>NW_028317843.1:2476000-2785500 GCF_062004578.1 Staurois parvus
CCGCATCCCTGACAGTCAGAGAGGAAGCCAAATCAGTAACAGGATCAAAGATACACATTGAGACTGAATCACAAGAACAATGCTGAAGACCATACAGCAAAGAACTAGTGCAGAGTTCAATTTAAATAAGCAGATTTCTGGTAGTGGGCATGTTCTCGGACGCACACGCACGCACGCATGCTCATATATATGGGCAAATGTGCAGTCTGTCTTCTATGCTCAAAGAAATGTGCACTCATATGCCTTTGTGTGTGTACATTAGCCTGACAGCCAGCAAGGCTGAGATTCCCTCACTTTAGAGGGATTTTCTCTCAATTCCTGTTCTGGCTATGGGACAGGAAGTGAAGGGAAAAATAAGCATTATAACTGTTATAACACTCCCTTACTCCAAAATGAAATCTAAAATTAAATAAATTATTTTCCTTTAGCTCCATTTTACTTATTATCATAACTTCATACATATATTACCTCCTTTTATACCTTGAGCTCAGCACATATGATGAGTGGTGGCACTATACAATACATTGAAGCTGGGTTGCTGCATAGGTTGATGAAGTATTCAAGAAAGGTCTCACTCCTGGCACTGCAAATTTGTTTTATATAATTTTTCCAACTGATATTTTATTGAAAATAATTTGTAGACAAACAAAATATGCAGAGTCTCCTGCTGACAGAGCTGGTACATAGTACAACAAATATAAGTACTACCTCTGTCAAACAGGCGGTATACCAAATAGATAAGAAACATATACAGTCCAACTTCCTATATACTTGTCACAAGTGGTATGCTAGGCATAAACATTATCACCTGGTAGAATATCAAAATAGGTAGATGCCTCTAAAAATGGGGAGTGCACTGCATTGCCTATGCACTTCCATTAAATCGCTAGTGGAGGTGGGGGACAGAAATCAACAATAATGTAAGAATATGTGGGAAATAGGGTCTCAACAAGTACACCTTACAAAAGAGAAGTACAAAGGTTGAGTTGGGACAATATCCCCCACCCAGACCAAAACTATTCCCCTTTGCTATTTTTGAGAGTAAATGTGAACCCAAATTGGGTTTGTGAATTTAGGTGTTGCGAAAAAAGATTGAAGTCAGGTGGATCATTTTGCTTCCAGGTTGCTGCTATCATCTTCCAAGCACTAATCTTGCAGTGTGTAATAAAAAGAGCTTGTTGGGGAGGCCACTGCTCAGAGTTCAGGAGTAGGAGGACAATAGCAGGGTTTGGTTTAGTCATAGTTCCACTTACTGAAGAGATTAGGAAAAATATGAAAGCCCAAAAACAGGATAGTTTGGGGCATGACCACCTAATGTACAATAGTGTTCCCATGGAGCCATGTTCTCTACAATATGTTGAGGAGGATGTGGAGAAGATTCTGACGATACACGGAGGGGTGCAGTACCACCTAAGATTGAGTTTAAGGCAACATTCCCAATGGGAAGTACAGCTCATGTTTGTTAACAGTAGACTTGTGGCTCTACTTCATTGAGAGGGAAGGAAAGTTTGTGAGAGATCTTGTTCCCACTTCAGCATGGAGAAAGTTTTAGTCATATTCTGAGAACTGTTCAAAATGCGATAAGAGTAGGAGACACCTTTGATATTCTTACAGTTATCACTGTAGAAAACCAGAAGCTCAAGGGGAAATAAAACCCATCAAGAGAGAGTTTAAGATGTCCCTGAGACATACTGTCAAGCGTCTGCGGTAGTGAGTCCTTGTAGATCACTAGCTTGAGGTTCCCCAGGGCACAGAATCTAAGCCCCAGCATGCTTCTTCACCAGCGCCCCTGATGGTGGAGATGGATTTGCAGCAAGCTGGAACCAGCTTGCGGCCTCTAGGTATGCCCAACTGAGGATGCAGAGACCAGTTATACATGCAGAGTACAAACACCAAAGACAACAGTGTTGGAATACAGTGTTCATTTATTTTGTGTGACAACTATGTCAGTGTTCAGTAGAAATATATTCTTCAACCAGTAGCTGGCAGTGTTTATAAATCTGTAGCTGTAACTATGGTAAAACTCTGTGACTTTTCTCTGAATAAAGTTTCCTGTTTCTTTGTTGCAGTGAAACAGAAAAGCACAGGTGTACTGTCTGTTCTGCAGGGCTATATACAGAATTTCTAATAAAAAGGAAATCCAGGAGACAAGCTGAGCTCAGGACAGGCAGAAGGCAAGCACAGATGGTAGACAAAGCCAGGGTCTGTACACAGAAAGTCCGACACAGGATACACAAGCAGTAACAAATGAGGGCTCAAAGAACTGTGAAGTTGGACTGGACTGAGCATGTCTTATTTAGGAAAACAAACTAGGAGGCAGGCCAGGAAATGATGGAAAGGAAAGGAAATATAAACCCACAGAATAGCAAGTGATGCCAATAGATGAGCACAGAGCCAAACAACACATGTGAAGGAGTCACAGCACTAGGAGAAGCCCTGTTGCAAGGATGTAAGAATACACAAGCATGAAACCTGCAGGTTAACTTGTGACATATACACTCATGGGCCACTTTATTGTGTACACCGGTTCAATTGCTTGGTAACATGATTTGCTAATCAGCCAATTACATGGCAGCAACTCACTGTATTTAGGCATGTAGACATGGTGAAGACATTTGCTGAAGTTCAAACTGAGCATCAGAATTGGAGATTTAAGTGACTTTGAACATGGCATGGTTGTTGGTGCCAGATGGGCTGGTCTGAGTATATCAAAAACTGCTGATATACTGGGATTTTCACTCACAACCATCTCTAGGGTTTACAGAAAATATCCAGTGAGCGGCAGTTGTGTGGAGGAAAAAAGGAAAAGGAGCTTTGTTGATGTCAGAGGAAAATGGGCAGACTGGTTGCTGCAACATTTAGATGGTAGGGTCAAAACTTGGTTTAAACAACATGAAAGCATGGATCCATCCTGCCTTGTATCAACAGTTCAGGCTGGTGGTGGTGGTGTAATGGTGTGGGGGATATTTTCTTGGCACTCACAAGGTGTACCTAATAAAGTGGCCAGGAAGTGTAGATATTTAACGAAATAATGATTTGGGAAATCAAACTGTTGTTGCAATGCAGATAAAACATTGGGTGAGTTGATGACCTAGGTCCCTTAATTGATTTTCTCTATACTGTGAATATTGTGATTTATGCATATTCTCATACAGAGTTAGTGAGATCAGAAATCAAACTCATCCACTTTTGTTACTTCTGTGCCCCTAGTTTGATAAACACTCCTCTCATACACAGTATGCCTTGTACTTTAATGTACTCTTCTGCCTGAAGATCAGGATAAAATGGGCTCCAATTTGATTAAACAGCATGCCTGTAGGAGACAGATGAAGTCTTGTTCTGAGATTTAAACCAGCCAGGGGTGAACTGACCATTTGGAAACTCGGGCACTGCCCGAGAGCCCGGGGTCAGTAGGGAGCCCCATGAGATGCCCCTGGTACCTTTTTCATAGGCTTTTTGGAGTTTGGGCAAGGTCACAGGGGCCCCATGATCCCCTATTGCCCAGGGGCCCCATGAGTTGTCAGTCCGCCCCTCAAACCAGCTATATACCAGTAAATGTATTAACCAAAATTCATACAAACATGAAAATGATCAGTTCATTCAACTACTTGACGAATATTGTTCAAAAGTACTTTAACAATTTGCTCGCTTTTACCAAATTGGGTTCCATGCACACTAGTAGTTTTTTTTCTTTAGGCTCAAAAAATGCTGGATAAAAAATACTGGTAATAGCATTTTTAGTAGAATTGTTTGTAGCATTTTAGTAGCATGCAGAAGACTTTAGGAGTGTTTAGGAGCATTAGCATTTTATTAGTGTTTTTACAGTACATGTAGAGGAAAAAAATGAAAAAAAAATAGAAAAAAGCTGTTAGGAGCATTTTAGTTGCATTTAGCAGCACGTAGGAGCATTTAGCAGCATTTAGCATTTTTTTCTGCTTGAGAAACGCTCCAAAAAACTCTACAAAAACAATTTTTTTCTGCTCCTAGATGCTGAAACTCAAAAAAATGCTAATAGCTTAACATAATGTGCATGGACACATAGCATGCAACCATTTTGTTTCTAGGAGCAGAAAAAAATGCTAACAGCTTCTAGGAGCTTAAAGAAACACTAGTGTGAGCCTAATTTTAGAACTAATTGAATTTACTGAACAAAAACCTTATACATTGTTAGAAATTAGTTTGTTCAAGATAAAAGTTCCATTGTACTCCTTCAAACTTTCTGATCCACTGATGCCACTGAGGGTCCTTACTCAAAGCAGATTACCCACCCCAACATTTTCCCAACAATACCAGCTTTTCCAAGGGATACTGCAATCTCATATGCTTTTCCATTTGAAATTTGAAATCCTCATCTAATTATTATAATCAGTAAAAACACCTGAAACCTTTGCAGGTTTCAACTTTGACAAAGACAACAAATTACTTTTTTGGTAGTTTAACCCCTTACATTTTGTACAGGGCCTGCAGTTTCCCGAAATGGTCCAATCAGATCTATACTGGCAAAGTTTTCTTCTACGGTATTTTTTTTTATCTGTGCATTGCAGAGAGCTCCAGTTGATTGCTTAACTTCCAGAATTCTTATTCTAATTAAATATGACAGTTCAGTGTTGTATTAGAGAAAGGGTGATAATGTATTGAAATGATTACATTAGAGTTGATCATATTGTGAATATTGTATCTCACACATTTTTGGATTGCCATTCTCTGTAAGTAAAGATTGCCTTTTACATGCAATCCGACATTAAAAACAAAGTTGAAGTGTTGAACTAAGACTAAAAAACAGTGTAAGCTTTCAAAGCTGTGGACGAACAGTCTTGTTAAAATTTTGGAAAAGCTGAACATTGGGCTCACCCAGGTCAGGACCTGATCTACAATTTCTGCTCTCTTATGTCTCCACATTATATTTGATGAGGACAGGGTGAAGACATTTTTTAGTATCTGCCACAACTCTTTTCATAGTCATGTAAATTAGTGCAATTACAATATAAAAACACATTACATTTCAGAGGTGTCTGACAAGCAACAACAGGGTACATAGTTGTGCTGCAACACCAACTTTTACCAGATGTCACTCTAGATGAAAATATGAAATTACGGCTCTCAAAAATGGTGAAATCATGAAAGGCTCCTGAAGTAAAAAATGGTACAGAAAAGGGCAAGCAAACTTGCAAAGCACATTCTGGACCTCACATATGAAGAAAGACTTTAAGATTTTTTGAAGTAGAAGATGGGAAGCTATAATGGTCATCAGTCATCCTTATTTCAAGGTTTTAAGATTAAGTTAGAGAATATCAAGTTTCCTGTGATGGCTATGGTCACAGTAAGCACTTTAAGCTCTTTATTCATTTAGCATTAAAAAAATATATATATATTATATATATATATATATATATATATATATATATATACACACAGTATCTCACAGAAGTGAGTACACTCCTCACATTTTTGTAAATAGTAGTAATATATATATATACACACGCACACTATATTGCCAAAAGTATTGGGATTCCCCTTCAAATCATTGGACTCATATGTTCCAATCACCCCCATGGCCACAGGTGTATAAAATCAAGCACATATATGTGGCAACTGCTTCTACATACATTTGTGAAAGAATGGGTCACTTTCAAGATTTCAGTGCATTCAAGCATGGTACCGTGATAGATTGGCCCCAGTGCAAAAAGTCCATCTGTGAAATGTCCTTGCTACTAAATATTCCACGCTCAAATGTTAGTGGCATTATAATAAAGTGGAAGCAACTGGGAAAACAGCAACTCAGCCACCAAGTGGTAGGCCACGTAAAGTGAAAGAGAGGGGTCAGCGCATGCTGAAGTGCACAGTGTGCAGAAGTCGACAACTGTCTGCAGAGTCAATAGTTAAAGACCCCCAAACTTTGTGTGGCGTCCCTAGTTACATAGTTAGTCTGGCTGAAAAAAAGACAAAAGTCCATCTAGTTCAACCATAAAAAAAAAAAAAGTTATAATCCTATACCCACAGTTGATCCAGAGAAAAAAAAACAAAGCATGATCCAATTTGCTCCTGCAGGGGAAAAAAATCCTTCCTGATCCCCTGAAAGGCAATCAGATATTTTGTGGAACAATTTTACCTATAAATGTTAGTATCCAGTTATATTGTGTGTATCTAGGAAAGAATCCAGGCCTTTTTTAAAGCAATCTACTGAGCTGGCCAGAACTAACTCTTGAGGAAGTCTATTCCACATTTTCACAGCTCTTACTGTGAAAAAACCTTTCTGTATTTGGAAGTTAAATCTCTTCTCCTCCAGACATAAAGAGTGCCCCCTTGTCCTCTGTGATGACCTCAGGGTGAATAACTCTACACCGAGTTCACTATATGAACCACTGATGTATTTATACATGTTGATCATACTCCCTCTTAATCTCCTCTTCTCAAGAGAGTATAAATTGAATTCTGTTAATCTTTCCTCATAGCTGAGCTCCTCCATGCCTCTTATCAGTTTGGTTGCCTTTTTCTGAACTTTCTGCCAAGTTCCCCAATATTCTTTTTGTGAATTGATGCCCACAACTGAACTGCATATTCCAGATGAGGTCTTACTAATGATTTGTACTGGGGTAAAATGATATCACTCTCTCTGGAGTCTATACCTCTTTTAATACAAGAGAGGATTTTGCTCGCTTTAGAAACCGCAGCTTGGCATTGCATGCCATTATTAAGCGTATGATCTACCGGAACTCCCAGATCCTTCTCCACCATTGATTCCCCCAGTTGTACCCCCCCTAGTATGTATGATGCATGCATATTCTTAACCCCCAAGTGCATAACTTTACATTTATCAACATTAAACCTCATTTGCCACATAGTTGCCCAATTAAACTGTGCATTGAGGTCAGCTTGGAAGTTGGAGACATGCTGTAAGGATGTTATTTCACTGCACAGCTTGGTGTCATCTGCAAAGACTGAAAGTGAAACTCCAGATTAGCACAACAACAGTGTGTAGAGCGCCTCATGGAATGGATTTCCAAGGCTGAGCAGCTACATCCAAGCCTTACATCACCAAGTGCAATGCAAAGCATCGGATGCAGTGGTGTGAAGCATGCCGCCACTGGACTCTAGAGCAGGGGTGTCCAAACTTTTTTGGAAGAGTGCCAGATTTGATGAAGTGAACATGTGCGAGGGCCGACCATTTTGCCCGACATTCTGATGAACCATTAACATTAAATGCAAATGAACTATTTTATGCAAAAGTTTATTGAAAACGGCATACTTTTCATTTTGTGACTTGGATGACAAATCTAAACAGGTGTTAAATCACTCTGCCAGCACAGGGAGAAGGAAAGCCCGGAGGTCGCGAGATTTGGGCTTTGTTTCTCCTTGCACTGTCTGATGACGTCAAGCGATCCTGAGCACCAATCCATTATAGCCCAAATTGACCGTATTTTTCGCTCCATAAGACGCACCTGACCATAAGACGCACCTAGGTTTTAGAGGCGAAAAACAGGAAAAAAAATTCTGAACCAATGGACTGCAGACATAGTACAGGAGATGACCAGAGACTGCGGACACAGTACAGGGGATGACCAGAGACTGCGGACACAGTACAGGAGATGACCAGAGACTGCGGACACAGTACAGGAGATGACCAGAGACTGCGGACACAGTACAGGAGATGACCAGAGACTGCAGACAGTACAGGAGATGACCAGAGACTGCGGACACAGTACAGGAGATGACCAGAGACTGCGGACACAGTACAGGAGATGACCAGAGACTGCGGACACAGTACAGGAGATGATCAGAGACTGCGGACACAGTACAGGAGATGACCAGAGACTGCGGACACAGTACAGGAGATGATCAGAGACTGCGGACACAGTACAGGAGATGACCAGAGACTGCGGACACAGTACAGGAGATGACCAGAGACTGCGGACACAGTACAGGAGATGACCAGAGTCTGCGGACACAGTACAGGAGATGACCAGAGACTGCGGACACAGTACAGGAGATGACCAGAGACTGCGGACACAGTACAAGGGATGACCAGAGTCTGCGGACACAGTACAGGAGATGACCAGAGTCTGCTGACACAGTACAGGAGATGACCAGAGACTGCGGACACAGTACAGGAGATGGTCAGAGACTGTGGACACAGTACAGGAGATAGTCAGAGACTGCGGACACAGTACAGGAGATAGTCAGAGACTGCGGACACAGTACAGGAGATAGTCAGAGACTGCGGACACAGTACAGGAGATGACCAGAGACTGCGGACACAGTACAGGAGATGACCAGAGACTGCGGACACAGTACAGGAGATGACCAGAGACTGCGGACACAGTACAGGAGATGACCAGAGACTGCGGACACAGTACAGGAGATGACCAGAGACTGCGGACACAGTACAGAAGATGACCAGAGACTGCGGACACAGTACAGGAGATGACCAGAGACTGCGGACACAGTACAGGAGATGACCAGAGACTGCGGACACAGTACAAGGGATGACCAGAGTCTGCGGACACAGTACAGGAGATGACCAGAGTCTGCGCACACAGTACAGGAGATGACCAGAGACTGCGGACAAAGTACAGGAGATGGTCAGAGACTGCGGACACAGTACAGGAGATGGTCAGAGACTGCGGACACAGTACAGGAGATGGTCAGAGACTGCGGACACAGTACAGGAGATGATCAGAGACTGCGGACACAGTACAGGGGATGACCAGAGACTGCGGACACAGTACAGGAGATGACCAGAGATTGCGGACACAGTACAGGAGATGACCAGAGACTGCGGACACAGTACAGGGGATGACCAGAGACTGCGGACACAGTACAGGGGATGACCAGAGACTGCGGACACAGTACAGAGGATGACCAGAGACTGCGGACACAGTACAGGAGATGACCAGAGACTGCGGACACAGTACAGGGGATGACCAGAGACTGCGGACACTGTACAGGGGATGACCAGAGACTGCGGACACAGTACAGGGGATGACCAGAGACTGCGGACACAGTACAGGAGATGACCAGAGACTGCGGACAGTACAGGAGATGACCAGAGACTGCGGACAGTACAGGAGATGACCAGAGACTGCGGACACAGTACAGGAGATGACCAGAGACTGCAGACATAGTAAACAATGGTAAATGGTAGCCCCAGTAGTAATTCCCTGCGCACCACCTGGGATCCCTCGGCCCACATTCCGGACCCCACATATGAGCTGCCCAATATATAACTTACGGCCCTCCACTAGTGATTCTGCGAACGCCACTGGGGATTCCAGGGATCTGTCGAGCGGGAATTGACGTCATCAGCCGGCACACAGAGAAGGAAAGCCCAAATCTCACGAGATCTCGGACGTCGCGAGATTTGGGCTCTCCTTCCTGCGCCAGCTGATGATGTCAAGAAATCGCTGGAGTCCTCAGTAGCTTTCAGGGAATCACTACCGGGGGCCGTAAGTTATATATTTGGGTAGCTCACCTGTGGGGCCGTTTCAGTCCGGAACGCGGGCCGCAATTGGCCCACGGGCCGGACTTTGGACATGCCTGCTCTAGAGCAATGGAGACGTGTTCTCTGGAGTGATGAATCACACTGCTCTGTCTGGCAATCCAATGGATGTGTCTGGATTTGGCAGTTGCCAGGAGAACAGTACTTGCCTGACTGCATTGTGCCAAGTGTAAAGTTTGGCTGATGGGGGATTATGGTGTGGGGTTGTATTTCAGGGGTTGGCCTTGGCCCCTTAGTTCCATTGAAGGGAACTCTTAAGGAGTCAGCATACCAAGACATTTTGGACAATTTCATAGTCCCAAATTTGTGGGAACAGTTTGAGGATGGCCCCTTTCTATTCGAATATAACTGCGCACCAGGGCACAAAGCAAGGTCCATAAAGACATATATGAGCAAGTTTGGGGTGGAGAAACTTGACTGGGCAGCACAGAGTCCTGACCTCAACCCAATAGAACACCTTTAGGATGAATTAGAGCGGGGACTGCGAGCCAGGCCTTCTCGTCTGACATTAGTGCCTGACCTCACGAATACCCTTCTGGAAGAATGGTCAAAGATTTCCATAGACACACTCCTAAACCTTGTGGACAGCCTTCCCAGAAGAGCTGAAGCTGTTAAATCTGCAAAGGGTGGGCCAACTCAGTATTGAACCCTATGGACTAAGACTGGGATGCCATTAAAGTTCATGTGCGTGTAAAGGCAGGCGTCTGAATACTTTTGGCAATATAGTGTATATATATATTTGGCAAGTGGAAAAAATGTGGGGGTGAGTGTGGCTAGGTCCGGCGCTAGGATAGGAGGGGCAGTAAAGTGCACCTTTCCCTGAGAAAAATCTTTGCCTTGTTCTGCCAACATTCCTCCCGTGCCTCTTCCTCCCCTTGATCACCACCAGTGTTTTGCCCTCTCTCTATTCTCCCCACCACTCCATCTCTTCCCCTTCCTCTGCTTGTATTTCCTGCGCTGCCCATGCAGGTTCTGAGATGGGAATGTGTGGGTGGGAAATTCTATACAGAGGAGCCGACAGCTCCGGGATGCTTCTGAATGAGACAGCGAGTCAGGGACCATCCATGTGAGTCTGAACTTCCTTCCATTCCTCCCCTCCCTTCCTTCCTTCCTTCCTTCCTCCCCTCCCTTTCTTTCTCCTTTCCTTCCTTTCTTCCTTCCTTCCTTCCTTGCTTTCTTCCTATCTTCCTTCTTCTTTCATCTCCTCCCCTCCCTTCCCTTCCCCTCCTTTCCTTCTTCCACTCCCTTCCTTCCTTCCTTCCTCTTTTTTTTTCCTTCCTTCTTTTCATCCTTCCTTTCCTTCCTCTTTTCCCTTCCTTCCTACCCACTCTTCCTTCCTTCCTGTTGCTTTGGCTGCTCTACTCACTTTTTTGGCATTCTACTATCTGTAGGTGGCACGGATTAGCACAGTGTAGTTTTCCTATTTTTGTGGCATGGGATAGGGAATTAGGGTAGCTGTGGCGAGTTTAACACATCACATGGAGGCAGATGGTGGCCTCAGGGAACAAGACTCTGATGGGGACATCTGATATAATTGGAGGCTCTGATGGGACACCCGATGTAAAGGGGGATTCTGATGGGGACACCTGATGTAAAGTAGGACACCTGATGGCTGTTTATTTAATATTTATTTTTGTACTTTATTTTGCATAAAACATTTAACAGTGTTATTTAATGAGATAATTTACGAGGGCGTGTTTAGGGGCAGAATTAGGTGCAGGGCAGGGTAGGGGTAGGTGGCAAGTAACTCTTAACACCTGGCTAGTAGCTCCGGACTTGAAATTTTAAGCCCTGTATATATAATAATTCCTAGCAATACATGACATTGTTTTGATGTCAACTCCAAAATGTTTTAAAAGGTGAACTCAATTTTACTTAATTCTGCTACTGAATCCTGGTCATCAGGGGAAATCTTAAAAGGGCCACGGGTAAAATTAAAAATGTCTTTTTTTTTTTTACTAAACTACAGGCAAGGCAAAACCTTTACCCATTTTATATTATCTGTGGTCCCATGAGGGACAATGCCTGATTTTCTGTCTTTCTTGACATTGTTGTCCCCAGTGCCGGATTATCACACAGGCACAGAAGGCAATGCTGAAAATGGATAACAATTATTGATTAGATCTTGAAAGAAATTTACAAATAAGCTTTTTTAAATTGTTTACAAAAGATAGAAAAAATTAATCAACTCCAAAAAACAAAAACTTTACATTAAAGAATCTATAGAGAAAATACTATATAAATGTAGAGTTTAATCTAGCACTGTTGTCCATAGCGCAAAAAGTGAGTGGAAATATTTCCAGCATTGCCCCACACAGTAATGAACATTGATAGAGTTCCTAAATTTCTCCATATCCAAAACTAATAAATAAAGTGTAAATATAACAACATTTGTTTTTGTTTTGGATAGACAGGGGAAGAATTAAAACCTGTGAGTTTATTTTTTTATTGTTTTTGTCCCATTGGAGAGATTTCCCTTTATTTTTTGTCTTGGAGACATAACAGGAAGTGAGAGGAAATCTCTACAAAATGACAGGACAGCAGACAGTCAAAAATACTTGACAGAGGTCCTAAACCTTTCCTTATCTACCTCATCAATAAATAAATATACAATAAAAGTTTTGTCTATACAGTACATACACTTTAAAGCTGAACTCCTTCACTCTTGCAGAGTTGTACATGCCTCTCTCCTGTAAATAAATTGCTTGCTTTAATTTTGCTTCACACTGAGTTTAATCTGTGAGCAAATCAGATAAAGCTTGCCTCCTTTTGTGGCTGGGGAACATCCAACATCATCTCTTTCTTTCTGAGCCTTACTGTTCCTGATTTGGACCTTCCATTAATTAAATTTCAGTTCTTTTAACTAGTTGCCGACCGCAGATAGCTGAATGACGGCTGCACTGCGGCCGGCAAGTTCTGGGTGGACGTCATGTTACATTCTCCCAGAACGCGCTCTCCTGCGCACCCCCGGGGGGGGGCGCACTCGGTGATCTGTGATCGCTGTGTACTATGGACACAGCTAATCATTTGATGTGGTAAAAATCCAATCACAGCGGCCTTTTACCACGTGATCAGCCATGTCCAATGACACGCTGATCACAAGGAAATGCAATTTCCGGTTCTCGGCTGCACTCTCCTCACACTGTGAGGAAAGTACTGCTGAGAATCGGCAGTTGTCAGAGGAGGGATCGGTACCGATCATCAGGGCACTGATGATCAGTGCCCTGATGATCAGTGCCCAGCAGTGCCACTCACCAGTTCTGCCCACCTGTGCCCTGCAGTGCCGCCCACCTGTGCCCAGCAGTTCCACCCACCAGTGACCAGCAGTGCCACCCACCTGTGCCACCCACCTGTGCCCAACAGTGCCACCTACCTGTGCCCACCAGTGCCACCCACTAGTGCCCATCAGTGCAGCCCAGCAGTGTCGCCAGTCAATGCCCAGCAGTTGTGCCAGTCAGTGCCGCCTATCAGTGCTGACTATCAGTACCCATCATCAGTGCCACCTATCAGTGCCACCTATCAATGCCGCCTATCAATGCCGCCTATCAGTGCCGCCTATCCGTGCCACCTCATTAGTGGTGCCTATCAGTGCCGCCTATCCGTGCCACCTCATTAGTGCTGCCTATCAGTGCTGCTTATCAGTGCCCATCAGTGCTGCCTATCAGTGCCCATCAGTGCCACCTATCAGTACCAATCAGTGCCGCCTCATCAACGCACATCAGTGAAGGAGAAAAATTACTTGTTTGCAAAATTTTATAATAGAAGCAAAAAGTTTTTCAAATTTTTTGCTATTTTTTTGTTTATAGCGCAATAAATAAAACACCCAGCAGCAAGTAAATACCTCCAAAAGAAAGCTCTATTTGTGAGGAAAAAATTATAAAAATTTCTTATGAGTACAATGTTGCATGGCCGCACAATTGTCATTCAAATTGCGACAGCACTGAAAGCTGAAAATTGGCCTGGTAAGGAAGGGGGTATAAGTGCCCGGTAGGCAGATGGTTAATCATGGAGGTTCAGCATTATATGTGGGTTTTACCTATGGAGGTCTGCATGCAAATACAGACTGTCTAGGAACACCCACCCCTCCAGACATATACCCATCAAGGCATTTTGATTTTCGCATAACTCCTCCCAAGGGCCAGCCCACTGTTTGCATCAGTGTTGAGGACTCTGGAGCGTAGTACTGAGGTAGGGTGCTATGATGTTTTCAGGATGCTATATACTATTGCCAGGGATATAGTCAGCTATAACTATTGTTTAATCGATTGATTAACAACAGTGCCCCCAATACAAAAATAATTTATTAAAAATAAATATGCTGACTAATTAATTATTCCCAAGTTTCTTTGCCCAGTGCAGAAATTCTTTGATTAACACAATACGATCGGGTGTAAGTATGGACTGCGGACTACAAAAATAAATAACATTTATTTTAAAATTGATCACTTTACAAACACCACTAACAGTCAGATTAAGAGGTTGACACAGACACTGAAATGATCTTCACAATGGATTACTTAAGGTATCCCACTAAAGCATGAGTATATATATGTTGGATTATATTACCTAATTAATTTCCCCTCATACACAGCAAAACCCTCTATAACTAGCTGTTAGACAATAATCTGCATCTTCTGAATTCCAGCTGTTATTCTCCTGCAGAAAGAATACGTACTGAATATGCAAAAAATGTGCGCCAATAAAACCAAAGAAAAAAAAAGAAGAAAAGAAAAAATATTTTAAAAAAATTATTTAACTATAGAGGTTAGGTTATCCTGGGATAAATATTAAATTACAGTAAGGATTTCGGCAATTGGCCTAATAATTAGGCAAACATAAATCACCAAGTAAATAATACATTATCACTACCCTCCAGGTATACCAGGTAGGCTTTGAAATGGCTGTTGACCAGACCCAAAAATGGATGATGATCAATGCATGAATTTGTCTTCCCAAGATGGTGTCTACCTATGATGGAGCTGGGTATCCTGGCTTCAGTGAAGGGTATCAGATGATGAGTCTTTGGATCTTCAGTGAGATGTGTGAAGATTCCCTGTAGATGATGGGCGTGTGATCTTCCCTCTTATCTACCTGCCCTTGCTAGATATGGATTGCAAATAATACAACTGATAAAACCACCCAGAAAGGCTTTTTTTGTATTATTTACTTATTCTCACTAAAACTCACTAATGACCTACTAACTGCTAAAACCAATGGCCATTACTCCATACTCATACTCATTGACCTTTCCGCTGCCTTTGACACAGTCGACCACCCGGTCCTCCTCATTAAACTCCACTCCATCGGCCTCCGTGACTCTGCTCTCTCTTGGTTCTCCTCTTACCTTTCTCAGAGCACTTTCAGTGTCACATACAATTCCTCCTCCTCCCCTCCTCTTCCCCTTTCTGTTGGGGTACCCCAAGGTTCTGTTTTTGGGCCCCTCCTTTTCTCCCTCTATACCTCCTCCCTGGGCCAACTGATAACCTCCCATGGCTTCCAATACCACCTCTATGCTGATGCCACCCAGATCTATGCACTCCCCAGCTCACCCCCTCAATCTCCTCACGTATCACAAATCTACTAAACGACCTATCAGCATGGATGTCACATCACTACCTCAAACTCAGTCTTTCAAAAACTGAGCTTGTAATATTTCCTCCTCCCCGATCCCCCACTCACGACTTTACCGTTAAGATCAACAGCCAACCATTGGTCCTGCCCCACATGTTTGGGTGTTAGGCCTAATCCTAGACTCTGGCCTCTCCTTTGGGCCCCACATCCACTCACTGGCTAAATCGTGCTGCCTCAACCTCCAGAACATTTCCAAAATCCGCTGCTTCCTGACCAATGACACCACAAAACAACATATCCACGCCTTGGTTATATCCTGCCTTGATTACTGCACCTCCCTCCTCACTGGTCTACCGTTACACAGGCTATCCCCCCTTCAGTCTATTATGAATGCTGCTGCTAGACTCATACACCTTAACAACCGATCAGCAACTGCTGCCCCTCTCTGCCAATCCCTCCACTGGCTTCCACTAACCCAACGTATAAAATTCAAAATACTAACCACAGCTTACAAAGCCATCCACAACACTGCCCCTAGCTACATCACCAACTTCATCCACAGATATCAGCCAAATCGCCCACTCCGCTCCTCCCATAATATCTTCCTCTCTAGCACCGTCATCACCTCCTCCCACACTTACCTCCAGGACTTCTCCAGAGCCTTTCCCATCCTCTGGAACTCCCTACCACAGCATGTCCGGTCAGCCCCCACCCTGTCTGCCTTTAGGCGATCTTTGAAAACTCACCTCTTTAGGGAAGCCTACGCCACCTCCACCTAAGAACTGTACTTGAATCACCTCCACCAGATCATCCCCCGCAGCTATCACCTTTGTATGATCTCCCCCTTCCTTTAGATTGTAAGCTCCACGAGCAGGGCCCTCCTATTCCTTCTGTACTGAAAGTATTGTAGTTGTACTGTCTTCCTTATATTGTAAAGAGCTGCGCAAACTGTTGGCGCTATATAAATCCTGTATAATAATAATAATAATAATTCTCATTGGTGGATCAAGTTACTAATCAATTATGTGTTTATACAAGCATTGGCTCACTTAGCCACCCGGTGGCGCTCTGAGACTAGAAATGCCTATCTTGAGTTTATCTGTGAAATCTAAATCTAGTCCTTATATAATAAGTCAATCTTTTCATATACAGATTGAACTATGTTATTTTACATGGAAGGTGTAAAATCTCCTATTGATCGGCAGCCTTTTAATTTGAAGAATTTACTATTTTGGGTGTAGCAGCATTTAAATGGAACCTTTTATTTACAAAGGTTTCATACCCAGCAGTCCATTATTCAAATATTGGTGAAAGAAATAAAATAATTTGCATACTTTAAACTACTACTTGAGCCTGGCTACATTATAACACACACTTATATTTCTAACAATAGTGATTAATAAAAAACAAATTGTATTAATATTAAGAAACCCTTTTTTGGCAATAGGGTATTTTGTAAGGATGAAGTCTTTTTTTATCTAATCAACATACCATATACACATTGCAACATTATTTCTTTTTTTTTCCCAAATAATTTTTATAGAAATTTTACAAAGATACACAAAAACTTTGTGCAAAGTTACGGTCAGAATATCATTGTACATACTGTATACATGTGACATTGGATTCATTTGAACACTTGCCAGAATGTGTTTGCCATGAATAATACAGACGGAATCAACATGAAATCTGGTACATTAACATAAAAATAAGCATTTAATAACACTTGGTTTTCAGTTTAGTGTATTACAAATAACACCTTGATAGTCTTACTGAAATTGAGACAAACATGCATATGGGATATATTTTGAATGAAATTAATTTGACAATAGACCTATGATTCATTGACATGAATAAAATAATTTTCATATTTTCCAATGCACCTCAAGTTGTGCAATTCTGCCATCTTTTAATGCCATAATTTACTCATATTCATAAATATCTTTAATTTGTTTAATTACTTCTCTCACATTTGAAGCTTCATTGGATTTCCATTTTCTCATAATAATTGCTCTAGCTGCATGTAGTACTTGCATAAAGATAGGTCTTAGTGTAGTAGGAATCTGGTCAATATTAATTCTAAGAATAGCGAGTTCAGCTGATGGTTTAGTTAAGAATCCTGGTATCTGGGATAGTAATTTAAATATTTCAGTCCAAAAACTACGAAGATGTAGGAATGACCAAGGCATATGAATTAAAGTGCCCGTATTCCCATACCCCCTCCAGCATTCACTAGTAGACTTAGAATAAAATGTTGCAAGCATATAGGGGGTAAAGTACCATCTTAAATGAGTCTGTGCTTTTTCCAAATAGTTGGAACATCTCGAATATTGGTAGTTACAGGTAATTGCTTTCACCCATTGTGCGCCAGTGTATATGCAATTGAGATCTTTTTCCCATTTGAGTAATTGTGGAATTTTACCAAATGATGATTTAGTATGGAGCAGGTCATAAAATAGAGAAATGCCCTTTGTTTTAGAATCCACCGATTTCCAATATGACCATACCTTAGAGGAGATCTTTAATGGACTCACAGTTTGATTCTGTATTAAGAAGAAAATTCTTATATAAGTGTATCTTTCTTCAATTTGATAAAAAGCTTTCCTTGACTATGTCCTCAAATGGGCGCAATTCTTTTTCGTTTGAGATATCACTAATAGTAGCTAAGCCTCTTTCTATCCATTTTGTAAATGAAATATCTGGTATTAGGAATTTTAAGAAGACTAAAGGGTTAGAGATTTGTATACAATTATTGGGAGTGCTGCAGAATTTGATGAATTCCTGCCATGCTTGTAGAGTAGTAGATATGGTTGGGTGTTCTAAAAGGTACAGCGGAGACTTGTTTCGGCTAATCAATAACAAATTATAAAGATTTCCCGGAGAGACCCAATTATTCTCCAGAGAGCTCCAGTGTTTCAAGTGCGTAGGCAAAAGCCAATATTTAATTTGGTTTTATAAAGATGCTATGTAATAATCTTTTAAGATGAGAAATCTCATGCCCCCTACTGTCCTGCATTTCATTATCTTGCGCGAACACCTTACTTTACTGTCCACCCACACAAATTTAGACACCATATTTTGCATAATAGAGAAAAATGAAGATGGGATAAAGACAGGAATAGTTCTAAAATAATAAAGGATTTTAAGTAATATCATCATTTTATACACTGCCAGTTTCCCTGACCAAGACATGTAAAACGTTTTCAAGCATGAAATTTTCTGTTGAGCATCTGTAATAAGGGGTATAAAATTTGTTTTGTACATGTCTGCTATGTGCGGAGTTAACTTGATTCCTAAATATTGTATTGAATCTTTTGCCCACTGGTAATTAAACTTTGTCTCCAAAGTATATTTTGTCTGGTGATCTACATTTAGTCCCAATATATTAGACTTGGAAGTGTTGACTTTATAGTAAGAGATTTTATTAAATTGCTCTATGATATCATGAACCACAGAGAAAGATTTAAGAGGGTCTTCTAAAGACAATATCACATCATCTATGAACAGCGTTATGGTGTGTTGTTGAGCATTTGACGAGATCCCTCTGATATATGGATGAGTTCTAATTTTTTAGGCTAGCGGTTCCATAAGTAGAGTGAAAATTAGTAGTGAAAGGGGGCATCCTTGACATGTACCATTAGTTATCTCAAACCCTTCAGAATACATGCTCTCCGTAAACACATGAGCTGTGGAATTGGAGTAGAGTACCAGTTTTGCTGAGTGCATGAAGCTCTGGATACCAAATTTGTCCAACACTGCAGAAAGGTAACCCCAGTGAATTCTGTCAAAGGCTTTCTCCGCATCTAACGCCAGCAGCAGAAAAGGCCTTCCCCTCTTCTCTGCCAAATTTATAAGATTTATCATCCTTCTAGTAGCGTCTGGAGCTTGGCAACCTGATACAAAGCCCACCTGGACTTGTTTAATCAGAAATGGTAAAAATGTGGCTAGTCTATTCACCAGTAATTTGGAGTATATTTTTACGTCAACATTCAGTAGGGATATCGGCCTAAGTTTTGGGGTATCATAGATGTTTTCCCGGGTTTAGGTAAAGTAATTATCATGGCTTTTAGCATTTTTGCTGGAAATTCTGCTTTGGCCATAGCTGCATTAAATACTGGGATCAAATGAGGTGTAAGAATTGGTTGATAAGTTTTGTAATATTCTGCTGAGTATCCGTCGGGGCCTAGGGTTTTGTTATATGGCAGGTGATTTATGAGTGCTTTAACCTCTGGCAACGTGAACAGCGAGTTAATGAAATTTGGATCATCTTTTGGCATCTTAGGCACAGGGGCGGACTGACAACTCATGGGGCCCCCGGACAATAAGGAATCATGGGGCCCTTGTGTCCTTGCCCACACTCAAACCACACCCAAAAAAGCCTATGAAAGGTACCAGGGGCTTCTCATGGGGCCCCCTACTGACCCTGCGCCCTCGGGCAGTGCTCGAGTTCCCAAATGGTCAGTCCGCCCCTGCTTAGGCAGTGATATTGAATTCAAAAATTGATTAATAAGCACCAGGGTTGGTTGCACAGTAGTGTTATCTCTCTGTAAATTATATAATGTTCTATAATATGCACTGAACATATCTGCTATGTCTTTAGGATTGTAAACCTTATTCCCCATGGTCGGATCAATAAGCAAAGGTATCTTTTGCTTGTGAATGTTTTCTTTTAATTGATTAGCTAGTAGCTTGTCCACCTTATTACCATATCTGTAGTTAGTGGCTTTTAAAACTTTGATATGACGATTGTGTTGGCATATTAATAAGGACCGTAAATCATGTCTAGCATTAAACAATTGGTCTCTAAGCTTTTGAGATGGTGAGGTTTTGTTTTCAGCTTCCAGGTTTTGAATGTTTATAATCAAATGGTTTAATTGACACCTTCTTTGTCTCTTAACTTTGGAACTGCTTTTAATGAGGAGGCCTCTCAGATAGGCCTTGTGCATGTCCCATAATGTGAAAGGATCCAAAACAGATGGGGCGTTAATTTAAAAAAAGTATTTTAGAGCTCTAGTAATTTCTTTTTTATGGTGTGGATGGGATAATATAGAGACATCATTCCGCCATCTGTTTGCCCTTGTTTCAGTGTGGACCTCCCCCACACTAATGGATACGGAAGCATGATCTGACCATGTTATAGTATGAATTTCAGATTTGCTAATATTTTGCAACAAAAATGTATCCACCAAAAACATGTCTATTCTAGGGCACAAATAGTGTACATGGGAAAAGTCTTTTTCTGATGCGTGTTGACACCTTCACAAATCAAACACATTAGTCGTGGAAATGAAGTTAGCTAGTGTAGCTCTTGTAGTTTTGGGCACTGACTGGGCGGAGCAGTCCATATCTCTATTTGCAATTGCGTTAAAATCTCCACACAAAATTACATGTCCTCTGCATAAGCATTCAACCTTTCTCCATATTTTATTGAGTGATCTAATCTGTTTTACATTTGGTAAGTAAACATTGATCAGCATGTATATGACATTAATAATTTCACAGATTAGTATGAGATATCTGCCTAGATCATCATTGACTACCTCTAATTGTTTAAAGGCAACTGTATCATGGACTACAATAAGCACTCCTCTCTTTTTCTTAGGGGCATTTGAGCAGAAAACATGTGGGAAATGGTGTTGTTTACATACTGACGGGTTTTGAGAGGAAAAATACGTCTCTTGCAGACACAATACAGTATGTCACTTTTCAATTTACAGGCCTCTGTCTATGCCATACTTCTCTTAATAGGGTTCTTCAGACCCTAGACATTGAGAGAAGATATTTTGAAAGTCATAATGAGGAACCAAGTGAGGGCTGGACTATATTAAACAGTGACTCGCAAATTATATTTCTCTATCTACAGCTATATCTGAACTCTCAGTTTCTGGGCAATCCAACCCTACTCGTGTCAGAAAGTACGTTGAAATCCAATATTTTGATACACCCTTAATGGCTGAATTGCCGTAACAATATAACCAGAAAAGGCTATAAATTGTGTTTGGCTACTTGCAAATAAAAAAGTAAAAATATGCCAACAATACACCTGGGAACAAAAAGACAATTAGTCAACATCATAAACAGGCTCACCGGAATTTGTGAAAATATAAGAGTTAATATACACACAGAGTCATCCTGCATCTACATCGGATCCCTCATGTAAGGCTTTTGATGAATTTGGCGAGTTGGCTTTGTTGTATTGATGAGGTTCCAAAATGTCTCAAGCCCGGAGCAGCTGTAGGCCTTTTTTTACAGACGTAACAGCATGTGAAGTGTCATCCTTCGTTATTATTAGCTTAGCTGGATACACCCAACGATATGGTATATGATGGTTGTTTAGAGGTTTGGTAATCGTTGTCAGCTGTCTTCTCTGTTGCATTGTGTAGGCTGAGAAATCTGTGAAAAATAATAGTCCTTGTAGACTTAAAGGAAGATTATTTTTAATCCTAGAGATCGTCATCAGCCTCTCCTTGATATGTAAGAAATGGAGTCTGGCAATGGTATCTTCTCTTGGTAGATTCTCTGGGATATGTTTAGGCTTTGGTAACCTGTGAATACAATCTATTAAGAATTCATCTGGAGTAACTTCAGGAAGTTCCTCTTGTAATATATTAGTGAAGTACGCCTTTAAGTCAGATGGTTTTACTGATTCCTGGATATCTCTTATTTTTATGTTGTTGCGTCTAGACCTGTCCTCTAGATCAACCAATTTTGCTTTTATCCAGTGTAAATCATCATCTTGAGCATTGTGAGAGTTCACTAATTTGTTAAAAGTGGTAGCGAAATCTCCCATCTTAGCTTCAATGTGGGACACTCTATTAGAGACGGTTGCTACTTCTGATTTAAATGGTCATGCCAGAGTCATTAAATCAAAGTGAATAGTTGTATGCAATGACACTAACATATCCTTAAGTATTGTGTCCAACACTGGCTGATTTGATGTCAGAAATCCTAAGATGGAGTCTTGTAACTCTCTGGTATCATCTAGTGAGGTGTCTAATTTACTCACCTCCTGAGAAGAAGCAATACTCTGCAGTTTAGGCTTTGCTTTTGCTGGGCTGGAGGAAGTTGAAGAGGTCTGGGACTGTGGAGTGCGGCTGGCTCCTGAACCCTGCTGCTTAGAGCGCCTGTGGGATTATCCCTGCTTCGGATCATGTCTGTGCTGTGGGTCACCAGCACCATCTTGCTCAGGGAAGCTCTGTGGCTGGGAGAAGAAATCTGTAATTTTCCCCAGGTTGCCCCTCTCTTTTCGCTTCCTGAACATCATGCCCGACTGTGCCCGGACCTCAGGGGGTGTTTTGTAGCTGGAAACAAGGGTCCATGTGACTGCTATACAGTCCGATGAACCTGTCTAGACTGGAGCTCCTTCACTGAGCAGCCATTTCCTTCAGAGCTCGGCCACGACCCCCCCTGCAACATTGTTCACCATTTAGTCATTATGAATATGTCCATGATAAGTACAGTTATTTTGCCTAGTAAAATAGTTTATCATACATTAGATCGTAAACAGTCCTTTGTAGGGCATATGATACCTTTCATGGATATACAGTATATATATTATCACTGTGTCATAAGGTCTTAACCTTATGAGTTGCAATCAGGCCTGAACTGGAACAAAAAATAGACCCATTTTAGACAGAGCAGCCCTGAACCCAGGGGCCTTTCCCTTGAAGTCTGGTGGCAGCCTGGGCCTGGTCGCAAGTGGAACCTTTACGACCCTGGTAGTTCTGCCACTGATGTCAGTAGATTTCTATTTTTATTTTATTTTTTGTTACCATTTTATTTTATTTATTTTTTACAGTATTATTTTTTATTATTTTTTTAAATTTTTTAGGAGCCCTGGGGGCTTTGGTGAGGAAGGGGTCTGAACAGACCCCTGACAGAGAAAGGAGATTAGGGACACATTCCTCAATCTCCTTCTATGCAGCCTCAGCAGCAAAGAATAAATTGACAGGAATAGCTTTCCATTAATTCATAAACTGGAGTATAGTAAACACAGTTTGCTATGCCTCACTTATAAAAGGACAAAGTCAGTGATTGGTCCCGATCACTGACTTCCCATTCAGACAAAGAAGGGGCCAGTAAATGACATATCTACTGGCCCCTTTCCTGCTTTCCATCTTCACACATTTCCTGCAGCAGCTGGCAGGAGAGAGGAGGGAGGAACCTTGAAGCGCTGTGGGGGATGGGGGGGCAGCTGCTGGGGGAGTACACAGGAGCCTGGGGCAGCAGGAGGTGGATAGGAGGGACGGCGGGGCAGCAGATAGAGGTACTGATACGTTGTTCATTTCTCTTCTGCAGCCATTAAATTACTCGATTCCTCTATATGTCGCCCTTCCTATCCAGGTAGCCAGGTGTGCCCTATGGCCAGTCCGGGCCTGCTTGCAATATAGTCAATTAAATCAGCATATGTTATATGAATAATTTTAGTTGTAGAACTTATTCAAGCATTTCCTTTAGTAGCGGTTTTGTCCTTTGTGTATTTTCCTGACATTGAGAACAACGACCAGCTGTGTATGCAAGGTTAGCGAATAGACTTACAAACATCTTCTGTTCAGTTTGTTGTTTCTTTTCATTGCCAGAACAAGGAATTCTTAGCTGGACTAGAGATGCCATGTACAAGTTGTTTAACTCGTTTGGAGAGTCAATTTTCTCCATTATTCATTGCTTGAGAAGTCACCTGTTTTAGTTGTTCTGTATGCAGCTTGCCTGCAGACCAAATTTTCCAAGTTGTAAAACCAGTTTGTCTGTAATGTAACAGTGGGAAACCTGAGGACAACCATGTATTTTGTGGCCTATTTGGTTTTAAAATCTCCCATGGTTTAACACTAGAGAGATGATGAAAAATAGTTTTTTGTTCTCATAAAAACTCTGACACTATAGTGTGATTATTAGTTCTGCTACAAGGGAGTAGCGTGTTTAAGAAGAACTAAAATTCTTGATGAAGCAAAGTACTGGTAGTATGTTGTCTTATCTTCCTAGGTGCAGTAAAAATTTTTTGGTGCCTGGCAGGATGCTCCTTGGCACACGGATGCTCAACATTGCAGTTAGCAAGGAGACAGCTGACTTGAAATCAAGCACCTGCCTTGTGATGCCAACACATTTGCCCAAAGGAAATGCCAACATTAGGAATGCAGAGGGAGGTAATATGTGTCAGCCTCTGCTCCCTCTGCATTCCTCATGCTATCGCTTGCCTCAGGCAAGTACTCGGAGTTGGAAAGCAAAGCAGCCATCTCCTTACTAGTAGGAACATACATTTGACTCGGACATTGGATGTCTGTGTGTTTGCTGAACACACAGACATCTGGGACGTTTGGCGGACCGTTCGCCCACGTGCCCCAAAATGCAATGCGCTCTGGCAAAGCATTGCACCTAGCCACAGGTCAGGTGCAATGCTGTGGCCAGTCACAGCTGATTTCACATTAAGAGCCATGATTGGCTAAAGTCTCAGCGACTTTGGCTAATCATGGCTCATGGCAATCGGGCAGAGCTAGCGGAGGCATCACCACTAGCTCCACCCAATTGTTAATGACAATTATGACAGTTGCCGGTCAGACATACACAATTGGCCTGAGCTAGCAGTGACATCACTGCTAGCTCTGCCCAGCTGTTTACATCTGACTCTCGGGTGCGGATGCTGAACACCGTGATTGACGAAGGATTACAACGCTGGAACCATTTTTTAGGGCCTTTTTTCTTTTAATAAAGGACTTGTCAAAAACTGTTGTTGTTTTCTTGTTCAACACAGTGTATATTTTCAAAAGCCTGGTCTCTTTATTTTTTCACACTTTTAACCATTTATTGAATGGGTAGGGGTACAAGTACCCCTTACTCATTCATAAGGGAGCAGCATCAGGGTGCCCCCTTATTTAAAGGGGTACCCTGATGCTAATGACCCCCCCTGTCCACAGACCTTCTGGGACAACCACTGGGCCAGAGTTGTAGGAAAGAGGCCCTTGTCCTCATCGACATGGGGACACCATCCCAATGCCAAGGGCACATGGCCTGGTAAGGCCCAGGTATGGGGTGGGAACTTGTTTGTCCTCCCCTTTCCTGGCCTGCCAGGCCTGTGCTTGGATCAAGGGTCCAGTAGGAATTTAGGGGGGACCCCCACATTTTCCTTTTTCCATTTTTGGGGGGGTGGGGTTCTCCTTAAAAGTCCTACCAGGCCTAAAGGGCCTGGTATGTATTTTAGAGGGAACCCCAAACACTTAACAAAAAATATACTGTGGGGTCCCTCCTAACCTTCCTACCAGAAGCTTTAGATTGGGGGGGACCCCAAGCTGTGTTTTTTTTTTTAAATAAAAATGTTCTGCAGAAGGTTCTATATATAGTACTGGGACCCCCCCCCCCCCCAGACATGATATTTAAAGGAATTTGTATTTTTTTTTTACTGTAAGGAATGAAAAATGACTGCCCCTTTAAAAACGGTACTTTGAAAAAAATATTTTCACTGATTCATGTCCCTCAGGACAGTACCCGAGTCCCCATACCCCTTTTATGGCGAATAACTTGCATATAAGCCTTCAAAATGGACACTTTTGAATTTACAAGTTCGAGTCTCATAGACTTGCATTATGTTTGAGGTTCACGGTAGAACTTTCTTTAGGTTTGAATTTTCTACAGAGAACTGAACAGGGGGTGTTCAGACCATCATTACTTACTAGCTGCCGTGTTGGATGGCCATGTGCCAAGGCTTATCCTGTCCAACCTCATAGTTATCGTTTTAGGGCACTTACAAAGATGGGATAAATAACTGGAACAGAAACTAAATAATGTAAAAAAACTTAATGTAAAAGTAAATACTTCTTACTTAAAGTAGAATTCCAAGATAAAGCTAACTAATTTTAAAACCATTCCCTCCCTCCTGACAACACCTATTTTAACTGACCGTGTGTAGAAAAGATCTGTATACTTACTTATTTTTAAGCCAGTCTGGTCTGATCTCGTGATCTCTCCTTGTGTCAGTCAGCACCACCTGCAGGGAAGGAGAAAGTGCTCAACAGTGGATGGTCCCCCATAAGCCTACTTCCTTGTCGGCCCACCCTCCTCTCCCCTGAAGCTGCTGCTGGATAACACAGGCAGCAGGATCATGGCCTGAAGTAGGTAAGTGTACAAATGTTTCTTACATTTTTAAGATTTGTTAGCTTTATCTCGGAATTCCTTTTTAATTTATTATAATGTAATGTTCTTCCTTGTGGAACTACATGGGTATTATTCATTTGCACTGTAATGAGGGGCAAAGGAAGGAATCAGGGAAGGCAAAAATAGCAGTTTTTTTGTGGAACTACATGGTTATGATGTAATTTCCTGTCTCTCTGTTCCTGCAATTTTCCAACAAAAATTGAAAGGTTTTATTTAAAAACTTGATTTGCACATTGATGAGGGGGAAGGGAGGAATTGGGGATGGCAAAATATTAGCAGTTAAAGTTTGTATTTAAGACACATTGGCTCATGCTTTTAAAGTATTTATTTTTCTTTCATTTAGTGTTAAATGCAGCAAGAAAATAGATTTCTAAGCAAGATTTAATTCAATGTATTTATTTTGTAACCTAACTCACTTTATTCTTATGACCCCTCAATGATAACATTCTGCTTTAAAATAACAAAGTAATTAGAATTAAATTAGCTTACTCAGCAAAACTGTTTACCTCTAGAGAAAAGTATAATTTAGCAAAAAAAATTTTTTGTTTCTAAGAATTTCTTGAGAGAACCAAACAAAACAAGAAAACATTTTTTAAAAAAAAAACTGTGACAAGTATAGAGTGATTTGTTATCCTCATAAAAAAGTAAAATGAACGTTTTATGAAAAGAAAATGTATGTAATTCTCCAATTTAAAAACAGTTTAGCTAAATAAATGATGGAGTCATATCTCAAGATTTCACTCATAGCATTGGCTCAGCTCCATAGTAATTGAAAACTTTTTTATTTAATTTCCATTTCTGAAACTGAAGAGATGCATCAAATAATTATTATTATGAAATGTCAGTGCATGTAGCCTGGTCAGGACTATAGTGGAATACTAATCATTTTCTTGAATCAAAACCTATTCTGCATTCATTTTCCATTTCACGTACAGTCATTTATCATGGCACAATTTATTCAGTATTTTTATAGAACCTAGATAGAGCATTAGATTTTGTCTGAGTCTTATACAGTGTAGAGGAACTCTCTTGTAAAACCAGTTTGTGTATAGAGAGAGTTGGTTGTTCTGTGCAATGCATGCATGGGTTAAAGCCCAACTGAGGCCTTGGAAACATTGCATTGGCTACACATTGTACTAACAAGTTCAATTTTTCAATGACTCACACCCACTTTCTTGTTATGGTAGTTATTCTGTTTGTCAAACTATGATTGTGCAATTGGTAGTGCAATTCCATTTAAAAAAGGTAATTTTTTGACATTTTCAATTGAAAGAGAGCAAGACATCTTCTCACATGTCTGTGCAATGATCAATTAGAAGCATAGAAGAGTAACAGCTGAAAAAGACTGAGTGGTCCATGAAGTCTGCCCCATTTTTTTTTTCTGCCTGAGCATAGATCTACGTTTATCCCAAGCATGCTTGAATCTACTGACACAATACTTCTAATGGAAGTCCGTTCCAAGCATCAATCACTCTTTTAGTAAAGTAATATTTTCTAAGATTTTAAGATTTTAGTTTTTTACTTTCCTCCTGTTGGTTTGAGGTCGTCACCCCTTGTTTTTGATCTTGGCTTCGTATTAAAAATATTGCCCTCCTAAACCTTATTTACACCCTTAACATATTTAAATGTTCCAGTCATGTTCCCTCTTCCCCTTCTTTCCTCCAGACTGTGCAAATGAAAGTGGTTAGAACGCCTAAACATTTTGTACTCTAATACATTCCTTGCATTAAGGTAAAGAATGTTTAGGCATCAGTATCCTCCCACACCCCCCCTTTTACTTACCTGAGTCCTCATTTGATCCTACACTGTGTCCATCTGATGTTCTTTTCTCTCCTCAATTCCTGGTCTCACTGGCTTTGCTAAGACAGCGGGAGCCATTGGCTCCCACTGCCGTCAATCAAAGCTAGTGACGAAGGAATGGGGGATGAGGCCGAGTCTCGCTGTGTCAGTAGACACAGACAGCGAGGCTCAGGAGTGAGCCTGCACAAGTGCCCTAATAGAAAGCATCTTCCTATGGGGGCACTCAACGGAGGGGAGGAGTCAGAAGTCCACAAGAATATTCAAACAGCACCCCATGCAAATACAGGTAATATTATACAGGTAATGTTTTGAAACACGTCAAACTGAAAAACAGTCACCCCTGCTGGTAAGTTTCGACCAAACCTGACCTTAGTCATTTTTTTATACACATTATCAGTTTATGACACCTTTTCAAAATACAACCATTGTGTGATATTTTTTTTTCTTCAAGATCCCAAGCATGTTTGAATCTATGCAAAATTATGCAAAATTGTTTTTCCACACATTCAGCATATCGCATGCCACATTCAGATTCACACTATCATAAATTCAAACATTCCGTAGATACACATTCTGTAAATAAAATAATTTTCTTACATTGCTTTCTGGGCAGCAAGTGTCTCAAAGGTTCAGACACTCTATTAAATGACATAAAACATTTTTTTTAGGAAGCAACCAGCTATTTCAAATAAAATGTCATGCTCCTATAGATTTGTTTGGTAATGGATGTGAGACTGAAAAAGTATTTCCAGTATTAGCTCTGACAACAAAAATATCAGGGGTAGTAGAGAAGGTGGTGGCATCAGGAGAATCAATAAAAGTGCAGCTGTTTTCAAATCTATCAAAGCTCCATCAGCTAAATTATCTCAACAAGCATCTCATTTTAAGCCGGTATATAGATAAAAAAAAACCTCCTCCACTCTAAGCCTATATGCACCCAGTCTAGTCTCTGCACCGAGTGCAAGTGAACCAGGGAGCCATCCACACTGCAACACCTGAACAAACAAATCGAAACTCTCCACACTCCGACAGCATCACATGTATCCTAATTTATTGAAGCAAGCAGTTACTATACTGTCCTACCCCTGGGACCTCCCCTCTGACCTCATGAGATGAGTAAGCCCTTTTTGGTTAAATACGTTAAAGGGAAGGTCCCAAAGGCAGGGACTATATAAGGACTGTTTGTTTCAATTAAGTAGGATCCATGTGATGCGATCAGATTGTGCAGAGCTTCCTTCTGTTTTTCCTTTTGTTTGTTCAAGCATCTCATATTGTAGACTGAATACATTTTGCCTTCAAAATGTTTTGAGGATGATACAATTCACTTTTTATCTTTGATCTAGGGTAACAGTCAGTCCAATATTAAGTATACAGGCTTCATCCTTAGTTTCAGTGTTTATGTTCCAACTAATAGCTGGTGGAAGAAACTGAGCCTTTTACTCCAAATTTAAATGTAATTTATCGTACAGGAGTATAGATGAGCAGGTAAAGGAAAATCCAGTCTGCAGCAATTTGGTGGAACGTAGTCCATTGCTTATTCCCCTAAGTGACTATTTGATTCACACTGAATATTAGTGAAAAAATTAAAAATGGTTCAAAGGACTACTTACCAGTTTAGCGTTGGATAAATGCACAGAGCATCCCCATGCTTAATAAAAGTATATGCACCCTCCTTCTTGACCTCTTGTCATCTGGCATGAGACACTTTAAATGCTACAGGGGGGCTATAGAATGGGAAATCTCACCCCCTTGTGATATTACTGTCCTAATAAGGTAGTACTATATTTGAGCTCCTAGTAGAGAAGTATATTAATCCCCAAAGTTTGTGGTTTGTTATTGTGATACTATAATAAACAACTGATTTGCATTGTCCAGTGCCTGGTGATCCCATTGGTTCCTATTGGGTGACTGGACACCACTTGGCAACCGCCCTGTAGCAGTTTTACTGCTACAGAGCGGCCACTCTGTGCAGAATCAAGTATATATACATGATTCTGCATTTACGGGTAGGGGAGCGTGCACGTCGTCCTTCCTGCCCTGTCATTGGCTCCTGTAGATGTCAATCACCGGGTCCCAGCCATTGATTCATAGCAGGGACTTGGTGATCGGTGGAGCAACTGACAAGAGAGAGATCTGTGAGTGTAAACAGCACAGATTTCTCTCCTGTCAGTGGGACGTGCTGGTTTTTATCTCTCTGCAAAGCAGGGAGATAAAAAACAGCACATCCCATAGTAAAACACCACAAAGTAGTTAGTTAAATCACTCCCTAACACACATTTAACCTTTTGAGCACCCCAGATGTTAACCTATTCCTGCTCAGTGTCAGTAGTACAGTGTCAGTGCTTTTTATTAGCACTTATCACTGTATTAGTGTCACTGGAGATGTCAGTGTCATTTAGTCAATTCCCACCCAGTGTCAGTTTCAGAATGCCCGGCGTACTACTGCTGTTCTGCTATAAGTCGCTGATCACCACCTTTACTAGCAGGGCCATCTTAAAGGAGGGGCAAAAGGGGCGGCTGTCCTGGACCCAGTCTTTGCTGTAAATATGTAAATAGAGGTGGCATTCATATATATAAATATGCCCCCCCCCTAGGTTCCAGCCACCATAACCTCTGTTGAATGCTCCCCCCTGGGGAGGTAAATAGGGGCATGCTTGAAAGACCTGCCTGCAACTGTGGTCACTGAGCCTACCATCATCCCGTTCTGGAAATTTAATTAAAATGTGTGTGTTTGGGTGCAGAGGTAGGCAGAAAAGGAATTACAGGGGTGCACAGGTGAGCAAGGAGGGGCTGTGGGGCCCAAAGCAACTGTCCCATACTTGCCAACTGTCCCAGTTTATATTCACATGTCCCTTGAAGTATTTAAGTGCTGTCATATATGCTGCCCAGTTCTGCCCTATTTCCATGCACAGATGACTCACCTTTGTAGACCATGTCAGCATTCACGTGCAAATAACCGACATTCATATGTAAATAGTGGCAACAATATGGTATTCATATGTAAATATGTAAATAGAGGTGGCATTCATATATATAAATATGCCCCCCCTAGGTTCCAGCCACCATAACCTCTGTTGAATGCTCCCCCCTGGGGAGGTAAATAGGGGCATGCTTGAAAGACCTGCCTGCAACTGTGGTCACTGAGCCTACCATCATCCCGTTCTGGAAATTTAATTAAAATGTGTGTGTTTGGGTGCAGAGGTAGGCAGAAAAGGAATTACAGGGGTGCACAGGTGAGCAAGGAGGGGATGTACAGAGGTAAGGAAGGTGGACGCAAAGATGAGCAGAGAGAGGAGGCATGCAGAGTTAAGGTGAGTGGGAGGGTTGGAGTGGTATCAGGAAAGCGATTTTGCATGCGTTTTCAACAGTCACAAATGTAAACATGGGTTAAATGTCTCAATTACATTGGTGGTCAGTGTATAGGTTCTCATTGTATTTGGGCATGGCTTAGAATCCTTTCATTCACACTAGTGGTCAGTGCGAATGTCCCCCTTACATTGGTGATCATTGTAAATCCCACTTTACATTGTTGATCACTGTGAATGCTCCTGTTACATTAGTGATCAGTGTAAATCCCCTTTACATTGGTGGCCAGTGTAGAAACTCCTCTTGATATTGCTAGTCGGTAAAAAATCCTAACTTGCATTTGTGGTCATCATCGAATCCACCCATACAATGGCAGTCCATGTAGAAACCTCCTTAAATTGGTGTCACAAGCATTGCCATTGATCCCATCCCCCCATCATCACTGTCACTCATCTCATCCCCCCAGCACTGCCACTGATCCTAGGCCTCACTTTGAGAATCTACCCTCGTGACATGACTCACATTGGCTCCACACTCTTTAGTTCCTTTGAGGATCTGTAATGCTTGTTTTACATCCTTGTTTGTGAGTATTTATATTTTATTTATTAAAATCACTGAATTACTAAGGTAATGCGCATGGTTGGTGCGCTCTTTCTTTTTGCTTCACTTCACAGTATAAAGAATCCACCTCCTAATTCCATAAGGAACTAGATTATTGTTTTCCTAAACAAATCTGCTACATCTCCCTTCACACAGTCCAGGACTTGTATGGCAGTGTTGTAAAAGTGATCTATTTTGAAAACAAAGGACAGTCCTTTTTCTTATAGGGTGTGAGATATCAATATATGGTAAGCTCTCCAATGGTGTGTAAATCCCCTGTATATAAAAAAATACATAATTATATAAATGTTTTAGAATGTGTGTAGACTGTGGATAAAAAAAATGTGTTTAATGTTCTGTCTGTATACCACTTGTTATAATTCAGCTTCCAAAGATAATGGCTTAACATTGTGTGGACTTTTTCTCCTTTGAGTTCTTGTTACCATGGGAACTACGGTTTAGACTATGCTTCTTGCTTTATTAAATGAGTCTTTATAAAGTGCGTTATATAGTGAGTTTGACGTTAAGCTGAGTTTAAAGCTTTTAATTCTGTCTCTTCCCCTGTTAGGGAGATTCATCCTCTCTATTTGTCCTGGTTATCATTATGACTGAAAGTAAAAGAAAGTCCCAAATTTTGGGTTGACCCCAGAACAGGACTACTGCGGATATCTTTCAATGGAGACACTAGTTCTGGTGACCCTGGTGAGAACCAGAGATTCCCTCGCTTTAGAGGGATTTTTTCTCACTTCCTGTTTTGACTACAGGGACAGGAAGTGAAGGGAAATCTCTCTAATGTGACGCAGATTGCAAATATAAACCTTATAAAGGTTACAACCCTCCCTTACTCTATCCAAAATGAAAAAAAAATTGCCTTTAGTTTTACCTTACTTAAAACCCCAAACTAGCTGCTGACAGTCTATCTATCTATCTATTTGTCTATCTATCCTAACTCATTTTATTTAACCAATGCACACTAATGGTGATTCTGGATTCTGTAAATATCTGGAAAAGCACAATACCACTAGTAGTCACTGGAGACAAGTTTAAAGCTGTCCATATTTGGATTGAAATTCAACCAGTTCAGCAGGGACCAGTCCAATTTTGATCCACTGATCAGCTTCTGTACAACCGCCCTGTTGGAAAATTTCTGCTAAATCTGCACCACTAGCTATAGCCTGCAATGCTGATCAGAGTATTCTGACGATGGGGAAGTCATCCCACTGTAAAAATACAAAGACTCAGTGGGGAGGATTCCTCAATCCATATCAAATGTGTGGATGGGGAAATAGAACCATTTTTGATAGATGCAGTGCAAAATTAGGCTCAATTCAGCATAGAAACCAATCAGCGCCTAACCTCAGCTTGTTCAATTAAGCTTTGTCAATAAAACCTGGAAGCTGATTGATTTCTGCAGAAGTAAGACCGATATTGCACTCTGCAGCTTTAATAGCTAAACCTCACTGTTTATAAGTAGACAGGCATATTTTATCTCCTATTGGATCAATTGCTGCTGCATTACAAAATAGTAATAACATATAGTATATCCTAAGTAAATCCCCATATCTCCTATACATTTTGGTCCTAGCACCAAGTAAGGTCAGTAAGGTCTTTTTCCATTGCTTTTCCAGGAGAAAATAAAAAACTGCATAATCTTAAAAACAGTATTTCATGAATAAATCTGTAAATTTGCAAATTGTGGTGGACACTCCCACTGGAAACTAGGACTAGTTTGACAAATTAGGAAAAGCCAAGCTCTTTTGGGATAGAATATTTAAAGCTTTGTCATTGTTTGCCACCTTCATCTGTTGAAGAAATCTCCTGTTTAATTTCTACCTTGTAGAAACATTGAGAAGGAAAGCCTCCAAAGTGAGAAACGTCTTCTCCTAGACTGTTGTTACCACAATAAATATTGGAAAATATCCCTCTGTTTGTCTTTTATTGGCAATTAAAAATTTTGGTTTCACCTTTACTTTCAATCTCTGTGACAATGGTCACTAGGACAACTAGAGAGGATCACTGTCCCCAGCAGGGGCATAGACAACAATAAGAACTTGGCAGGGTTGATAACCCTTCTCTAGCCTATCTAAAAAAAAAAGAAAAATCACCTTTAGATACACTTTAAGCAAAATACCAGAAGAGCATCTTTTGAGAAATAGATAGGATTTCCCAAAATTATTTTTCCCACTGCAATTATGTTATCATAAAACAGGAAGAACTATTTATTGCAATTCCCTTCTCACTGGCCTACTCAAACGAACGCTATCCCTACTCCAGTCGATCCTAAACTCAGCGGGTAGACTCATCCACCTCACCAACCGCTCCACATCTGCCTCCCCCCTCTGCCAATCCCTTTACTGGCTCCCCTCTGCCAATCCATTCACAATGCCGCCCTAAACTACATAACTGACCTGATACCCAAATACTACCCTACCCGTGCCCTCCGCTCCTCACAGGACCTCCTATTCTCTAGCTCCCTGGTCTCCTCCTCCCACGCCCGATTGCAGGACTTCTCTAGGACTTCCCCCATCCACTGGAACTCCCTACCCCAATCCATCAGACTGTCACCCACCCTCCTCACCTTCAGGCGCACCCTGAAAACCCTCCTCTTCAGGGAAGCCTACCCCAACCTCACCTAACACCTGACCTCACCTAACAACCTCCTCCACTCCTCCCACCACTCTATCCCCCACAGCCATCTCCTCCTGTATCACCTTCCCCTCCCTCCTAGATTGTAAGCTCGAAAGAGCAGGGCCCTTGAACCCCTCGTGTACTGTTTTGTTACTGTCTTGTCTCATGTTCTGTCCCCCTTGCTACTGTACAGCGCTGAGCATACCCTTTGGCACTATATAAATACTGTATACTAATAATAATAATAATAATTTACATCCCATCCTGAACATTCCATTTTTTGTATTGAATAGAAAACATAGGGGTTGAGTTACTAAAACTGGAGAGTGTAAAATCTGGTGCAGCTGTGCATGGTAGCCAATCAGCTTCCAACTTCAGTTTGTTCAATTAAGCTTTGACAAAAAAATGGAAGCTGATTGTTTTCTTCGAAGAGCTGCACCAGATTTTGCACTCTCCAGTCTCAGTGAATCTACTCCATATTGTTTATTGTACTGTTCATGAACCTAAAGGCAAAAACAGGAAATGAAACATTTTTCAGGTGAACATATTTTAAAAAATGATGAGCAAAGGAAAACCTTTATCAAAAGCAACAGATTGATGTTTCTGATGCTATAATTTCTAACAGGTGGGGCCACCCTTACTAAAGTGTCACCATCCCACAAATTATTAAAAATATATTTATGAACAGGCTAATATTTAGCCATGCAGTCCTTGGCTTACAGAACTTTCTATGCCATCCATAACAATAAAAGGTCGTGCTGTAAGATAAATGATAATCACTTAGCATAGACTTTTCTTGACCACGGTCGAATAATCCAATATAATTGAATGCTTCTGGGCTGGAAAACATGTTTAAAACTTTACTATTTCTACAAAGTAATGTCAACTTTCAACTTAAATGAATTGCTGATCATGTAAGCAAGTATCTTACAAAAAGCACAATTTATTTTTTTGGGGGGGATGTTAAAAAAACAATATATTATAACTCAAATAACCCAAAAATTGCACTTTTTTCTTTCTCTAGGGATGAATTAAAGAACCAAGCCAGATCAAATGAGATGTGCATCTCATGAGCAGGGGATTGTCAGAGCTCTTGTTTTGGTTCCTTCATTGTCCCCAGTGCAAACACAACTGAATTCTATGGTGATTCTGTGACTTGGGAGTGGAGTGGAGTGGACTCTCTAGAAGTAGAAATCAGCATAAAGCTTGGGTAGAGTGTAGTGGTGTCAGATACACATGAAGTATTAATTCCTGTGGGAACAAAAGCACTGGATGACTTCATGTAATCTAGAGGTCCAACCAAAGAGGTGAGCACTCATCTATTACCACTAAGGGTGTGAAGACTTACTGTTTTAGGAGCGTAAAACATTGGAGATTGCTTGTGGAGAAAACTACATTGGGTTTGGAATTTTTCACATTGTTTTTTTTTTCACGTGGTTTCCTTTTTTCTACATATGGTTTTGTGATCAAGATTTTTTTGTAGATCATATTGTAGTTGCAAGGGGATATTTTTTTTTAAAGTTCCTAGAAAGACTTTTTTTGGTACAAAACTGATCCCTAGTAAGCACAAAATAGACTGTATGAACAGCACTCTTGTAGTAGGAGTAACGTCATGCACAGATACTGTAGGTGCATTGACATTACAGAGAAGCCAAAGCCATGTTTCTCTTAGGGTCCTTTGCAATTCATGGTAACTCATGCAAGTATCAAAACTACCCAATGTGGACCTAGAATTACAATTTTTTTTCTGATGCTGTTTAATATGTCTAGCAGGCCTAATCACAATTATTGCAGAAAATCCTAGGTTACTATATCATTAGTTAATTGTAAACCTGAATTATTTTTAGTAAAGTTCATTAAAGTTTATTTTTTTAATGAGCCCATCACCAGCACTGTATTTCTATGATGCTACAGTGTTAATAATAAATTATAAATGTGTTGATGATAAATTGCCAATTATGTTATGTAGTAACACAACTTTAATTTAAACTTAATTATTCCAATAAAAGAATATTCTATAGAGTGTTTAATTAAGTTTGATTTGAAGCATGCAATAATGCAAGATAACTGTATGTAGAGTGTACTCCGAAGCAATAAACAGTCAGGATAAATCACATTTACAATGTATTAACATATTTATTAATATAAAAAAAAAGCTTAAATAGAAATTGCAGAAACATGTGAGATGAAACAGTGAGCTGCAAATGCTCTTTGAGTGGCAGTCCAGTTAGACTAGCCAGCTAAAGAGTACGCTCAGGCACTACTTAAGTTTACTGCCAAACCTCCTTCTTCCGCTTTAGATCATGTCCAAGCATTTTTTTTTCCTATTAGCTTGAGTATGTAGTGGGAAATGTACTTAATTAATGCTTGTGACATCATCAGTGGGCTTGCAAAAATTTTGAAGAAACTGCTGCTAGGAGCAGGGGCGTATCTACCGCAAGGCAAACAAGGCGCTTGCCTAGGGTGGCAATTTTTAGGGGGCAGCGCCCCCCCCCTCCGAAGAAGGGACCTTGAGAGCAGCGGCGGACAGAGCCATGCAGGGCCACCAGCAGAGGGGTACCTTTGGTACTCTTGCAGTGGCCCGGAGGACAGCAGGAGGATCAATGTGGGGGAGGGCAGTTGCAAAACAATGCTCCTGTACCTCTCCCTCCAGCAGCTGATGAGCCGGGACCAGGAGACAGCCTGGAGCAGGGAGAGGAGAGGATCTGAAGGAGGTGAGCTGTGCTGTGGTCTGTGGGATCTCCCTGTCTCCCTCCCTGCACTGACAGATCATATGAGACTGCACACACCCCCCCCTCCTTCCTGCTGCATGGAGATCAGCAGCCCTTGGAGGAGGTGCGTGTGTGCAGCCACATACAATGTGAGAAACGGAGAGGGAAGAGAGGGGGGGGGAGAGAGAGAGGGGGGGAGAGAAGAGAGTGGAGATGGAGATAGAGGAGAGAGAGAGGGAAGAGGGAGAGAGGGAAGAGAGAGATAGTGAAGAGAGAGGGAATGAAGAGAGAGAGGGAATGAAGAGAGAGAGAAAGAGGGGGAAGAGAGAGATGGATGAGAGAGAGAGAGAGATGAGAGCGAGGGATGAGAGCGAGAGGGGGAAGAGCGAGAGAGGGAGGAGAGAGAGGTGGATGAGAGAGAGGGGGATGAAAGAGAGAGAGGGATGAGAGAGAGGGGGGGAAGAGAGGGGGGGAAGAGAGAGAGAGAGGAGGAAGAGCGAGAGGGGGGGAAGAGACAGAGAGGAGAGAGAGAGAAAGGGAAGAGAGGTAGGGGGAGAGAGAGGGGGTGAGAGTGAAGGGAGAGAGAGGGGGGGAGAGAGAGAGAAGGAAGAGAGGGAGGGAAAGGGAGGGGGCGAGAGGGAAGAGAGGGAGAAAGAGAGAGGGAAGAGAGAGAGAATCATATATATATATACATACACACTTATTGACTCTCTCGCTCTCTCATTGGGGGGGTGCAAAATGTTTGTGTTGCCTAGGGCAGCACAAAGTCTAAATACATCACTGGCTAGGAGGTCACCTCTTACAGAAGAATTATAACTTTTTTTTACAGTATTCAGTTCCCAATGCGACAAAGTACATATAATACTTTGCCCTGTCTCCCAGGCTCCCTGTAATGCTAGTTGTGATATCAGCAAGGAACTCCCTTCCCTCTTGGAGCATGGCGGCCTAACATCACAAATAGCCAGGAGACCGTTGCTTTGCTAGCAAGTGCCTTTCTCTGGCATCCTGCACTTGCCCTAGGTAAGAAAAATGCAGAGGGAGGAGAGGTTTATCAGCACAACCACAACCACAATGTGCCCCCCATCCCCATGTGACCCCATGCATGTATCTCAGGCTTATCCATTCCACCAACAAGGTATGGACAGGCATGGCAGCTGTCAGCAAGCAAAGTAGAGGGAGCTCTGTGAACATCCATTAGCAACCCAGAAGCAATGAGGATTGTCTACAGTAAAGTACAGAGGTGACTTTAGGGTTTCTTAGCCTGCTACATGACAGCAATAAAGTTAAAGTGGTTCTAACCTAAAATGTCTTCTACCTTAATATATTCCCAGCTCAGTTGATTCAGTGCTGTGCACAGCTGCATCTCTTCTCTCCTTTCTCTCTCTACTCACAGGGACTGGAGATGCTGTGGGAGCCATTGTCTCCTGCTGCTGCCAATAGAATGCTGTGAGGAGGGAGTGAAGACGAGGGCAAGCCACGCTATGTGTGTCTATGGATGCACGCAGCCTGATCCAGGATCGAGGCTGCAAGTCTGCCCCCATAGCAAGCAGCTTACTACGGGGGCAGACAGAGAAGAGGAGTGGACAGCGTGTGGGACCCCGCAAGTGGAGGTTTGGGGCTGCTCTGTGCAATACTATTGCACAGAGCAGGTAAATAGGTTTAACAGTAAGCGTATTATTCCAATTAAAAAAACAACTGACCTTAGAAATGCTTAAAATGGAAGCCCAGCCTGCGCCTTCATATGAAAATGATGATTGTACTACACATATTAAGTATACCTCTCATGCCAGAGTTAGGCTCAGTTCACACTAGCTTTCTTAGCAGGCATTAGAGTGGCGTTTAGGAAGAGTTTGTAACGCTCCTCAAACGCCTATGAAAATTCTACACATTGCAGCACACAGTGCTGTTCACACTGAAGCGTTAGCGTCATGTTGTGGCAAAATTGATGCCTCATGTCAAGTCAGGAGGAGTTGAAGCCTCCCATTCAAGTCTATGGTGACACCCCTCAAATGCCTGGTAGGCGTTTGCGGAGCGTTAATACCATTAAACTTCATCATAGGCGCTTGTGGCGCGATTTTAACGCTTGGAAAACAGCTTTCAAATGCCTCAAAAACATGCATAGGGTGTTTGGGGAGAGTTAAAAATTCTTCTCAAATGCCTGTCTAATGCCTGTCAAATGCTATAGGGGCATTTGGCAAGAGTTAGAAATGAGTCAAGTGTGAATGAGCCCTTAATATATCTAGGGCCATAATTCATGGTTAACTCTAAACTGATGGTCTGTAAGGGCTTTTAAAGTATCACCTATGGCAAATTTAGGGTACTGAAGTATGTTGTCACAGGTGTATGTAATTTTAACGCTTAACATGTTTGGTATCTATTTACTTGATGCAACTTCATATTTTATATTTTACTAAAACATTGGGTAATATGTTTCTCTTATGTGAGCTAAAATTACCTCTAGTTTATTTATTTTATTTTTTTTTACTGAAAAGTTGCAACTGCCACCATTTAATTCACTAGGGTTTCTGCTTTTATAAAACATATAATGTTTTGCAGTTTCAGATGGCCTTTAGGCCTACAATGTGTATTTCAACGTGTGTGAAAAAATGGCTTTAGCAGTGAAAGGGTTAATGTTTTGAAATGAGATCTTAGCTTCTTAGTTTTAATCTTAGTTTCAGAATATGGATATACTGTATTTAAAGTGGTTCTAAGGGCTCAAGGTTTTTTACCTTCATGCATTCTATGCATGAAGGTAAAAAACCTTCTGTGTGTAGCAGCCCCCCCAGCCTAACTCCTAATACTTGCCTGAGCCCCATCGCGATCCAGCGATGTGCACGAAAGCCTTGGCTGTCCACATTGACTAAGACAGCAGTGGGAGCCAATGAGGAGAGAAGAGGAGGTTGGGCCAAGCTTTGGCTCTGTGTGTGAATGGACACACAGAGCAACGGCTTGGGAGCGAGCCTGCTTGGGTGCCCCATAGTAACCTGCATGCCCTAGGGGCACTGGGCAGGAGTGAGGGGCCAGGAGCACTGGAGGAGGACCCGAGAAGAGGAGGATCGGGGCTGCTCTGTGCAAAACCACTGCACAGAGCAGGTAAGTATAACAACTTTGTTATTTTAAAAAAAAATTATTCTGTTCCTTCCCATCAGCTGATGAAAATGTTGGATATGGTTGTGGTTTATGTGTTCATTTTCTCACAGTGAATATTAGGTGTTGCCATAGTCAACTCAGGTATTTATTCACTAAAGCAGGGGTGTTAAACTGGCGGCCCTCCAGCTGTTGACAAACTACAAGTCCCATCATGCCTCTGCCTTTAGGAGTCATGTTTGTAACTGTCAATCGTGCAATGACTCATGGGACTTGTAGTTTGGCAGCAGCTGGAAGGCCGCCAGTTTGACACCCGTGCACTAAAGCTTTACTTACGAATGTGCTACAATTACCAGAGAACAGATGTGCTGCTAAAGTACGCATCATATTCAGAACCTTCTGAAAATTCACCAGAGGGTTTAGCTAAGGGATATATTTTTTGATTATTTATTCTCTCTGATTGAATAAAACAAAAAAGTGTGTAAATATAATCATATTCTGTGCCCTGGAGGTAAAATAGACCTTTAAAGTGCTGTATAAATCTTTTGTTTAAGTCACCTATTGTTGTATGACAGATTTACACAACGGCAATCATAAACGCCCTCCGTAAAGGTCGTTAACCTTGCTTATGGACAAGTCAATCTGTTTTAATATATAGCTTTAATATTAAAAACTCCATGGCCTGGCCCTTACAAGACTTGTTTAGAGCAAAACATACATGTCAGCTGCTGATTTATTACATAAAAAAGACTAATAAAACATAATATGGATCCCTTTTATTATAGCTTTAAAAAGTGTTTGGTTTTATATGCCACTCATTTCTATTGTTAATGATTCCTCCCCAACAAGGGTCTGCTCACAAGTAAAATTTAAAGCCCAATTCTAGCAAAACCTTTGGTAAGTATTAAAGAGTAAGTCCACTTTTGTGTAGAAATAATCCCCTCTGGGTGACCTATCCACATTGCAAGGATTTTAACAAACTTTGTTGCTGATTCCTTTTGTTATTCTGAAGAAATAGCGGTTTGTTAGTCTGTGTCCATGTGCAAAGTGAATTTGTATGGAAGTGATTTCATAATTATCAATCAACAACTGCACCTGCAGGGCTCTAATGAGGAAAGTTTCAGGGTCCGCATCCCTTTAGATGTGATTTCCCTTTTGAAGTATCTTACCAAAAATGGCATTTTTATTGCAGGGGATGTCCAAAATGTGACTTGTATCTTGTAGTGCACACTTCTGGCAAAATCAGTAAGCCAGTCACACAAGCAGGAAATTACATTTCTGGGGGTATTCCGTAGATCCCCTGTGTGCAGAACTCTTCCAAGTAGCCATATTGAATTGCACTGTAAAAAAACTACAGTGCTGCACATTGAAAGGAAAAGGTCATTTTAAATAGCATTCAAATAAAATATGACTTTTTGGCATATGCTATTGTATTGTTTTAAATATTATTTGCTATTTTTTCCCCACGAAAGTGGAGTTACCCTTTAAATAGCTTTAAAGACTCTGTCTGGTCACTATTTCTTTGTGACCATCAATGAGGACATTTTCTCAGATATCTATACCAATGCATTTAAAACTTAGACAGTTCTTCGTCATTAGGTCTCCTCCTGATCAAGAACTGTCTAAGTTCGAAATGCATTGAAGATAGTTTTACTAGTGTGATGAAACTGAGAAGACAGTAATTTACAGAATAGTGGGAATAAAGGTGACTACTCATGGTGGAACAACAGGCTCAAATAAGTTAATCTGCTGGACTGTTTGAGGCCTCTATGAGTATAGACTGTGCATGTGTATTAAAGTGGAACTACATTGTATCTCATCACCACAAACCAAAAATGCTATTTAACCACTTGCCTACTGGGCGCTTTCACTCCCTTCCTGTCCAGGCCAATTTTCATCTTTCAGTGCTGTTGCACTTTAAAGACAATTGCGTGGTCATGCAACACTGTACCCATTAGTGCCACCCGTCAGTGCTTCCGGTCAGTGCATTCAGTCAGTGCTGCCCATCAGTGCTGCCTATCAGTGCCCATCAGTGCTGCCTATCAGTGCCCATCAGTTCTACCTATCAGTGCCTCCTCATCAGTGCATATCAGTGCTGCCTATCAGTGCAGCCTCATCAATGCACATCAGTTAAGGAGAAAAATTACCTATATGCAAAATTTTATAATAGAAATGAAAAAAGCCTTTTGTTCTAATTTTTTGCTATTTTTTTGTTTATAGCACAAAAAATAAAACTCCCAGCGGCAATTACATACCACCAAAAGAAAGCTCTATTTGTGTAAAAAAATGATAAAAATTTCATATGGGTACAGTGTTGCATGACCGCACAATTGTTATTCAAAGTGTGACAGTGCTGAAAGCTGAAAATTGCCTGGGCACAGGATATAAGTGCCCGGTAGGCACGTGGTTAATTAAAGAGCAACTGTATTAAGGTAACTCCTTATTTAGGACAGACAGTATGAACATATAGTTTACAACTGATAATGCAGATCTGCCAGCCCAGTACAGATAGGGTTAATTATGATAAACATAGCTCCCCAGCCCCCTCTTTAAGGCGGAACTTCACTCTTTCAGCCAACATTGACTATTTTTAATCCTTATGCTGCTAAAATGATTAAATATATGGGAAAGTATAATATATTTAGTTGTTTTACTTGTTTTATTTTAGTTACATCCTAGTTTCCAGGCCTAGGCAAATGATGTCATACATCACAGGAATCTTCAAGAGGGGAGGAGGGATTCTTAGCTAACCAGACCATCCTGCATGCATGCCTGAGCTAAGGGGAGATGGATTTCATTAAATAAATGCTACATAAATCATCTGCCCTTACTCAAGATGGCCATGGCCAGAAATGTCAGGGGCTGTTTTTCAAAGTGATTTATCAGCAAAATAAAGCATGGAGATATGAATGGATGGGGGAGTTGTCTCTGAATATTATAAATGAATTAAATAGCTTTTTTGGTTTGTGGCGCTCAGATACAGTGTAGTTCTGCTTCAATATTATAACTGTTAAATATTTTTTTAAAGCTATGCTATGTGAATGGGAAAATGTACCGTAACAAATATTAAGTAGTTATTTTCCCAATTTGGCTCCAAATGTGGAAACACACTTTAAGTCTTCTAAGTGCATGAATACAGCATACATCTGCTTAAATATAGCATAAATCTCTGTAATGCATCAGCCCAAAGAAAAAGACACTCTTTCCATTTTGGAGAATTTTTTTAGCCTTTCTTACACTGGGGCACACAAAAACGTAGAGTATGTCTGAGCAAAGAATTAGCATAATGGGCTTTTGTGGACAGGAATTGGGACAGCAAAGCTATTACATTTTGAATCACAGATAGCTGAAAGATAGATACTGTTCATCTTCTCACACATAAATATATGAGACTGGGAAGGGATTCAATAATGGTATGCCTGTTATCTGTTTATATCTTACTATTTTTTTTATTTTTTTTTGTTTGGCTTTTTTTTTCCACCCTACCATTAAATACAGCTGACATAACAGGCAATAATAATCAAATGCGTCTTAGCAAATGGTCAAAGTGTAAGCAATTTTTTTATACTTTTGAGTAAAAAAAAGGTAATTATTTATATTTGTATATTGTATCTTGGATATAGGTATCTGTTGGCACTGGGACTGGAAGTCACAAAAAACAATAAAAACATTGTCAGAAATTCTATCCCTTCCCCACTTTACTAAAAATGCCTGTGCCCCCATTGAAGGGATTACCCATTAATTTCTGTCCTGATAGAAAACAAGGGGAAATCTTCCCAACAAAGACATTCATTGTAATAAAATCTTGACAGATTTAACCCTTCCATGCTCTGCCCAACATGGAAAAGTAACAACATTTTTAATAATACTTTAAATGTAAAATATCCCTGTCCATAAAAAGACTTCTGAAGCATGTTAATGTGTCATTAGACCCACACTATGAAAAACTCTCATTACATGATATATAACAGAGTGTTCATACTCACCAAGCCACTAAAGCATTAATTTTGTGTAGAGTGAAATGCACCTGGCTGATTCTGCCTTTAGCTGTCCCTCCCATCTTTTTTGTGTTCCCACCGCAGGTCGGGGGCCACGAAATAAAGCCAACAGCGTCTCCTCTTTGCCTCATGAAGTCCTGGGTATTTTTGAAAAATTCTACTCTACCCTATTAGCTCCCCCACAATCACCTTCTGCTCCCCTAAACGGCTCCTGGCTTGATTCTATCCCCCTCCCTACTCTCACACCTCCTCAAGTATCCTCTCTTAACGCCCCACATACCTTAGAGGAAATAACCCATGCGATTAGCGCACCAAGAACTTCCACAGCACCGGGCCCTGGTGTGTTTACGACAAGCTATGATAAACATTTTGCTTCTACACTGGCTCCTTTTTTGCTGTCGTTATTCAATCATGTTTTGCAGGGCGGCAAGTTTCCTGAGGAGATGCTGTTGGCTAATATGTCTCTTTTGCCTAGACCCTTAAAAGACCATCATCTCCCTCAAAACTATAGACCAATTTCGGTAATGAACAATGATCTGAAAATTTTCAGCCGTATTCTGGCAGATAGGTTGGCCTCTATTATACCCACTTTGGTCTCACCAGACCAATCGGGATTTATCCCGGGCAGATTTATCAGAGACAACATTCGCCTCATGCTAAATGTTATACAGGACGCCAATCTGCACTCCAAGGAAGTTTTGTTACTGAGCCTGGACATCAACAAGGCCTTTGATAGCGTTCTCTGGCCCTATTTGTTTTCTCTACTGCAGAAGATGGACTTCAATGCCGAATTTCTGTTTGGTATACATGCTTTGTACGACTCCCCCAAAACAAGAATCAGACTCCCAGGTTGTAATTCCAATTTTTTCAAATGCAGGGGTACCTGTCAAGGCTGCCCACTTTCACCCTTATTATTTGCGCTCGTTTTGGAACCCTTGGCTATTGCAATAAGATCACATTCAGATATTTCTGGTTATCCATTACTGATTTCGCATTTCAAATTATGTGTTTTATGCAGATGATGTTATGCTTTTCCTCACTAACCCATTAGTGTCATTGCCCAATTTATGCACATTATTGAATGACTTTGCTACAGTATCAGGTCTTACAGTAAATTTTACCAAATCAGTAGTTATGCCTATTAATGTTACTGATTCCCTGAGTGCATCTCTCCACAATTCTTTTCCATTTCGTTGGGCCACTGACCGCATCCCATACTTAGGTATCTACCTCACTCCCAACTTTTCAAAATTGATTGCCGTTAATTACCCACCATGTGTGTCTCACCTCGCTACTCTTTTGAAAGTCTGGCATGGATACCCCATCTCATTCTTGGGCAGAGTCATGGCAGTAAAAATGAACATCTTGCCTAAATTACTTTATTTATTTAAGGCACTCCCTATCCTAGTCTCGAAGGTGTTCTTAGATCACTTTCAACGGACTATTAATAATTTATTTGGCGTGATAAATGCCCTCGTTTTACCTCATCGGTCCTATACTGATCGTAATGGGCCAATTTTTGGTTTTACTACCTGTCGGCCCGTGTTGCACAGATGTCTCAATGGTCAGCTATTAATTCCCAGGTCCCTTGGATCAGATTTGAATCCCAGTCTATTCGTCCATACTATCTTCCATGCATATTATGGTCAAAACCGCCCCCCCACCCCCCTGTTTATTATTGATCTATAATTCCATTGTTGCCCAATCGCTAATGCTTTGGTCCCGATATAAATTTAAATTAAATCTTGTCTCCTCTATCTCCCCAGGTTCATCATTTTTTGGTGACCCGAACTTTATTACAGCATTCTCATCCCCACAGGCATTTCGTTGGTGGTATGATAGGTCCCTAATCAGGATATCTGACTTTCAAAGAGGAGGATCTTATTTCACTTTTGAGATGCTTCGTATACATTTTGACATCCCGCTTCGGGAATATTATCATTATCGACAGATTAGACATTTTTTCTTATCACATTTTGGTCTGATACCTTCATCCTCAATCTCACTTTCGAACGTATTAGCCGTGACTCTCCCAGGGGTAGGGGTCTCGTTTCGGATTCGTATAGCCAATTTCTGGTTGCTGTCTTCCCATCTCCCCCCTTTTATAGACAGAAGTGGGAGGAGGATGGTGGTGTCACCTTTTCTGATGGGGATTGGGAGTCCATGGTGGATAATATATGTAAGAGCTCTAGATCTCTTTCTGTCTGGGAAACTGCCCTCAAAATATTAACCAGATGGTATTATACACCATCTAGATTACATATCATGTTTCCAGGGACGTCCCATCTTTGCTTCCGGGGCTGCGGCCTTACTGGTACCTTAGCGCATATATTTTGGGACCGCCCAGGCCTCTCATTGGTATGGCGCAAGATCTCGGATGCGGCCTCTGCTGTGGCAGAGGCCCAGGTGCGTCTGTCTATGCAGTCTTGCCTACTAGGAGCCCATATCCCGTGAGTTTGGACTGAGATTATGAGGTTAATCTTTACTATCTGTATATCTGCCCTACATTGGAAATCCCTCACGGTACTATTGGCCACAGTTCTGCATAGAGTTGACGCAGTGATGCTCATGGAAAGAATTCATTACACCTTGTTGGATAAGATGCACTTATTTGACAGAAAATGGGAAGTCTGGGGAACTCACAGGCATTTACTATCTGACTAATGTCCACTTATATATTGGTTGATTGAGTAATTTGCTTGGTAGCTATATAGTTTTACATACCCTTCTACCTATACAGCTCATGTGCTTAATTTCCCTTCTCTTTTTACTTTGCATGGTTGTACTATTTGAAATATGCATTACAGACATGCCTTGTTCCTGTTGTATGTCTTACTTGATGTTGTACTGCCATTTTGTAGTATATTTTTTGACTAAAAACAAAATAAAAACGTTTGTAAACAAATAAAAAAAATAAAGTGGCCTGATATTAATATTGTTAAGGTGAATGAATTATGGCAATTAACACTTCTCTGTTTAGTATCACTTTAAGAGAAAAAAATATTTGCTTATAGAAATGTATTCCCTTCTATCCATACTGCCATATAATAGTAACTCATTCAGTTAGCAATCACTTTACCATGTATATCTAACTCGTAAACCGTCTCCTTCTCACAGCTAATGCAATGAGCTAGACTTGTAGTGGCGCCTATGTTGCAGGCTGCAGTGCCGCATCTATGAATAGCCTGAAGGCTCTTTTTCTTTTTTAGTATTTGCTGAATAGAACGTTCTCTCTATTTATGGTTGATTTCCACATGCTCTTTTACATCAAAGGTGAAAACATCTTTCATGCCATTTTTACGCCTGAGGACCACACTGCCAAAACTTTCTGGGATGGCAGGTACCTAGACATGGAAGAATACTCAGACTATAGCAAATCAGGCAAAAGATAATTTAAGGCTTCATTGACAACTAAAGTAATAAAACTTACTGCCGAGTTGGTGTTTCTTAGCATTCACTATCAGAATGATAATTATAGAAAAGCAGTGAGGCTTGGTTAAGCAGGAGTTGAATCTGCCTGCAAAGGACGGTAAATGTTAAAATCAATGAGTCCTGGATGGTCTGTTAAAATAAACGAACATAACAGTCTAATAATGGGAGCTCACTAACAATGTCTCAGGACCCATATTAACTACTTTATCACTAGAATGTCTTTCCCAAATGCAAGAGCAGAACAATTATTGGTTATTATTTGTGTTTCACAAAGTAGACAGACAGGGAGATTTACTAAAACTGGTGCACTCGCTATTTGGTGCAGCTGTGCACGGTAGCCTATCAGCTTCCAACTTCATCTTGTTCAGTTAAGCTTTGTCAATAAAACCTGGAAGCTTATTGGTTTCTATGCAGAGCTACACCAGATTTTGCACTCTCCAGTTTTAGTAAATAACCCCTAGAGTTATCATATGATACCATATAATTAAATTTATTGTTTTCTTTTAATTTCCTAGCTATCTATAAATTTATGGTCATGATATAAAAATATGCCCCCATCAATATTACAGTACAAAACATATAACACAGTTATGCACATCTAGGTTCTTTTTGGAGCACGTTTGGGGAGCATAACTAAAATTTAGGTGCCAAATGTGAACCCCAGTGAGGTAAAGGTGAGCCAATCGTTAAAATGCAGTAATGGCCCGTTGAGAGGCTGCATATATGCAGGCTAAAAATGCAAAATTCCATTAAATTGCATGCCTGGGGGGATGCCCTTAACCTGCCTGTAAAGTGGCAAATCTTTCTGATGTATACAACATACTATAGCAATACTGACATTTGTAAAGAATAATGTGTGTTTAAATTGAGGCAAAATGAGAGCTTCCGGTCACGTCGTTCTTTTTGCAAGCATAGCAACCAGAGATTCCATTCATCTATACCAGACTCTTATTCTAAAGGGTCTGATATAGATGTTAATGGAAGAACCACACAAAAATTCATGGGGTTCCCATAGCCATGTCATGTCTGCTATGAATTTTAAGGGGAACCCTTAATAATTTGAGTGGGGAACTTCAAGAAAAAGTCTAGAAAAAAAAATGAGGTCCCCACAAAAATCCATACTAGACCCTTATCTAAGCATGCAGTCTGTTAGGCCAGAAAGGGGGGGGGGCAAATGTGCACTACCTCTCCCTCTGAACCATACCAGGTCAGCATGAAGGGGTACCTTGCCAGGGGTAGCCCCCTGGCAAAGCATGTTGTCCCATGTTGATGAAAACAACATCTTCCCTAAACCCTTGCATGGTGGCTGGGGGGGTCTGCAGGCAGGGGGCTTACTGAAATTCAAAAGCCTCCTCTAACAATAGGCACTACTTACAAAAAAAAGTAAAAGGTAAATAAACATACATACACAGTTTCTGACAAATATTTTATTTAAAAATAAAGTCCCACAATGTAAATTCACCAGCAATCACATTGTCCAGCATTGCAGATCCATGTCAGTTATCATGCCCAATGCTCGACAATCTGTCCAAAGAAAATAAACCTGCCAACCACCAACACACATCTTGTTCCATCAGTTCCCTCAGCTGAATGACAGTTCCAGTCCCAGCCACTAAAATGAAAAGGGACATGACCATATTTGGCCAATGACGTTACAGGAAACCCCCTTTTCCTGGCCTGCCAGACTGCATGCATAAGGGTATACTGCAAATTTTAGGGGGGACCTCACACTTTTTTACTTGATTTTTATGTGGGATTCCCCCTGAAAATCCATACTAGATCTGACCTGGTATAAATGTTGGGGGGACCTCACACCCTTTTTGCTTAACTTTTCTTTTTGTTTGTGTTCCCCTTTAAAATGTATTCCACACCTAAAGCGCCTGTTATAAAATCTTGGGCAAACCCCACACTATTTTTTAGATACTTTTATAATAAAACTATCCACAGCAAGATGGTTTACTTGGCCAGGGATTCCCAGCCAGTAAATGAATAGCAATGGGTTACATCAATAGTTGCTAAGGATGTGGTTGGTGCAGGCACCTGCAACCTTCTTAAAAACAATTGAAAGAAAAAGGATGAAGCTATCATAAATAGGAGGATAACATTAAGCAACACCTGCCAAAATGGCTGAACGAACGACATTCAGACAGAAGTCCGAATAAGCAAAGTTCAGTCCAAATCAGGAGGTCATCCCTAGGCACAGCTTATTTTGTGTAAAGCATATCTAAGCCTAAAACAAAAATGTCATATACATGCAGCTTATCAATTCTTAGCTGCATTCATTTTCTATTTTAGGCCTTATTTTCCCTTAATTTAACCTGGTGATCTGGTCAGTAATACCCATTATGTCCTTGGGTGGCTACAGAGACTCTTTCACTGAATCTGTGGAACAACAGTTTAGCCACTTTTGAACAGCAGTATTGTCAACCTATGGAGAGGGTACTATTAAACAGATTAGTAGATTTAGATGGACTTTTATAGCTAAATAAAAAAAAAAACACGAATAAAATCTCAACATTGTAATCTCCCTGTTGATGTTAAATGGTTTGTCTCAACTTTCAAACTGGCACTTCTGCAGTACAGCTTGGTCTGGTCAAGGTAAAAAAAAGTGCAGACTTACTGGCAAGATCATCAAGTAGTAAAACTAGTAGTAGGGGGATGTAAACAAAGACTGCTGTGTTGATGCCATTGACAGAATAGATCAATAAGGTTGGTCCAATGTAACTGTGTAAAAATTACCATACCTAAACTTGAGCTCTAAAAAAGAATTCCAGATACGGATACTTTATACATAGTTACATTGGTCCAGCTTCTAAGTATGCATATACCATACCTAACTGATCCCCATGGAAGCTCTAAATCACTGTAGTAGACACTACTATTCCAGTGATCTCCATTTGCTTCTGGGTCCCTTGCAAAGTGGCTGCCCTGTGGCATTATGAAAATAGGTCTGCCACTATGCACAGGCACCAATCAGAGAATACAACAGTCAAATAAGCCGTCAGCTTGGAAAGTTAAAATCCAGTCTTCTTTATATAAAGCTATGCGGTTATGACTAAGACCTGCATAGACGTGTCAACTATTTTGTTCCTGGTATTTTACCCTAACATAGCTTTAAATAAAGAAGATTGGATTTTAACCTTCTGAGCTGCTGGGTCTTTCGACTGTTGTATATTTATGGCTTACAGAGGCTTTGAGCGCGCCATCAACAAGGTATTTTACCTTATTTGAAAAGGATCACAGGTAGCAGTGCTTTCAGTTTTTGTTATTACCATTCAGAGAATACTTTTCATTTTTTGAATGAATGTAAAGAGTTCTTTGAATGGATGAGGCAGAGAGGTGGGGCAGTGACATCATGGTCTCTGCCTTGTCCAAGCAAAGAATGCTTTGAATTTATTCAGAAAATGGAAAGTGTTTTCTGAACAGCACCAATGCCAAACAGGTATCCTCCTGTGTTCAGAATGCAGCAAGGCAGCCAATTGGCATGGGACTTGGAAGCAAATGGAGATCACTGGTATAGCGATGTCCACTTTAGTGATTTCCAGCTTCCAGGGGCTTTGGACAGGTATAGCATGTGCATAGTTACATTGGTCCAAACTGGACCAATGTAACTATGTAAAAAATATCCATATCTGATATTCTTTAAAGCTCCTTAGTCTTTACAGAAATATCCCTTCATCACCCCACAGGAAATTTCTGCCAGGAGCTAATGAAAGACATTGAAGAGAAGAAGGAAAAGAAAGTAAGAATAGACGGAGGAAGAATGAGGAACAGATAGAGATGTATGAAAGAGAGAATAGGAGAGAGATAGAGAGACAGAGAATGGAAGAGGTAGAAGAAGTGAGGGGGTTGAAAGAAGAGGAGAGGAAAAGAAAAGAAAGAGATTCCATTTTTACAATCTGATTTTGAAGTCATGTTTTCAAGGACTATGGAATCTACAACATAAATCCACCAGCGGAAGAATCATAGATCGTGTTTTGTGATTTTGTGTATAAATTGGTGTTGAGGGTTTTTTTTTCTACCCGTATTCTCTTGGGTTAGCAAACAACTTCAGCCAAGCCAAAGTGTAAGTTACCCTCTATTTTTGTGAACCACATTCAACTGTACGATATTTCTTCACTTCATAATATCTCTCTAAAAAGTACAGTGCATTTTGGACTTTAAAAATTGTTTTGGTTTGCAACAGATGAGTAATTCATTCGCAGAAGAGTTTTCCTCTGGCTGTCATAGCACATATATACCTCCAGTTCTGCTTCTGTCACAACATGCCTGCAAGTCTTCAGCCTCCTGTAACCCCAGACACAATCACTAATAATTTCTTTGTAAATGGCTGAGAATAGACTTTGGCAGGGGTGTGAGGAGGTGTTTTGGCACCCAAGGCAAAGTTGACAGAAAGTAAAAGGAAATTTAATAGGAAAACAAAAGGGAAAAGAGAAAATAAATCAAGTTAAAGTTCTTGCAATACAGACTTTTTGAAGAGCCCATCCTGGTGATATTAGATTGTAAACTTCCAATAACAGACACTGGCTCTTTTACTGCACCTACAAATGTAGGCCAAGTCTGGTTAGAAAAGGGTTTTCTCTGCTGTCATGCATTGTGCTATCGTATTCTCTACAGTTCTGACAGTCAGCCATTTCAATCAAGGGATAAGGTGCATTTGCTGTCGGTGAAGATTGAAAGTAGTAAATCAAAGCAAAGGATGTAAGAACTTGGTATAATAGCAAAACATTCTCAAACAGTTATGTTATAAAAAGTTCCTTTTATTTAACATCATTAAATATCCCTTTGGGATTATTAAGAAACAATCAAATACTTCATATTAGCAACAAATATGCACCTCTTGCCTAATGTCAAACATAAGACTTAAACCTAAGTTCCTCTTTGTGCATTCAATTGTACCAGATGTGTTACCTGGCTCAATGTCCCTTCTTTATAGTATATAGTGTATATAGCGCCCTCTTGTGTACATAGTTTGTAGTGTCGTTAGAGGCTTGTTAGAAGCCTGGGTATAAGTCAGTAGGTTTACTTTAGGTCAGCCTGTAGGGCCCTGCAGGTTAGGCCTCTGGTACCTTCCCCTGTTCTAGAAGCTTGGAGAAGTTTCTAGAAGCTAGTGAATGGAGGCCAGAAGATGCTGATATGCATGTTTATAGGAATTTGGCCAATCCCCAGGCAGGAGGCCTTGAAAGGTGGCCTAATCAGCCCATAAATATAAGACAGTCTGGCCAGCAGGGAAGATGGGTGAAAGATGGAGTGCTGAGGTGTGCTGGTGTGTAGCCGGAGAAAGAGGGTTCTGCCACTGGGCTGGGGGTCAGAAGGATGGGAGAAGGAAGATGACAGAGGGAGCTACAGTCCACTGGGGAAAGACAGCCTGCAAGCTTGGAAACAAACTAGCCCAGTGAAAATCCTGAAAGCAATTTACCCAAAGCTACAGTATAAGTACAAGGACAGTGTAAGTACCTCTACACCCCCGGTGTCTACAAGAGAGAGGGCTGCTAGGTGCCATACCCAACCAGTTCTCCCTGGGACAGTACTACAACTCTTTTTCTAGAATCTCTTGTTCTGGGATACTCTTCAAGATAGCCAGGTGGATGGGCAATTTCCAGCTGAGGTCTGAAGAGGCTCATATAAAAAGGGGACCATATGCTCCTTACAGAGACTGTAATTGATCTGTCAAGAGACTGTTGCCACTTCGGAGGGAGTAGAAAGTCCAGGATCCATCCTTTTTGTATTGAATTAGGAAGTTTGTCCTCAGTGTTATTGTTTCAAGTCACGTTGGGCATACCTTATAACCCTAGACCCTATCCAAGCTGTTTCCTCTAAATAAAACAACAACACGCCCATGGATTGGTTACTGATTCCAAAGGGAAGTTGGAAAATGCATGTTGCCTGGCCATGCAGGAGCTTGGGGGACCTAAATCCAGTGGCTCTCAAGGGGGTAGCGCTACATGTAATTTTCTCTTTATTGCATTTATGCATTTTTTAGTTCTTTAAATGTGTAGAATTATTGGTTGTGAAAAAGATATAGGTACCTTGGTATATTTGTTTACATGTTGTAAAGTCAGCTTCAGGATCAGTAATAGAAGATTCCCAAGAGCACGTCTATTAGCTTGGAATTGTGTGCACCCATCTCCTTCACCTTACCTATGTGTATCCTGGGCTCATCTGTGCCCTCCAGGAGCCCAGGATGTCCACCCCCCACTGTCAGGATGGGGATCAGATGGAGTACCAGTAACATCAGATTCCTTATCTCCCCTGGACCAATGAACCTAGAAGTGTTCAGCTGTGACCACTTTAGCGTTCAGAGCTATCAGATCCCATCCAGTGCAGCTTGATCTGTACTTGATTGGCTTGAATGGAGTGCAGAGAGGGCATCAGGGGTCCAAGAGACTCATAAGTCCAAATATACTATCACATGATGCTATCGGCTTTTGATTGGCAGTGGGAAGAGGAGCACAGCAGCAAGTGACAATAATCTTAAAGATTTACAGGAGAGCTGTTCTAAATAGAGCCTGTAGAAAAGATGCAGCACCTAATGATCAATACTAGCTTCCAGACCAGCCTATCACTGAATAGGCGGTGGGATCACCCAATGTGGATACAATGCATTATGGGCTGATTTTCTAATGGTAATACCATTCTCTGACACTTTTTGAACTAACCAATAAGAAAAAGGGAGAGAAAGTACCTAGGAATAATTCACAACTCCAGTTCCCCTTACAGGTCTTCTCGGAGATGGCCATGCCTTATGCTTCACGAATGATTCTCCATCAAACTTCTTCCACCTTAGTGTAAGATGTCTAGATGCACACCAATCTTATGTTGATACAGTCATAGCAGCCATTCACAAACATCCCCTAGAGTCAATCAACTTTTGCTGAAAGACCAGTTATGGGTTTTTCGAGGTACCATTAAATGTTAGGGTAGCTATCTGTCCAGAAGGATTCATTAAAAAAAACTAATTGTTCAAAAATGTAAAAAAAAGTGTTCTAATTTAATATTAATATAATATAAGTTTGAATATTTATTTCCTGATTGCCTTATTGCATTTTGGTGAACCTGTCTTGCATTGTAAAGTGTCAATATAATATATAATAAATTGTAATGGCAATACCATTACTAAAATAATATTACAAAATTTATTTTTTTTACTTTTGATGCTGCATCCCTAATGTAAATATCTGAGCACACAAGAGGAAGGGGGGGGGGGGGAGTTTTTTGGAAATTTTCCTTACATAAAGGCAGGTACCCTTCTTTTCCTCATAGATGTAGGTGATTTTGCTCTTTTTCCTGTTGATGATCTGCTTCTTGAGAGGAGCTCTTTTTCTTTACAATTCTTCCTACATACACCCTTGAATCAACCAATGTACTAGTGATCACAATTATCTTTTTTCACAAAGTCTTGAGCAAGTTGGCGGTCTAGCCCAATGTGGATAAAAAGTATTAAAGTTAAATGACATGGGTATATATTTTTTATTTTACTCCTTTTTAACATCCTGAGAGCTGTTATAGTTACAGGGTACACTATACACTCATATGTCTGTGTTTATGGCCAGGTCTTGCAAAATGTGAGTCTATGTAGTCAAGGTTGAGGTCATGCAGTGACGCTCCTTGCCCTGACCATTGGATAGCTTTTGTGTGAAGTTGCTACTCCCTTCCCTCTGGGAGTTTTCAGGTGAGGTGTGGATACAACAATGCAGCAGTAAAATTAAACGGTCACATCTAATATACATGGAAATTTTTATTTTCTTATAATTTTGTTTTATATTTGGAATTTATTATCCCCCTGCTGGTTCCTGAAGAAGTGGATTATATCCAGTACATGCGTCGAGCCTATTATACAAACACATATACACTGAATATGGTAGAAAGGCGATTTTCTCCAACACGCTATTAATATGTAATGTGAAAGTATCTGTACCCCTAAAAGAAAAACATGGTGGGGGGAGTGTGCTGTTTGTTATACAATGTACTGCGATTTTTATTGTTTTCAGTGTATGAATAACCATTTAACCTTTGGATAATAAAATGTATTGTATTTTATTAATTGTGTTAATTGTGCCTCAATAGTCCCGCCTTTATGCAAGGAATTTTTCCCAAAAATCCCCTTCCCCTTTTCTCTACTTGTGTTCTCAAATACTAAAATAATATTACTGATACACATAGCTTACAGCTGTATTACAATTAGGCTACCAAAGAATTCCCTAAACTAAGTGAACATTCACTACGCAATGTGAAAATACACTAAATCGACTCCAGTATGTACAATTCTGCAAGCAGAAAGTCAGATGCCAAACAAGGGACATTAAAAAGAGTCAAAAATGCAAAGCATATACAGTAGGTCACCTGGAATAATGTTATATGCTCCAGTCCCCAATACCATTGACTTTCCCATGATTACAACCTAATTAGCTGGCAATCAGCTTCTTACATTTTGCTAATCTGCTAGTAGCTCTCAATCAAGGAATTGCCAAACCAGGTACTGCAATTATTATTCCAAAGTAGAGATGAGCAAACTGATTCACCAGTTGACTTCTTGACATCTATGGGTCTATGATATGAGAGACTAGGTATTCATCTTCCCATCCTGACTCCTTGTATGTCCCACTGCAACCTTTCAACAAATAAAATGGACTTTACTGATTGTATAATCATTTTTAATTACATTTATTCATTACAGCGTGGCATACTTCAAAATGAACATCTTTTGCCTCTATCATTAGTTTATTTTATTTTTGTAAATAGAGTAAACACTTTATCATTATTCTTTTCAGTTTCACAGAATTGGGTAATCAAAAAGGTTAATTGCTGCAAGTGACTGTGATTTGCGTTACTTATCAGCACAGTGTTAATTCCCTCTTCAATTTTGTGTGTGTATTCCTACTTTGCTTGCATGTATTATTCTAATATACTAATAATTAACTAAATATAAGACTTTCATCTGATACAGCAGCCAAAATTATTTACCAGTTATAAATAATTACTGAGTGTAAAAATGGTGCAGTTAAACATAGTAACATGCAACAGCAACAGTATCATCAATGGCGTACCCAAATGGCAAAAAGCAAACCACAACAATCCATCACACCGAAATAGAATTCCTGATTGATACTATGTATTACTGAAATACATACCCTCCTATTGTATGAGCTTTTAATAAATATTAAAGATAAGTACAACTATGGGGTTGACTTACCAAAGACAAATAGGCTGTTCACTTTGAAAGAGAATTTTCACTTTGCAAAGGTATTTTCCTCTAGCTTTGTGAATGTTGTGAAGCTCTGCTGTCTTCCATCGTCCAATCATGTACAAGCAAAAATACTGTTTTTTTCCTTGCAGCTATAATAAAATGACAGCCGAGCGGGACAATGCACCTCTTGCAAAGTGAATTGTGAATTTTCACTGCATTCACTAAGTTAAGGAAAAATCCCCTGGCTTAGTTAACATTTCCTTGCAAACTGAACAGACTGTTTGCCTTTAGTAAATCAACCTCTATAACACAAATTCCGTATTTCAGTACATCTCACCATCTTACAAAAGATTAAGAGGAATTCCAGATATGGATATTTTATACATAGTTCTCTCTCAGGAGTTGGTTCTGGCCAGCTCAGTGGATTGCTCTACAAAAGGCCTGGATTCTTTCTTACATACACAGAATATAACTGATTACTAACATTTATGGGTAAAGTTGATCCAGGGAATATCCGATTGCCTCTCGGGGGATCAGGAAATATTTTTTTTCCCTGCAGGAGTGAATTGGATCATGCTTTGCTGGGTTTTTTTTGCCTTCCTCTGGATCAACTGTGGGTATAGGATTATAACTTTTTTTTTTTTAATGGTTGAACTGGATGGACTTTTGTCTTTTTTCAGCCAGACTAACTATGTAACTATATAAGTTCTATTAGTCCAGCTTAGACCAATGTAACTATGCATATATGTGTATAGTGTTGGGCTTGATATTTGGCAAACACACGAACAGTAAGGGTATTTGTCGGGCTTTTTGCCCCACCACACCCCACAATGCACTGTGCCCTGACAGTGCATTGTGATTGGCCAAAGCAATGCACCTGACCACAGGTCAGTTGCAATGTTTTAGCCAATAACAGTGCATGATAACATCACAAGGGGGCGGGGTGACCCCACCATCTTGTGATGTCATGACAGTATTTAAGAACTATCAGGCCATCACAGATGTCAGACCATGGGAGCCAGAGAGCAGAGAGGGTTTTTTTTTCTTTTTCCGGGGGGCGGGGTGACCCCACCATCTTGTCATGTCATCACAGTATTTAAGAACTTTCTTTTTCCGGGGGCGGGGTGACCCCACCATCTTGTGATGTCATCACAGTATTTAAGAACTTTCTTTTTCCGGGGGCGGAGTGACCCCACCATCTTGTGATGTCATCACAGTATTTAAGAACTATCAGACCGGCACAGATGTCAGACCATGGGAGCCAGAGAGCGGAGAGGGGTTTTTTTCTTCTTTTTCCGGGTCGGCAGTGGCGGCGGGCATTGTGATTGATATTGGATCTACATGGGGGGACATTTTTTTAATTCTTGTTTTTAATAAAGGATTTGTCAAAGACTGTCTTCTGTCATTTTTTACACTATGCTTTTTTTTTTTATGAATATGTAGCAGTACCATGTACCTCATACTCATTCACATTGGGGGGGTTGGATCTGGGGGGCCTCCTGCCCGCAGACCCCCACAATCACTGGCTACGGTTGTGGGAAAGAGGCCATTGTTCCCAACAACATGTGGACAAGGTGCTTTGGTGGCGAACCCCCCCATCCCAAAGCACCCCCCTATGTTGAGGGCATGTGACCTAGTATGGTGATTGGCTATGCTAATCACATGACACAGATGGCTGTCATGGGCCCAGTCTGTCCAAGTGATCACTGTGACCAATCACAGGTAGCAACATCATTTTTTTACAATGGATGGCATGAAAGGAAACCATCTATTGTTTACAATTCTTATGTGACCTGCTGTGATTGGTCACAGTGGTCACATGGCATCGTCAATGGGCCGGTACACAGATCAGTCTTCAGCTGTGTCAGATGAACACAGTCGTTGACAGATCGTGCCACAGAGTGGTTCCGTACGTGCTCGTGTGGTGGTGATCTGGGAGGACTTCATATACATCCAGGAGAAAAAAAAACACTGCCAGTGCATTCAGGAGCAGCAGAGTTCTGGCAGAAAAAAATGCTTGATGCCAGTAAATGTGTGTAAAAGCATGCTAACACTAGGCACGTTTAGCGCTTGAGTTAATTTATCTCAATGGCCAGCATACATTATTTATTCTGGTCAATAAAATTAATTAATGCAAAAACTCTTAATGAGGCTAAACACGCATAAATACGTTACACATTTTTACAAACATCAGGCTTTTCAATTTTTTTGCCAAAATGCTGCTGCCAGGAGGAAAGACTTCTAGGAGAGTTAGGAAAGTGTCCTGTGTGCATGAGGCCTAAATGTGCCACTTTTACTTTAGCTAGGAGGTATGAAAGAATTTGCCAGTTTGAACCTTGTTGAAACTGCAAATATTTGTTATTAGTGATGGCCTTGATGTTTGAGTCGAACGTAAATCCAACTCTAACATCGGCCCTTACCAATCTGTGTGTACGTTAAACACAGATCGGTAAGGGTATTCGGTGAGCTGTTCACCTACTGCGCCCCACAATGCACTGCGCTCTCATAGAGCATTGTGATTGGCCAAATCAATGCACCTGACCGCAGGTCAGATGCAATGCTTTGGCCAATCGTAGCACAACTGAGCGAAGCTAGCAGTGACATCACCGCTTGCTCTGCCCAAGTGTTTACATCTGACCTGCAACTGTGGACAACACTAGACGCCGTGATTGATGATGGATCACAACGATGGAGACATTTTTGGCTTTTGTTTTTAAATAAATGCCTTGTCAAAAACTGTTACTTTGTTTTTTGTTCAATAGAAGATTTCTTCAAAAGTCTGGCTAATCAGCTCCTCTGCCCGCAGACCCCCACAACCACCGGGCCAGGGTTGTGGGGAAGAGGCCCTTGTCCCCATCAGCATGGGGAAACCGTTCCAATGCCAAGGGTACGTGGCCTGGTAAGCCGCAGGGAAGGGGGGGGTCACCCCCCCCTCTTTCCTGGTCTGACAGGCCTCTGCTCAGATCAATCGTCTGGTAGGAATTTTTGAAGGGACCCCACACTTTGCCCCCCCCATTTTGTGGGGGTGGGGTTCCTCTTAAAAGTCCTACCAGACCTAAAGGGCTGGGTATGGCTTTTAGGGGGAACTATATGGACCTTTTGCCCCATTTATTGGAGTTGGGGTTCCCCTTAAAAGTCCTACCAGGCCTAAACACTTTTTTTTTTATTTCTTATTGTGGGGTCACTCCTAAGCTTCCTACAAGATCTAAAGGGTCTGAGAGGGGGGATCCCACACTGTTTTTTTTTTTTTAATATCAGTCCTGCTGCAGCAGGTTCTTTACATTGTACAGAAGTGCAACTTTACAGGTAGTTTAAGGGAACCCCCAGACATGATGTTTAAAGGAATTTTACTTTCTCTGTTTGTTTGTTTGTTTATACTTTAAGCAATGAAAAATGACTGCCCCTTTAAAAACAGTACTTTCAGAAACATTTTTTTTCACTGAATCATGTCCCTCAGGGCAGTACCCGAGTCCTCATACTCCTTTTATGGCCAATAACTTGCATATAAGCCATCAAAATGGGTACTTTTGAATTTACAAGTTCGAGTCTATAGACTTGCATTAAGTTCGAAGTTCACGGTCGAACATTCGTTAGGTTTGACAGTGTCTCCTAGTCCTTACAGAGGCATATTATATCTGAAAAATCAAAAATCGTAATGCGCTAAATTATATCAAAAATTCATATGCTGTGCAAAAAAGTCCAAACACCATAAATTCAACATATGAAAAATTCCCCAGTGAAACAATCCATAAATTATTATTAGTGCAAAAGGACCAACTCCCCAAAGAAATTTCTTCTTAACTGTATAAATACACCGCTCCGTGAGGACGTCAGAGTGACGAAACACGTAGGGAGGAGCCTATTGGATGACGTCAGGACATTCCCTGTAGCTGTCGGCGAGGTGTCTGCGGTGAGCGGGGCTCGTCCATTCCTTTTATCCTGTCGTTTTTATACCAGTGTCAGGTGGACACTTGATTTGTGAGTAATATGAGATTTTAATAAATACAAACGGTTTTTACTTACTGCACCATCATGCCTTTCCTTTATTTCTGAGTGGTATTGCCATATATTTGGAGGATGATCGATATATAAAGGGTCCTGGCCATACTTCAGAGTATTGCTCCTGGTATCTGGATGATTTCAAACTACAGAGTGTTGCTTCATGATTTGGATTCTCTCATCGCTCCCAGAGCAAATACGCTTGTGCTGATTTATAATTTGATCAGCATTGAGCTCTGGTGAGTTTATTCCATTCATCTGGTGGTGGATTGAGCACGGTGTATTTATACGTTTAAGAAGAAATTTCTTTGGGGAGTTGGACCTTTTGCACTAATAATAATTTATGGATTGTTTCACTGGGGAATTTTTCATATGTTGAATTTATGGTGTTTGGACTTTTTGCACAGCATATGAATTTTTGATATAATTTAGCGCATTCCGATTTTTTATTTTTTATTTTACACCAATATTTGGGTTAGAGGTTTGCTGCTTTATAGGATTGATATTATTGATTGGCGCTTTCTTTTTCTTTTTTGCATATTATATCTGATTGATAATGCATAATCAGTGTTTGTTTTCTTCTGTTTTATTTAAGAATTTTCACATTCTGTTAAAATATCTGTTGTACTCAGAAAAGGCCAAACTTATGATTACTGTGCTGCCAGTAGCAATACACTTTATTGTTTTTTTATTTCTTTGTTCTGTGCCTTGGTGCATTCCACCGTTTCCCCCTCCTGGTATGCAAAATTTACAACAGCCTTTAGTTGTCACCTCCTGCTTCCTTATCTGTTTCTCAACCGCCCTATAGCAGATATACTGCCACAGGGCGGCACGGGTGCACAAAATCACTGCAGAGGGTGTCAAATACCAGGTCCCGGCCAGTGATTACTTGCTGGCACCTGGTGATTACTGAGGCTCTCCGACAGGGAGGAGAAATGTTTTGTTTACTAACAGTGCTCCTCCCTGTCAGCTCGGGCATACTGCTTTGGATGGCTGTGCACAACCCAGCCATCCAAAGTAGTGTGCTTACAGTGAAGCACACAGACACCACACCATAGTAAAACACTCCCAGAACACAGTTAACCCTTTGTTCGCCCCTCATGTGAACCCCTTCCTGCCCTGTGCCATTAATACAGTGCAACAGGGAGAAGAGTCAGCCGCACACTGGAGGATAGATGAATATAGTATATATTTATTGATCCGTAGGACACACAAAGCACCAGGACATGAATACAGGACCTGTTAACATGATCTTATGCTTAATCATTACATAATCATAAATCTTTTGTTATGATTAAGCACAAGATCATGTGAAACGCGTTAACAGGTCCTGTATTCATGTCCTGGTGTTTTGTGTGTCCTATGGATAAATAAATACACACTATATTCATCTATCCTCCGATGTGCAGGTGACCCTTCTTCCTGTTGGATCGTGTGTGATGGCGAGCCAGAGCACGCACCTGTCATGGATTGATCTGGATTGTTTGCCTAAGCGTTATACCTCTGTTCTTTGGATCCATTAGTACAGTGACAGTGCTTTTTTTTTTAGCACTGATCACTGTATTGGTGTCACTGGGGATGTCAGTGACACCAAGTCAGTTCCCCCCAGTGTCAGAATGCCCACCGCAGTCCCGCAGTCTTGCTATAAGTTGTTGATCGCCGCCATTATTAGTAAAACAAAAAAAAAGTATCCAGTATCTATACCACCATCTGTAAACGCTCTAAATTTTATGTAAACCAATTAATTTACACATATTGGGATTTTATTTAGCAAAGACATGTAGCAGAATACATTTTGGCCTAAATTTATGACAAAATTCAATTTTTTTTATTTTTATACTGGACAAGTTTAATAGCAAAAAGTCAAAAATATTGTTTTATTATTAAATTGTCAGACTTTTTTTTTATAGCGCAAAAAATAAAAACCACAGAAGCAATCAAATACCACTGCAAGAAAGCTTAATTAGTGGGAAAAAAGGACATAAATTTAATTTGGGTGCAGCTATGCATGACCGTGCTATTGTCAGGTACAGTAACACAGTGCTGTACCGCAAAAAATGGCCTGGTCAGGAGGGGGGGGGGGGTAAATCCTCAGGAGGGAAAGTGGTTAAACTCTCTCTCATTACTTTCATTTTTGTAAAAACATGGTTCTGTGATGCTCTTTCAGCTTCAAGAAATGCTCATAAATCATTCTTGTACCCTTCCAAGTCTGAAATAAACTGCATTGTATTTCACTAAGAGTCTTCTTGATGAGTTGAAGTTGACTTTGGCTCCTGCCAGGTCAACAAGTTGCTATACTGTCTGCACAGACTGGGTCTTAGGAGGTATGTTTAATTGCATAATATGTCATTTGAAATAGAACAATTAGTGCTAAGAAAAGTATAGACATATGTACAAACAAAGACCACAGCAGAAAACTGTGTCAACACATCTCAGTTATAATGAGCAATCTGCCTGGATTTGAAGGATACATCAAAGGTTGCCCATACAGAAGAGAAAAATACAGGTAATAATATCTACTAAAGTTGACATTATCTAGAGGGATACATACAATTTTAAATTAATCATTAATCAGAGTTTCATAGACAGTAAATAAAATTATATTGGCTGCTAGGACCTCATATTTGTTACACATCATAGTTGCTGTTTGCATTGCTTTATTGTTTAAGGCTGAGAATGCACATAATTATCAATGAGAGCATTAATAGCCTACTGCATGGAGCCTGCTCAGTGTTGGGAAACATGTAAGAGATACTTAAGAGATGTTGATAGCAGAGGTCAGAGGAGAATGGGCAGACTTTTTTGCCACGACATTCAGATGGTAGGGTCAGAATTTGCCATAAACAACATGGATCCATCCTGCCTTGTATCAACGGTTCAGGCTGGTGGTGGTGTAATGGTGTGAGGGATATTTCAGGTGTACATAATGAAGTGGCTGGTGAGTGTAGAAGTGGCCAATGAGTGTGAGTGTCTCAGCAAAATGCAAGTGTAAATATATTGTACTGAAGTCTTGGTGTGGTTTAAGGAGACATGGAGGGGGTTCATCAAAACTGCAGCATTCAGAATCTGGTGCAGCTGTGCATGGTAACCAATCAGCTTTTCACTTCAGCTTGTTCAATTAAGCTTTGACAATAAAACCTGGAAGCTGATATGTTTCTATGCAGAGCTGTACCAAATTTTGCACACTCCAATTTTAGTAAATAGCCCCCATGGCTAAATAGAGTCTGAGGCTATTTGCAGTGTATAACACATACATATGCAGCAAAACATATCTGTTCTAGACAGAATATTGACAAAAAAATCACTTTTTTTCTAAGACTACCTAAGGAGTAGGGGGGAGAGTAGAACAATTGCAGTTGCACTCATTTTCCCCATGGCTTAGTGAATGTGCTAAAGCTCTGCTTATTTCCATCATCCGATCATGTGAAAGCAAAGATGCTTTTTTCACTTTTTTTCCCTTGCACTAGTAGCACTACCCCCTTAGGAGTTGCAGAGGTTTGGGTCCCCCTATAGCCCTGCACAGCAAGGCAACACACATTTCCACACCAACTTGTCTAGGAGTAAGTAACCAAGCTTGTTTTGAGGTTTTATTAAAAGGATTGAACTTGGATCGAGTAAGGGGTGCATGGGATGCCCGATGTTACTGAGAAACTGAGAACAACTTCCTGGAATTATCTACAAGTCTTTACAGCTAAACAGTCTGTTTTGGAGAGCTAGCCAGCATCTCCTGTAGTACCACCTTAGACCCTAGATAAATCTTCTTTACCCAGCTGTCTGGAGGAATCCCTGAACAGGGGATCTGGTGTCTGCCACAAATTTAGTAAAACAGTCCTTGGTGGCAGGCTAATCCAGCTTCCCAATAGAGTGCCTCCTTCCCCTTCTTGGCTTAGGGGGTGCAGGCTTCCTCACTCAGTCCTTTTCTTGTGCGGCTAGTGGGTAGGTGGCTGCTACCATGCCTTATAGCTGGGCCGCTCCTTCCCTGCTACACAAGTGGTACATAGGGGCTCTAGGGGCCAGTGAAGGTCTGAGCTTTCTTCCTTCCAAGCTCCACGGCCTGTAGGTGAGCCCCTCTCCCATCTGGGCACTCTCCCAGGCTCCTCTCTCCAGCCTCACATTCTCTCTATCTTCTACGAGAACTCCTCCAACTCTCCTCCTGCTGAGCAGGCTCCCTTACTCTTAAAGGTTCTCATGGCCTCTTGCCAAGACTTTTGTTGGGGATTGGCCAGGATCCTCCAAGAGTACAGAATAGTCACTAATCAGATCCACTTCATTCCAGAGGGCTGGTCTGCAGAGCCTCTCAGCTCTGACTATAATTTGACCCCTGCTAGCTATCACACCCAGGCTGCTACTCAGTCCTCCTTGCTAACAATTGCAGTTTAGCTCCCACTAGCTGACTAGGAGGGTGCTACACACTGTATTGGGTATTCTATAAAAAAGGGAAAGCTTTGCCACATTTGCTAAGCTCTGGGGAAAATAAGTGCAACTGCACTTGCAAAGTGCACATTCACAGTGCACCCACAGTAAGGAGTGCAGGAGTCAAGCGTATGTAAGATACAACACAGTACAGTGGTCAAGTGTATATACCCTAATGCCCCTCACATTTTCAGTCTATAAGAAGGGAAAAAAAGTCCCAGTGTCAGTAGGAAGAAGTATACAGTCTGACAGTATCATTGGTCAGTAGGAGGAAAAAGGGTGATCTATGGAAAAAAAAGCTTGGTACGGGGGTCAGTAGGATTAAAATAAAGCCCCACTGTCAGTGGTAAGTGGGATAAAAATGCCCTAGCACTGATGGTCAGTGGGAAAAAATGCCTGTCTTCCTGGGAGGAAACATACCACAGCAGGGGAGGACTGACCATTTGGAAACTTGGGCACTGCCCAAGGGCCCGGGGTCAGTAGGGGACCCCATGAGATGCCCCTGGTACCTTTTTCATAGGCTTTTTTGAGTTTGGGCAAGGGCACAGGGGCCCCATGATTCCCTATTGCCCAGGGGCCCCATGAGTTGTCAGTCCGCCCCTGTACCCCAGTGTTTGTGTGAGGAAAAATACTCCAGTGTCAGTGGGAGGAAAAATGCCTTGATGACCTTACAAGGAAAATGCCCCACCATCTGTGGTCAGTAAGTGGCTGAAGAAGCTGTACATACAAAGCTTCACTTCTCCTCTAAGAACCAGTTTTTCACTTCCTGAGCCAACCTATTGGTTCTTTATTGTGATGGGTAGCCTCACTGTTCAATGGGGAAGCTTGGGACATGGGGGGGAGGCAATCTTGGCGTTTACAGGAAAAGCTAAGATGGCATATACAGTAAATGTGGCTGTCTATACCTCAGGATGCATTGATTGGTGTGACGCAAGGTTTTTAAGGAAGATATCCCATGCTTAACAATTTTTCTCAATATGAATTCAAACTTTGATCAAATAATGCACATAAGTGTTCATAAATTCAGAAGAGAGAACCTGTTAGTGGTCTGTGACGACAAGTTTGAGAAACACTGGGGGATGTTTACTAAAACTAGAGCACTCAGAATCTGGTGCAATTGTAACCAATCAGCTTCTAACTTCAGTTTGTTCCTTTAAGTTTTGACAATAAAACCTGGAAGTTGATTGGCTTCTATGTAGAGCTGCACCAGATTCTGTGTGCACCAGTTTTAGTGAATCTCCCCCTATATGTTTAGAAAACCAATGACGACTGTGAAGAGATATAATAGGAATGCATGCTTGGCAGATACCGATACCGTAGTTATATTTGCACACACTGTATTTAATTCTGCTATATGTTATATGTGTTTCCTAAAATGCTTCAGCTTATTCAACTGGCACTAATTTTCTTTAAGCCGTGTTGGTGTTCATTTCCACTCTGTGGATTCTGACATTAGGATGCAATTGCTTCCAACCTTCATCTTTCTTTGCATTTGGTACCCATTTAAAGAGCAAGTGCTTCATCTACCAGTACACATATCCTAGATAAGCTCATCTGTGTTAGGATGTGAGACCGCTCTAGTCCGTACTGTAGGGTACCGCCAGTTTGTAACGATATTTTATTAAGTATTGTCTTGTTATGCATAACTTTTTTTTATACAAATTGCTTTCAATTTGACATTATACTGTTCCTTTAAGTCCTGCTGCGCCTTGCTGTCCCATGATGAAGGCAGTTAATATTTAAGTAGTCTCCACTTTTAGCCACATTAGGCCAGTAGAAGGAGCTAGATGCTCTGAGCACGTAGCCTGTTTTCTATGTTCCAGGCATCTCCTACATCTGACCCTCTGATTCTTCCAGTGACGTCACTTCCGCTGACGTCACTTCCGCTGACGTCACTTCCGCCGCTACATGTCACGCTAGTAGTGCGGCTTCTTCCAGGAACAGACGGCGTTGATCAGCTCTATTACACTTCTACACCCATAGGAAGATCCTCTCCACTACACCCACAGCTTTACCATCTAGCTGTCATCGTGACAAACCAGCAGTACCCTACAGGATGGACTAGAGTGGTCTCACATCCTAACACAGATGAGCTTATTTTAATATTTGTTCTTGTGAGTGTTCTTATTCCTACAAATTAAATATTATAGTAACATACTGCATTTAGTTTGCGCCTCCTGTTCCTTTTCTCTCCTAATCTTTGTACACACAGCTGGCCCTGCTCCATAGGACAGCTGCCGCTAATCACGCTTACCCCAGAGACTTCTTCATAGACTTTATTCACCTTTTATGTACACTATATGGTATATGTGTTTATCATATGCATCAATTATATGAGCTTGAGCAGAAGCATACCATAAATGTTATATATGTGACACATTTGCTCTGCTACTTCCCCTTTCTATTGGAGTATTTATGCTTCTAAACCCAGATTTTCCTTCACTGTTATGGATGTACCATGGCAAAGCAATAGAATAGAGAGGCTGGGACCATTATACTACCAACAAATTGGTAAATTAAAGGCTAACTCCAGATTTCTTTTGTCTTTAAATAGTTTGTTCGGGCCAAGCTGGCCCAAACAAACTATTTCCATTGCTAAAAGGTGCCCCCACTGTCAGCACTGTGTTCAATGAATGTAATATCATCTGTGTTCCAGCAACGGTACGGGGATTTCCCATCTCATTTCAAGAGCTAAATCGAGTCAGGTTAAGTACTGTTTAAGCTTTCACAGGAAGATTTGTATTTTATGACTAAATGCAAGGCTTCCTCTAATTGGCTGCAGTGGAGAGGTGGGTGGATGATGTCAGGATCTCCACCTAAGCCAATTAAAGGAAATCTTGCATTAATTCATAAAAAGACAAAGCTTCCTGTGAATGGCTGAGCAGCGCTCAGAGATTGTGTTCTGGGAGCAGGTCGGGTAGTCCCTATGCTGGTGGAACATATCACTGTATATTGTATGTTGCCAATGATGCTACATGCAGGTAATTTAACACTGACAAGCAGTGTATTAATTAATAATGGAAATAATTTGTTTTGGCAAGTTTGGGCCAAGCAAGCTATTTAAAGTGAAATTAAATTCACTGTTTAATTAGGCTTTAGGCCCCATTCACACTAGGGCATATCTATCCGCGATTTCAAAACACTCCACTAAAAGGACAAATTACGGAACCACGTGTTCAGGTGCAATTCATTTTATAGACACCTGAAAACACGGTGTCGTTCTGCCGCAATTGATGCGAAATAAGTCACACTGCAATTGCAGCAAAGCATGTCATCCAAAAGAAGTTCCGGAACTCCTTTTAGGTGACACATGTCGCGTGATGCGGTTTGCCAGGATTACAGCACGGTTTATCACAGAAGAACTGCACCGTGTTTTCAGGTGCCATTAAAATGAATGGAACCTTAACACGAGGTTCCAGGATTTTTCATTTTAGCAGAGCACTTTGAATGTGCAGGCAGAATCACAGCAATTCAAAACGCCCTAGTGTAATAGGGCCTTAAAAATACCACATCTCCTTTTAACCCAGGATGTGTTTCCTGAAACAACCAATGTACCCTTTATCTATCTATCTATCTATCTATCTATCTATCTATCTATCTATCTATCTATCTATCTATCTATCTATCTATCTATCTATCTTTTTTCTTAGGCCTTGTTCACACCATACATGCAGAAAAACTGATGGAAATTGAAATGCAGATTTCACTTGTAGAGACATCAGTTTTCATGCATGCTTCCTTGAGTTTTATACACGTTTTGCACAGAAAACATCTGGACGTGATACTAGTGTTGTGGTGTGAACAGGGCCAATAGAGAACAATTGATTCAATTGTACCCTTGCAGAACATGTGCAGAAAAACTGACGTCTCTACACCATGGTGTGAAAGAGCCCTTAAAATTGATCTCCATATTATTTAAAAGGCACAATTAATAAAACTATGTATTCATATTATATAATTGAATTGTTCTTTTTTTAAATGCAAGCAGTGAATGTAAAAAAGTAAAAAAAAAACTGTTGGCATAACTGCTTATAAAGTGTAAGCTGGATTTAGGCTTTATATTGTTAGTTACTTATATAAATTGTATCTAAAACTACTGTAGCACCCTCCTAGATAGTTAGGGGTAGCTAGTTTTCAATTGTTAATCAGAGGCTGAGTAGCAGCCCTTGGTAATAGTCACAGGAGGGTCAAATTTCAGTCAGGGTTGAGAGGCTCTGCAGACCAGCTCTCTGGAACTTCCCCCTGCTCCAGAATTTTAGAGAATATGCTAGAGGCAGTGGGAGGGGGTGAGGAGTGTCTAGTCACACTTTCAAGGGATCCTGGCCAATCCTCAAGCAGGAGGCTTGGCATGGGGCCAGGACAACCCTTAAGAGTGGTTGAGCCTGCTCAGTAGCAAAGGGAGAGTTCAGGTGGAAGACGGAGGGAAGGCTGGAGAGCAGGAGCCTGGGAGGGGACCTTAGATGGGAAGGGGCTCACCTACAGGCAGGAAAGGAGGACAGCTCAGTACCTCAATGGCCCCCCGAGTGAGGACCACCTATGCAGCTGGGAAGGAGCAGCCCAGCAGAGGGTCTGAGAGCAGCCACCAACTCACCAGCTCATAGGCATATGAGTGAGTAGACCTACACCCCCTTTGCTAGACAGGGGAAGGAGCACTCTAGTGGGGAACTGGATTAGCTTGCTACCCAGGACTATCTTGTAATTTAAAGTGAAAGGCACTGGATCCCCTGTCCAGGGATTCCTTCAGACAGCTGGAGAGAGGAATATCTGAAGTCGAGAGGTGGTACACCAGGAGATGCTGGCTAGCTCTCCAAGAAGAGAATTTTGCTGTTGAAGAGACTTGTACATAGTTCCAGGAAGATTGTCCTCAGTTGCAATGCCCATGGGCATACCATACACACCTTACCTTATCCAAGTTATTCATACCTTAATAAAATAAAAAAAAGACAAGCTCAAGGACTGGTTACTGGCTACTGGATGCAAGTCTGTGTGAAAAATGCATGTTGCCTTGCTTTGCAGGACTTTACGTGGACCCAAAACTCAGCAACTCCTAAGGGGGTAGTACTACACTACTAGTCCATCTAACACTATCCATTACACAGGTTTACAATGCTGCTGTCTCCAAGGGTGAATATGAGGAATGGAGGAGGAATGGAGGAATGAGCAAAGAAACCCTAAGACAGGAGTCTGTTACTGGCCAGGTCACCAGGTGATTATTAATGGAAAAAAAGACTAATACAGCCACCATACCTAAGGACTGTTAAGCTGCAATATATTATATTTTTGTTTTTGGATTTAGGCTTGACAACATATCTTTTAGATTAATTATGTTGGGTAATTTATTGCGTTATGATACCTAGTGCTAACAATGGTTACTTCCAATACTGGAATATTAGTGTCAGGAATGGACTGGCCAGCAATGGTTGGACTCACCTGCCTTATGAGCTGCAGTACCAGGGCTGGCCAGCAGGTGCTCCCAGCAATCAGAGACTCAACCTTGCAGCCAGTCAAACACCTGGAACTGATTATACTGGTGTATTTAAGGGATGGCCAGACCTGCAGAATCTGCCTTGGTGTGTGTTTCTCCAGGGCCCTGTATCCTGTTCCTGCTCCCTGTTCCTGTCTGATTCGTTGCTGACCCTGCTCTGATCCCTGGCTTTGTCTGACCATTCTCCTGCTCCTGATCCCTGGCTTGTCTGACCATTCTCCTCTGCCTGACCCTCTGTACCACGCTGCCCGCTACCTGCTGAACCTGGCTTGTGACCCCGACCATTCTCCTCTTGCTCCCCCTGTACCTACTTGCCCGATTGTTATTGACCCGGCCTGCCTGACGACGCTTGCATCGTATGTACTGTTATCTGTGGGTGGTTGGTTTGGTTTGTTTGCACTGTGTTATGTTTTAGTATTGCACTGCGTTTATGTTTGTATTGTTAGTGTTAATAAATTACATTGTTTATAACATATCTGAAGTCTGCTTTTCCCTGCGTCAGTCACACACCTCTGGTCATACCCGGGAGCCCTGACAATTAGGCTGTGCCTTCTAAATAAATATCTATCCTTGAATTACTGCCTTTAAAAAATCTGTAAAACCCCAGTCAAAGTAAAAGCAATATATGGCTGAAGAATGAAGGATAGGTGGCTGCAGGACAGTGAATACTCCCAATTACCTACATTTAGGCAGTAGGAGAGCGGCCATTGTGTCATCCTGCCCACAGTATAGACCATTAGGACTAATCAATAAAATAACGGAAAAAACAAAGACGATGGGGCAATGTGCAGTGAACCGTAACAACCAATCAGATTTCAAGATTATTAATTTAAATGAATAACAAAAATTGAACGGTGTTACCTTTAAATAATTCCCCAATTGCACCTAAACACTTTTCACCCCAAAAAGTGTATCATCAAAATATATATATAAAGTGCTAACATACTAAATAACATTAATAAATGAATAAATACTACTGTCTAAAGATTAGATTGTCCACCATAAAAAATAAATAAAATCAAATAAAATAAATTAAGCAGAAATCCTCCAGAAAGACAGTCCGCAAACAGGCTTACCCTTTATGCTGTAAAAATAGGTATAAGTGAGCGCTAAAGATAACAAAGCTGTTGAACACAAAAGGTACCAAAAAAAACCTCCAGAAACTCACATATAAAAAGGTGCAGCGCTTATCTATTAAAACATGCAAGATATCAAAAATGCAAGAGTGTATCCCTGCAAAACGCAGGCAGGGAATAGTTATTATACTGCCCCTTATAGTCTCAAATAACACACAGATGTATAGTTCACAATCTCCCAGTGGGTAGGGTGAGGTGAAAGATCAGATGGATCTCTATTGACACACGGTGATAGCCAAAAAGGTGATGTATGGTGATATCCAAAACTGGTAAAAGATTGTGCACTCACCAGATGCACAACCAATATGCGCATGTAAGAGATAACCCCTCTCAAGGTATGGTTCCAAGACTCATCAAAGGCAAGGTCTGGTCAAACTTTACGATGTGGACCCTCAGCTGTCATGCATGGCTCTGTCCCCTATAGCTCTTTACTCTGCAGGTAATTGGAAGCGATTTAGAGCAACTCAAAGTGAGAAACTTCAAAGACCCCCCAAATTTTAGGAAGGGCATTCAGGATTTGGAGAAGATATATAATGTTGTAGTAAGACCAGCTGACAAAGGGGGAGGAATAGTAGTGATGTCACAAGATTTAAACGTGTGGAAGAAGAAAACGAGGACCGTCCGGGTCCGGTGAGCACACCGTGTGTAGAGTCAGTCACTACTTCAAACTCTTCAATAGTTCAAACACATCCCAGAGACCAGCTCACATCCCAGAGGCAGAGGCATTTTGCAGGGATACACTCTTGCATTTTTGATATCTTGCATGTTTTAATAGATAAGCGCTGCACCTTTTTATATGTAGGCTTACCCTTTATGAATAAGTCAGGTGACGAAACGCGTCAAAGGGAAGTGACGTCAAGACGCATTGAACAACCGGAAGTTGGCGGTCGGCCATCTTGGATCCTGGAAATTCCACTCAGAGACGCAGGAGGACTGTTCCTGAGGATCTATGGAGGGTCTGTTTGTAATTTTAAATGTGACATTTATACAATAAAATGTATGTGATTTATGTGAAGAGCTTCCTATTGCTGTTTGTGGTGGCATTATCCGGACTCATTGAGAATATGACTGGATGAGTTTCTATATGAACTCTATCAGCATAGTCTGTTCAGCTTTGGAGGGAATCTACATGGTAATGGAGGAGAAATTTTCCACTTGCTGAGTTTGAAAAGTCATTTTTGGATTGGTATTTACATGCTTGTTATATCCATGTTCTGGTAAGGGTGTTTTATCCTTACACTTAGAAGTGGACACTTGTTTACATGGTTTGCACACTGCATGAGAGTGTTTATAGCGGTTTGCACAGCTCACATTATACTCACCTGCATGAGTCACCACATGTGGTTTAGTGTGATTTACATGCATTTGCAGTGATGTTGACATTTTCTTATGCATTTTTGTGGTATCACACTTTGTGAATTCTTTCTTTTTTTGAGGTTCGAGCTCCATAATCACTGGATCTACTTTCGGCTGGAAGCCTGTTTGCGGACTGTCTTTCTGGAGGATTTCTGCTTAATTTATTTTATTTTATTTTATTTATTTTTTATGGTGGACAATATAATCTTTGGACAGTAGTATTTATTCATTTATGAATGTTATTTAGTATGTTAGCACTTCATATATTTATTAATTTAAATGGACTGCTATTTTGTGGATTACAGCAGTCTAGTCATTGCTCTTTTTGTATCGAATAAGAAAGTTCACACAGCAATATGAAACATACCAGATCTGTCCTGTGAGGCATCAAACAAGATATTGACATGAATAGCTTTTCTTTTGCAGTACATTGTGAGGAATGCAACAACAATTAAATGTGAAGCAAAAAAAAGATGTTAGCACACAGGGCATAAACTTTTTTTTTTAAATTTATAACATTTTCAACTAACAATGGTTTAGTTTTGGAATATGGTCACTATTTCTTCCACATTGGTGTCAGATGTTCTTAAGGAAAAGTATACTGTTGTTAAAAAGTAATTGAAAAAAGGAATATAACACATAAAATTGTTTTGCAATGTAATTTTTTTTTAAATTACCCTTATATTTTAACCTGCAGCTGCCGTAATTTTCCAAAACTGTGAAAAAATGGAACGCAATGGAGTACCTTCTAGTGGCGCTAGAAAATTAGATAAATTTAATGGCTCACTTAGTAGTTAGAGTGGGGATTAAGTCAAGGTCAGACCAGGTTAGGCTGGATGACTCAGCAGGTTAGGTTTCTATCACCTCCACCTGGTTCTGGAGGTCCATGGAAACTTCCAGAAGCCAGTGGACGGAGGAGTTGAGACCTACATCTGCATATTCATGGGAGTCTGACCAATCCCAGGTGGAAGATGGATTACTGAAGGTGTTGCTGTGTAGCATGGGAAGAGACCCCAGCAAGGGTCTATTCATCATAATGTGATGGTCTGCTCTGGGAAGCCTTGCCCACCATAGTCCACCACATAGACAAGGCCTTGTGTCCTATATGTTCAGAGCTCACTGTCTTAAAGGGGTGTGCAGTGAAAAAAAAATAGGACATCCTCTATTTTTTTCAGTGCAGTAGTTTGCAATGCTATATAGTGCATCACCATGTGCTGAAGTGCATAAAAATGAATGAAATGTCAGTTTGATATTTAAACAAAGTTACACAAAAAATTGTCATCACTGCAAACATCAGACCACTGAGCCTTGATCAAGCGGTATCATGAGGGCATATAGTGTATATAGTGTATTTATTACAGTGATCGATGTGTGAGAAATTCACCTGGGGGGTTGGTCCTTCTCCTTCCTACCTGAGCCAATATTCATCTAGCCTTGGTACATCAAGGTGTTGATGGTGAGCACATCAAGAGAAGACTATTTTCTGTTTTTTCTCTACAATTATGGTGAGTTAAATTACAAAAGAAAATTGGATGATATGTAGGACATATATATTTTTTACTATAATCTTTAGTGATGCTATTGCTAATCCTTACTCATGTCCACTGTATTCTGTAGAATGTTTCCTGGCCATCCTTCCTCTTCAGCTCATCCCTGAGAAAGACTGAAACGAGTTGGGTCTTTTCAGCTGAAGTTTACTTGCCCTTCACTTTCTTCTGGTTTACAGGAGAGGGTGAACACCAATTCTCAGCCTACAGCAATTTTACAGGCATTCTCGCCATTTCTTCTATGTATGATTTAAACATTTGTGTAATGTGTCAAAATTATGATGCTTCATAACAAATTTGTAATAAAATTATTCACATGATTATACCATTTGTTTTATGATTGTAAGCTCAAAAGAGCAGGGCCCTCGAACCCCTCGTGTATTGTTTTGTTACTGTATTGTCTCATGTTCTGTCCCCCACTATAATGTACAGCGCTGAGCAAACCTTTCTGGTGCTATATACATACTGTATAATAATAATAATAATATGTTGCCTTAAAGGTCCCAGTACAAATTGTCGGGAAACATATTTTTGGGTACTTAGCCTTTGGGATGTTGGCAACTAGAGAATGAACTCTGTGCTGGTTATGAAAATGAGAAGAGAGATGAGATGAGGGAAGAGGGGTTATGGAGATAAGGAGGAGAAGGAGATGAGAGAAGAGGGGTTATGTAGATTGGGGGGGGTAAAGGAGGGGATAAAGAGATGAGGAAAGGGGACGGAAGTTGAGTGAGGTAGCATTTTGGAAATGAGGAGAAAGGAGATGAGGGAGGAGTGGTTATGGAGATGAGGAGGGGGAGCACATGAGGGAGGAGAGGTTATGGAGATGAGGAGGGGGAAGAGATGATGGAAGAGTGGTTATGTAGATTAGGAGAGGGAAAAAAATGAGGAAGTAAGGACCACAAGGGTGCGGAGATGGGGGAGGAAGTTGAGGGAGGAAGCATTATGGAGAGGAGGAGAGGGATGGAGATGAAGAAGGAGGGGTTATGGGGATGAGAGGGGGAAAGATGAGGGGGAGGAGTTATGGGGATGAGAGGGGGGGGAGATAAGGGAGGAGGGGTTATAGCAATTAGAAGCAGGGAGGAGATAAGAGAGGAGGGGATATGGAGATGAGGAGGTAAGGGATTAGATGAGATCTGAGTTCTTTGTAATCCATCAGCAATGCAGTAGGCACGGCTAATACCATGAGTTTAGGAATTTAGAGTTTTATGTTCATGCCAAAAAGGGGGTAGGAACACACTGTATTTTTATCACATTTTTCTGTACTGTAGGGACAAAACATGGGGAAATATGCACGTATTCCAGAAATGTACTGCAGATGATTTCTGTTCATTGTCTTTTTTTCCTTGATATTCATTGTAAGAATCTGCAACAAAGTTTGCCTAGAGGGGATAGTTTTTATCTAAATAAGAGTGGAGTTACACTTTAAAAGGACATGTATTATGTATCTATTCTGGCTTAAACAAACAAACAAACAAACAAAAAGACATGCATATGAATACTTCACATTTACATTTTCAGGTTAGGCTTCTGTGAGATAAGTATGTGGTGTAACACGCACTGAAGATTCATCTATACACTGTCAGTCCAGGGGAACATAGGTACAGATCCAGGCTCATTCCCCAGCCACAATAACATCTAAATAATAAAAAAGGCAAGATTGCATACTATGTCAACTAAAAACGACTTCCACGCTTCCAAATGAGTACAAGATACAAGATGAAACTTTAATGCATTTCATTACATACTTTTTCAAAGATCTAAGTACAACAGCAAATGTATATGAGAGCTTTTCTTGTATTTTGAGCTCATTTGGAAAAATGTGTACATATAGTGCAATTTTCTCTGTTTTTCTTCATTTGGAGATTGACTTCTGGGCTCCTTTTCACATGTTTATCTGACAAAACGTAAAGTGTTATTAAAGTACATTTTTTTTATTAAAATAACAAACATGTTATACTCACCTGCTCTGTGCAAAGGTATTGCACAGAGCAGCCTTGAACCTCCTCTTCTGGGGTCCCCTAATGGTGATTTTGGCTCCTCCTCTTTTTTGTGTTCCCCCATAGCAAGCCACTTGCTAGGGAGTACACAGTGCGTGCTCTCTCCCGAGCTGGCCGTGTCTATTGAGCCATGCTCCATAGACATACACAACAGGGCTTATCCCCACTCTCATTTCCTCCTAACACCTGTGTGAAGAGGGGAGCAGGGATGCAGCCATGCACAGAGCTGGATCTCTTCTCTTCTCTCCTCTCTTCCCCTTCACACAGGGAATGGGAAGGACAGAAAGCCATAAAACATTTTTTACTTTAATGCAGAGAATGCATTAAGGTAAAAAATGTTTTGGCTTTAGAACCACTTTAGAGTGATAGTAAAACCTAAACCAAAAATGTAACATTTTGAAGCTTACCAACCATTAGATGTAGTTACTGCATTAGTTTTCCTTTTTTTTAGTTTTTTTTCCCCTCTATTTTCACCGAGTGATCTAGCCAGTAACACTCTTTCTGTATTAGAGTGCCCCACTCTGGATGAAGCACAAAGGGCACCTTTGGACAGCAGCATTGTTAATCTGGGGAGGGGGGCAGTATTAGATATACTAGCAGATTTGGATACACTAACAAATTGAAGCTGAACAGCTAACACTTTATAAGCAGTTGTAACCAGGATTTTTTTTTTTATTTTGGGATAAGAAGGATTTTACATAAATAAATAAAATAAATACAATAAATACCCCTGGCCATCCATCAGGGGTAAATAGTTTGTCACAACCCTGTAAATTCTACATCTGCAGAACAGCTTGTTCTTTTGAAAAACAACAGACTTTCTTGCCAGATCAGCTAGTGAAAATAAACAAAAATTAAAGCCATATAAGAAAACAAATGCAGCCAAATATCTAATAATAGGTATGCTGCAATATAATAAATGTTTCGTTTGGGGTTTAACTGCTTTTCTGAGAAAAAACTATTGTGTACAGAGCTCACTAGCTCATAATCAGTTTTAAACACCCAGCTACTCCCTTTCTCCTCACTATGTTGTGGTGCTATCTGTATTTAATGTTTATTTATGAAACAGATAATATAAATTGTAAAAAATATACATAAACATAAGCTAGAGATAATCTGTACGTAGGCTTTGCCCACTAAAGTGTTTACATATTTTTAACTAGCAGTATATAAATATATAAAACATATATATTGTTCTTAGATGTGGTGGCTGCTTTACTATTTTTCAGGCTAAGAACATTTTTTGCAAGTAGAGAAAAATAACTGCTCATCTTCCCAGAATTCCAGTGTCCTTGTAGCTTTCTGTGAGCTAAATGGAATATATAAACAATCTCATCAGTTTTGCCAGCCAACATCTGTGAATTGCAAAGGAACACCTCCTTATTTAATGGAAATAAGGGGAGGAGGATGTGTTTGCAGTCCAAAGCAGGAGAGCACCCTAGGGTAACAACATTGCTCCATCCATAGATACAATGCAGTGAGTGAGTGTTCACACCCTAGGACAAGAAGTGTGTTATTCCTAGGAACACCACCTGGGGACAAAGGAGAAATACCTGGAAAAATGAAAACTAAAGCAGTAACTTCATCTAAGTCCTGACAATCTGCATTATCCAAAGACATGATGGTAGGTTAATTGGCTCCTGTCTAAATTGGCCCTAGTATGTGTACTTACGAATGAGTGTTAGGGACCTTAGATTGTAAGCTCCTTGAGGGTTAGGGACTGCTGTGAATATAAAAGATACTGTATATATATATATAAAGCACTGAAGCACTGCGATGTTGCTGTATAAGTACCTGTAATAAATAATACATTTTTTGTTGTTGTTTTTGGGTTTAATCAACTTTTATATCTTTTAATTCTTGCCTATGTTCCAGTTCAAGCCGGTGCCATGACCGTTGCCCCAGGTTTCCAGTTTCAGGGTGGCTCCTTCTTTTTTAGCATGCCATGGACCCACCCTTGCATGCAGAGGATAGCATTCTGTCTACCTATACTGTGTGCATCAATAGAAACACATAGCCCCCTAACGTAGGATGGCAAGGCACTCCTATGCTCCTTCCCCCTCCTCCCTCTCCATTCTGTAAGCTAACAGACTGGCTGGAGACTACATTGTTCACTGCAACCACTTACCTGTGAAGAGCTGTAGTTCAGAGAAGCAGCACTGAGAGAGTGAGAGATAACAGCATTGAAAATTGTAAACTGTAAGTGCCAGGGTAGGAATTTACCAAATAGTTTTCTGGGTAAAGTTTATATTATGGTGGTTAGTGAAGAGTTCTAGCTATGAATATTTTGTTCATAATTACATTGTTCCAACTAGGAGCAATGTAACTATGTATACACCATGCACCTGGAAGCTGGAAAACACTTTTGTAGACCCTACTACTCCAGTGATCTCTTCGTGTTTGACCTGCACTGAGCATGTTGTAGTTTGGCCTGCCTACACAGGTGGTGCTGTTTTGGCGACAGTCATGCAGTGAGGATGGAGGACAGAAGGAACTCTTGTCCCTTTGGGGCCTCCATAGGTGTCATCAAGAGAGCAGCTGTCTGATTGGACACTGCTGCCTTGAATGACCTGGTGTCCATCTTTAGTGTGGGCAGTGCTAATACAGAATTGTCCCACTGCAGTTGGCGCACATTCACAATGTGGTTAGGTCAAGGACAGGCCCATGCTGAATAGGAACAGTGTGTCTAGCACAGGTAAAGGCTCCAGAGGAGGAGAAACAGAGTAGGAACTGCGCTTCTGTACCACCTTCCAAGAACTCTCCCACCTACTGGTGCCTTGTGGCCAGATTGCCTTCTGGCCAACTCTTTTGTTAAGAGTATCTTTTGTAATAATGAGACTGTGTTTTGAGAGATCTTCTGTGAAGTACCACTGTGCAATGTTTTACAGACCCTGTTGCCACCGTGTTGGAACTTTTGTATTAATACACTATGATGCATTCCTTGGTCTCTGTGCGCATTCTCTTCACTTTAGGTGCCATACGCTTGGCCCTGCCAACGAGCAGCTATCCAGCTACATTCTGAATACAGGAGGTCAGCTGTCTGGCACGGGCGGCGGGTGCCATTCAGAGAATGAACACAAAGCATTCTCTGTTTGGGCAAGGTAGAGAACGTGACATCACTGCTTTGTCTCTCCATCTTGTCCAAAGAGAACACTTTGCATTTATTTAGAAAATACAAAGCATTCCCTGAATGGTGTCCATGCCAAGGCCAGATATGGTATCTGCAGGGCTTTATTTTCTCAAAGAATAGGTGCCGGAACCCCCCCTTCTGAGTCACCCCTTGTCTCAGCCCCCTACCCACCTCCGAGCACCATTCCTTGGTTCCACCCCCTATCAACCTCCCAGTACCACCCCTTTTAGAGAATACAGATACAAGTTACATTTTGTGGAGCTAAGTAATTTGTGTGGAATTTGTTAATGATGACAAGAAAAGCAGTAAAATGCATTTCCTGCAGGCAACAACAACAGACCCCCACAACAATAGATCCCACCAGCAACAATGGACCACCCATAACAAAATACCCCCCAGAAACAATAGACCCTTGAAAACAGCAACAGATCACCTCACACCCAGAATCAATAGACCTTCCAGCTGCCAGCAACAATAGACCCCTTCCTAAACAGTAGATACCTCACAGTAACAATTAAGCCCCAGCAACAAAAGACTCAACCCCAGCAACAATAGATCCCCTATCAGCAACAATATACCTCCCCAGCAACAATAGACATCCCTTCAAAAAAAAGATCCCCTCCATCAATAGATCCCCCAGCAGCCAGCATCAATAGACTCCCCATCAGCCACCAAAAATAGACCCCTCCCTCAACAGTAGATCCCTCACAGAAACAATTAAGCCCCAGCAACATAAGACCCACCCCCAGCAACAATAGATCTCCCACCAGCAACAATAGACCTGACTGCAAACATGGATCCCTTCCAGCATTAATATATTATCCAGCACACCCCAGCACCCCTTGCGATTACATACATTCAGTGCTGGATGTGCTTTAACTGTGTTCCCACTGAAGCACAGTAGCTAAATGGTTAGCACTTCTGCCTGGCAGTACTAGGGTTATTAGTTCAAATCCCAACCATGGCACCATTTGTCTGGAGTTTTCAAGTTCTCCCTGTACCTCCAGTTAGGTACGTGTCACTTGATCATATGGGATGGCACAGATGACGAGTTAGAACAGTTTTTTTCCCATTGCCACAACAACCCCTTTAATATTGAGTTCACTAAAGTTGTTGACGAAAACACATTAGTGTTTCTAGATCTGGAGCTGATGTTTGATAACTCACTCAACATCATCTCCAAGACACATTTCAAGCCTAAAGTGGGCAATTCATATTTGCATGCCACCAGCCAACATCATTTGAGATGGATTAAAAACGTGCCCTTGGGACAATTTTGTAGGCTGAAAAGAACTTGCACACGGCTTGAGGACTATGGTGCGCAGAGCAATGTCCTCAGGAAAACATTTGCAGAAAAATGATACGCTTCAGCCACAATTGAATACACATATGCAAAATATAGAGCTCAGTACTCCCTAGATATTCCAGAACCAGATAGAGTCCCGGTAGAGAGCACACTAAACAGCCTTCTGCACCCGCTATAATCCCAAGGCTTTACATCTTTAAAAACATCTTCAAAAAAAATTAGGGCATCTTACGACAAGACCCCTTTATTAACAATGTCATCCCAGATCACCCGGAGATCATCTTTAGGAAACCCAAAGACTATAGAAGCCTTATAGCCACCAATAGAGTTAAAAGTATTCAGAACCCTATAGCGCTCTCTTGGAGCACGCTCTTTGACCAAAAGGGTAGCTTCAGGTGTGGTGTCAGCAATTGTGGATGTTGCAAATAGATGTGGCATAAGAAAAAAGAGGTAATGGAAAATGATGGCCATTCATACAATATCAAACAATTCATTAACAGTAGCACACAATATGTAATATATTGTCTCAGTTGTCCTTGTGGTCTGCTATATGTGGGTAGAACCATTCGCACATTGCGCATCAGGTTTGGGGAACACAAAAAGAACATCAAACATGGCCGTGAGGGGCATTCCATCCCCAACCACTTCAAGAATAAACATGACAATAGTCCAGTGAGTTTCAGGGTTTTTGGGATAGACAGCATCCCCAGAGACATTGGCACATGTAGACGCTTTTGTCGCTTATGTCAGAGAGAGACTTTTTGGATCCACCGTCTGGGAACTTTGTCACCCAAAGGACTGAATGAAGGGTTAGACATCAAATTCTCTCATTTAACAACCTCACCAGTGACTTATTCCCCTGATCATGCCACAATTTTTATATACCTTTGTCAATGATGTAGACTATGTGATATGCTTCAGTTTCATTGTTATAACCATCATTTTCAATATTACAACACACATTATGTCTCCGCCAGTGTTCCCATTGACTGCTCAGTTCCTATTGTTTTTATTACTATCACCTTTCATGTTGTTTTTATTATTAGTACAAGCATTGTGAGTAGTATTATTCCCACACTGTCACAGAGAAAAACATTTTTTGTCTGTGTCATACATTTAGACTCACATAGAAGTATTTCCAAAGGCTTCACCTTCAATAGTGTTTTATAAAGTTTTTAGCTCACTTGTAGCAATATGCAATTTTAACATTGAATTTGAATTACGATTTCTATTGCGACTTGTGTTGGTGTATGCACTTTATATTCATTCTATATTTCCTTTCATATCCCCCTCTTTATTTTGCAGTCACAGTTTTTGCATGTGCTCGTATAAGCATCATTAAGAATATATACACAGCTCTCAGCAATACCACTAGCTCACTCCATTCGTATTTATATATTTATTGTTTTCTTTTTGATTTTCTAATAAACCTTGGATAATGGACTAGGTGTTTACACCACCTGTTTGCTCTTTTTCCAGTTGTTGATTTCCTCTGAGGAGGGCAGCATCCCCGAAACACTATCCATAGGCCATCATTTGCTCTGGTTTCCCTGACTTCACTTTGGCAGTTGACTCCTGGCGTGCCGGAGAGTATACACTATCATCCTGGGTATCTGCATACTTACATTGGTCCAAACTTATTTATTCTATTTAATTTTTGGCAGAACATGAAAGGGTAGGTTTTATTGCTGCCTGTATTACCACTGGCAAAATGCACCCTCTCTATTTGTCCTAGTCAATATTGTCACTAGGACTGAAAGTAAAGGTAAACCCAGAATTGTGAGTTATTGGCAGACCAGGAATAGTAGGGAAATGTAGAGGGAAAACAAGGTCAGTCTGAAAAGACATGCACTCACCAGCACTCCAAGATCCTTCAATTCAGTACTGATGTTCCTTTAGAAGCATATTAGGTCAGCTCACGTTCATTTAAACCTTCACAATGCACGTTACATACATATAGTCACGTCTTGCATACCATGAGGATGCATTTCAAAGCTGTTTACACAAGTATTCATAGCGCTCGTTGTGTAAAAATCCAAATATGAAAAGCTCCGTCAGCATACTTTTCAGCCTTTGCACATTTATAATTCCATATATCTTTGGAAATCAGATGCAGAAAACAATACTTGATTCACATTCAGGCAGCATCCAACAATGAGTGATTCATAATATTTCTGTCGGCTATTATGAGATTATTTGGGAGTTTATTTAGCTGCCTGCTTTTGGAGTTCATTAATTGCCTTTTCTTCCTTCATACCAGTGCTTTACCCTTGCAGTGGATGCTGAACCCCTGCTGTGATATTTATTGTAATGAAATTGATTAAGACTGAGGAGAGTGGAACAACACTGGCATCTAATGGCATAGAGAAATCCCTTCGCTAATGTCAGGACTCACTAACCTATATATCTCCATCAAGTCTGCCTCCTTTTCATTAACTCTTTGCTCCGTCAGGGCGAGTGCGCTTTCAATATGCATTCTTCACATGAATTCCAATGCTTTCCAGCTGAATAAGACAATGGGGTTGATTTACTATAGGCAAATAGATTGTGCACTTTGCAAAGTGCAGTTGCACTCTGCAATAATCAATTGTTCCAGAGCTTAGTAAATGAGCAGATGCTTTGCTGACTTCCATCATCCAATCACATGCAAGCAAAAATGCAATTTTAAAATAAATTTTCTGCACGTGATTGGGTATTCTTTGCAAAGTGAAAAAATTTAGTGTTTTGGCGCATTCCAGATGGGTTAGAGTGGTCGCTGCAAAGTGGGGATCAATCAAGTGGGGGTACCTGATGAACAGGAAAGAAAATTTACTATAATACACTAAGTTGGTCCATATGTAATTATTAGTCCATATGATATGAGTCCATATGAGGTTGTAAGTCCATATGGGAGTCCTTGGGTGGGGTGAGCTTTAACTTAGAGGCTGCCAGCTTGCATCGAGCTAGAAGCAACTCTGTAGAGAGATGAGGAAGAAGAGGAGTGTTGCCATCTAAGTGCAGCAAGTAAGAACATTTGTTTGCATTAAAAAATAATAGGCAATTCACAAGATGGGAAAAGATGAAGTGCTTGTCCTTGTAAAATTCATCTGCTGTGGTCTGGAGTGCAGGCTGGGTGTGGAGTCGATGTATAGGTGGCACTGGTGGTTACCAGCGTTTGCTACTGTCACGGATACACCAAGGTGGATAAGACAACGTCACCTCCGGTCACGTGGGTCACAGGGGGTGGCGACCCTTGTGACCGGAAATTACGTCAGCTCGTCCGCCCTGATGTATCCATGACAGTATGAAATGCTGATAACCACCAGCAGCCACCTAGACATCAGCTCCACATCTAGGGACCTAGCCTGCACTCCGGACCACAGCAGATGAATATTACAAGGACAAGCACTTTATCTTTTTCCATCTAGTGTGTTACATATCATCTTTGAATGCAAATAAATTATCTTACTTGCTGCACTTAGATGGCACCACTCCTCTTTTTCCTCTATTCTTTGCAAAGTGACGCATTACCTCATTTACTAAGCTCTGGAGCAACTGCACTTGCAGAGTGCAACTGCACTTTGCAAAGTGCAAGGTCTATTTGCCTTTAGTAAATCAACCCCGATATATGGTATTTAAGGCATTCATGTTTACTGATTTATATTATGGGGTTGATTTACTAAAGGCAAAAAAAATAGAAAAAACATCATTTTTGTTTGCACATGATTGGATGATGGAAGTCAGCAGAGCGTCTGCTCATTAATAAGCTCTTGAGTAACTGCTCCTGTAGTGTGCAACTGCACTTTGCAAAGTGCACAGTCTATTTGTCTTTAGTAAATAAACCCCTAAGATGGGTGAATGATGATCAATAGGAGATTCTGTGCTGCTTTTAGAGCAATATAAACCTTAACAAAACAATATTTATGCCTCTTTTGCATGGGCGGCATCTGAGTTGCGGCTTTACCATCCCCTGGCCACCCACCTAAACTTAAATACAGCCAGAGGAGACTGCTCACATGCTATGCCCGCAATGCCACGTGTCACGGCTGCTGCAAATTTAAGACAGCATGTTGCGTTTACAGGTGGCACCATCAACTCAAGGCAATGGGGCTGATTGGCTCGCAGTTGTAACACATTAGCACCATTGTAAATTGCCAATCTGCAAAAAAAAAAGAAAAGGCATGCAGGAGGTGATAAGATTTCCTCCTGAACACCTGCCAGCCTGTGGGCAGAGCCAAGCATTTGGTACCTGGAGTGGAGAGAATGCACATGGAGGCCAAGGAATTCAGTAAAGTGTATTAACATGAAAGTTCCAACATGGCCGAGCCCAGCACAGCAATACTTTACAGGAGGCCATGCAAGCACAGTGTCAGTTTAACAGAAGATACTCTAAACAACTTGCAACCCAGCAACATTTGCCAAAGGAGGTGGCTGGAAGGCAGTCTGGCATCAAGGCACCTGAAGATGGGAAGGCTAATTACTGGTGACACAGGCATTCAGTCCCTATTCTGTCCCTCATCCACTGGAACCTTTCCCTGTGCTAGACGCACAGTTCCTAACCAGTGGGTTCCTGTCCCTGACCCATCCAGTTCTCAAATGCTAGCCAACTAGGGTTGCCACCTCATCCCTTTAAAGCCGAACACATACAATTTACACAGGTTCTATGGCTGATTAAGATGTTAATTAAACTTACTTAGTGCCTTATCGGCTTTAAATTAGCCTCGGAACCTGTGTAATTCATATGTGTTCGGTTTTCAAAGGATGAGGTGGCAACCCTAGTGCCAACTGCAGTGGGACAGTGCTATTTATTACACTGCCCACACTAAAGATGGATGCCAACATTATCCAGGACAGCAGTGCCCTGACAGCTGCTACCCTGATGACACCTATGAGGCCTCAGAGGAACAAGGGTTCCTCCTGTCCTCTACCCTCTTTGCACAGGGGTGGCCATTACAGTGCCACCTGTGCAGGAGGCTTCACTACACCTGCTTACATGCTTATTAACCTCACTCTAAAAAGTGATCTATAACTGATTGCTTTTCAAAGCATGGGCTAGTGTGATCCTAAAATAATATGTTGTCTAGGTATGAAAAATAACTTCATTCATATAAAGGCCATGTGTTAGGCTATTACTGTAAGGCTATTTTTCTATATTGGTTGAATGTTGTTTTACTCCTCTGATTGATTGTTCTTAAAGTGACACCAAGCTCTGGTTTAAAAAACAAGATCTATACATGTATGTACTGTTAACTTAAAAAAAAGTCCTTTCTATTACCTTCTTTCTCTTCTTTCTTACTACTTAAATGGACTAGACAATGGATTCTTGAATCTGTAGTGTGCATAGAGCAGTACACTTGACCACAACTAGCTTGCACTGCCAGGAGCGGACTGACCATTTGGAAACTCAGGCACTGCCCGAGGGCCCGGGGTCAGTAGGGGGCCCCATGAGATACCCCTGGTACCTTTTTCATAGACTTTTTTGAGTTTGGGCAAGGACACAGGGGCCCCATGATCCCCTATTGCCCGGGGGCCCCATGAGTTGTCAGTCCGCCCCTGTGCACTGCTCATTACAAATAAACAGAAATGATGGAGAAAAGGAGAGGTTCAAGACCTCACAGAGGACATTAAAAGGAAGCAAAAATACACAATAAGAAACAATTTCAGAAAAATAGATTACGGAGCTAATAAGTAGTAAATGTATAGGGATGATTTTTGAAGAATAAGAATATTTTGTGTCCCTAGGCTAGTTTTATTTTAGAAAAAATTATATAAGCCAAAAACCACGCTTGTGATCATCACAACAGAAGATGAAGCAGCTAGCCTAATGTTAACATATTGCTAACATCAATTAATCTCATTTATCTGAGGCAGTGCTAAATTGCCCAAAAGAAACTAAGTATAAAATAATAAAAAATCTGTAAAGTATTTGTGCTCATTAACCAATAAATCGATATGTGTAAAAATGAAATAACAAGCAATCAATCAATATAGTGATGGTGCAAACCCCCACAAATAAATTGCATGTGTCTTTATATTCATATCATTACATACTTAATCATATGCAGATAAAACTCTCAATCAAATAGATTCAAATAAATGAAATGAATAAATATATCATTCAAAATAAAATGCCTTTAAACAAATGCATCCAACTATGCAATGAAAAAGTCCATGAAGTAAATGAAAAGTGACAGATCTTTAAATATCAGTCCAAACAAACAAAAGTGTGTATGCTTATTAGTGCAGGAACCCCACAAGGAAAATCAGACCCCAGTTTCAGTCCATGAGCTTCCTACCACCTCGCCTCTGTGCACCAGGGCTGGGGCAAGTAGTGGGCAGGAGGAACGGCTGCCCTGGGCACTGTAGTATCATGTGCAGTGGTGTATTTTGGTTTTGTGCTGTCCTAAGCAAGACTAAAATCGGGCACCCCTCATTTAAATTTGTCCTACCCCTTCCTGTTAAGGATCCAACTCTTCAGGACAGGACAGGAGTATGATGGAGGGCAGTGTGACATGGGGGGCCACAGGACAAGTGGGAGGCAGTGTGACAGGGGGAGGGCAGCATGATGGGGAGCAGCGTGATGGGTGGGGGCAGTGTGATGGAGAGCAGCATGGTGGGAGACAGCAGGATGGGTGGGGAAGCAAGGGGACAGGTGAAGGGCAGCATGACAGGGGGCACAAGACAGGAGGGGGGCAGCGGGATAGGAGAGGGAGCATCGGGATAGGAGGGGGAGCAGCGAGACAGGAGGAGTTCAACAGGACAGGTGAGGGGCAGTGGGACAGATGAGGGGTAGTGGGACATGTGGGGGACAGCAGGACAGGAGGGGAGAAGTGGAACAGGTGTGGGGCAGCAGGAAAGGAGGGGACAGCGGAACCGGTGTGGGGCAGGGTGACAGGCGGGGGCAGTGTGATGAATGGGGGCAATGGAACGGGGAAGGGAAGTGGGGCAGGTGGGGGGCAGTGTGTCGGGGAGTAGGGAAGTGAGACAGGAGTAGGGAAGCACCAGTCCTCCAAGCTCTTACCTGTCCAGCAGCGGCTCCTCCAGATGGTGTCAGGATCACTCCAAGAGGGGTGCCTGTGTCAATCTCCCCCAGGATATCTGGTGGCAGCTGCAAAAGAGCGGGGGGCTCCTCCACCCTAACCTCGTCCTCTTCTTCCTCCTCCTAAGGCCCTTTGCTGGCATCTCCTGGCCATCCTACACGCCCCGGCCCTCACACGCTCCTAGCACACACCGGGGATCAGCCCACCTTTCTGCCCTCCTCTGCAGCCGGTCCCTTGGCTCAAGTGATCATACTTGTGTGTCAGCTTGTCTTGGCTGTACCCCCACCCATGGCAGCCCTGTTGCTGACACACACAGTGTCCCTTCTGCCTGGGGGGTGGCGCAGCCCCCCTGTAAATGTCACCCAAGGCAAATGCCTTGTTTGCCTCGCAGCAGATATGCCCCTGATTATGCGAGGTGGGGGGGGGACACCACGAGGATATTGGGGGGGAGGGGATTTATGTGAAGAGGAGGAGGAATTTAGGGGGTAGTAGACAGTAAGAATGGGTCTAGGAGAGGAAATTTGGACAAGTGTGCGAGGAGTGGTGATTTGGGGGGATTTGTGTTGGGAGGGGGGAAGGGGATTAGTGCTGGGGGGATTTGGAAGAGTTTGTGCTAGAAAAGGTGATATGGTAGAAGGTGGAAAGCATTGTGCTAGGAGAGGAATTTATCTTTATGAGGGGGGAGGATTTGTGCTAGTAGGGATGGTTGAGGGGTATTTGTGCTAGGAGGAGAACTTTGGAGGGATGTGCTAGGATGTGGGATTGGGGAAGTGGAATTTGTGCTGGGAGAGGGGTATTTAGAGTGGGATTTGTGCTAGTAGAGGGAACTTTTTTTGGGGGTGGGGGCATATGGGGAGAGAGAGGATTTGAGCTGAGGGATTAGGTTAGTCCTGGGAAGACGGGATTCCAGTAGGAGAGAGGATTTGTACTGAGAAGAGGGGGAATCTATGCTCAGGGGGTAAGCATGCAGATTAGTACTTGATTTTTTTTTGGGGGGGGGATTTTTGCTGATACATAACTCTCATACATCTTGGGTGAGGGTGCGGAATTTGACATGTTCGCCCTGGGGTCTAGATGACCATGTCCCGGCACTGCTGTGCACACACAAGATGGACACTTACCAAAATGCCATGACCCCCTAATTATAAGCGGTCAATAACAGCATCTGTAAGTACCCCCAATGGCTCCACTCCTTAGCTTTATTCACAGTATTTAGGCAACTCCATTCCACAGTATCATATGAATGCATCAACATAGAAAGAAAACAGGTCCACAATAGTATAAAACCATATGAGGTTAGATTTATTAAACATACATTGCACTCACTTGGATGCAGATTCACTCCACAGTATGTAATGACATCACTGAGCTAAGCACTGCCCTATGAGTAAAATCAAAGATTGACGTATTCAGGGGAACTCACATTGTTTTATAATGAAAACACCACACACTCAGGAGTTCAGTCAGCCAGTCATTAATATGTAACATACAACAGTAAATGGTATGTAATATATAACTGAGCATACAGTGCATGGTGGTCAGGAGTATGTAATGTACAAATTATGTTACAAACTCCTAACCACTTCATTACATACTCTTGATCATGGAACTCTGTAAGCTGTGCTGTCCCTTACCACCAAGCAAAAATCTTTCCCAGTAAAAACCTTTTTCCAGCACACTGCCCAAAAAAGCAACCCCAATCATCATATGTGACCAATCTACAGCTGACCCCTATCCCTCCGACCACAGCTTACCTCTGATCCCATGGTTGAGATCTTAACTCTGCACCCCCCATTCAACAACTTACCTCTGCCTTCCCATTGACAGCTCATGTCTGCACCACCCATTCACAGCTCACCTCTGCACCCCCTAACATAGCTAACCCCTGTCCACAGCTCACTTCTACACCTCCCATCCACAGCTCACCTTGCAAAACCCCTGTCCACAGCTTGCCTCTGTGTCTCCTTTCCACAGCTCACCTGTACTCCCCCTGTCAATAGCTCTACTCTTCATCTACCATCCACAGCTTAACTCTGTAATTCTTGTCCACAGCTCACCTCTGCATCCCCTGTCACAGCTCACCTCTGCTTCCCTTCATCCACAGCTCACCTCTGTCCCTCTGTCTACAGGCCACCTCTGTCCCCCTGTCCACAGCTCACCTCTGCACCCCCTGTCACAGCTCACCTCTGCTTCCTTTCATCCACAACTCACCTTTGTCCCGCTGTTGACAGATCACCTCTGTCCCCCTGTCCACAGCTCACCTCTGGCCCCCTGTCTACAACTCACCTCTGCCCCCCCCTCCACAACTCAACTCTGTCCCTCTGTCCACAGCTCACTTCTGTCCACAGCCCACCTCTGCCCCCCATCCACAGATCACCTCTGTCCCCTGTCCACAGCTCACCTCTGCCCCCCCCCCCATTCACAGTTCACCTCTGCCCCCACCTCCACAGCTCAATGTTGCCCCTCTAACCACAGCTCACCTCTGCATCTGCTATCCACATCTCACCTCTGCAAACCCTGTCCACACCTCACCTCTGCCCCTTCACCCAGCTACAGCTCACTCATACAACTTCCATCCACAGCTCACCTCTGCAACTCTTGTCCACCTTGTCCACAGCTCATTTTTGAACTCCTGCAACTCATCTGCAGCTCACCTCTGCACCCTTCCTTCACATCTCACTTTTGCACCCAGGTATAGTTAATATCTTTCCACAGCTAAAATATGCCCCCCCCCCCCCCCGTCCACAGCTCACCTCTGCACTCCTGCCATAGCTTACCTCTTCACCCCCGGTTCACAGCTCACCTCTGCATGCCTTGCCATAGCTTACCTCTGCATCCCTGTTCCACAGCTTATCTCTCTAACTTCTTCACATACACACCTCTCTACAGCTCTTATATGCACACCCCCTTCCCAGCAAAGCTCATCCGCCTTCATTCTTACCTCTGTACCACTTTCTTACAGCAGATGCTTGACTCTAGTACCACTAGTGTAATGAGTGCACAATGATTTTCTGCTTCATGGATTCACTCATGTTGACAGCAATGTCAGCAATGGATGGTGATCATGGAGGGTGAAGCTTGCCACACTGTGCCACCCCCCCCCCCCCACACACACACACACTTAAACAATGTGCCCTTTCTGCCCCCTCCTTGTACTAGCCCTGAGTATATCTCTGAAGATTCTTTGTTTGAAGACTGTCAAGAAAGTTATGCTCAAGGCCATGCTCAAAGTAATGCTCATGCTCAAAGAAAAGCCTGTGCTCAAAGAAAAGCGCATGTCAGCATTAGGACTTTGCATGTATCTTTATGTGCGCATGCGCATGAGCATTAGCATTGTGCACGTGCTCATGTGGTTGAGTGTGTTTGTTTGATGGACTTTGGCGCATAATGGCCTATTTAAAGCCATCTCAACAGCTCAACATCCACCAGGTATACGACTAAGACTCCTTTTCTCATGTTTATCAAGAACAGCTCACATGGTGTGCGTGTATTTGTGTGTATATGTGTGTGTGTGTGTGTGTGTGTGTGTATTTTGGGGGTGCAGTGTCCATTTCAGTTGTTGGTAAATGTAATGGGTTGAACAAGATAGCTGGTAGTTTTGGGGGGAATGGAGTAAATCCAGCCCTGAATGCAAAGACAGAGTGACATGGTTTCAGACATGTGAAGGTACAAGGCAAACCATGATGCCTCTGCTTTATGTCTAAGCCCAGTTTAGCAACAGTTTTTAAAGTGGGTTTTTTGTTCCATTTTGGATAGAGTAGGCAAAAACTGAGACACTCAGCAAGACTGGAAGTGATAGGAGATCCAACAGAACAGAAAGAGAGGGAAATTTCTCAACTGGAAAACATATTTGGGGCCGTAAGAGATTGAATAACTCCCCAACAGGACACAGATAGAAAAAAAAAACTGACAAGGGTTTTAACCATTTTACAGTACTTACTCTATCCAAAAACAGTTTGGAATTAGATATAGAGAATTTAGATATACTGTATTAGTGGGATTTAGATATAATAACAGGCGCACTTTACAATGGATGAGAAAGACATAGCAAAGTGGTAGGGTTTCAGTTATATAAATGCTCCTATCGTTTTTCTTTATGTAAATTTGCTTTTTCTGTCTCAAAAATAAAACAACTGCCTTTAACTAATGTTAGCTGCCTATCACATAACTGTAAGGAGCTTTGTCTACTGCGCAATAAAAAAAGTTGTCCAGAGGTGAATTGAAAGTGGTTAAAAAGAAGTCGGTTGGAAGCCTGACAAATGTGCCACTTTATGCAGAGAGGCCCTTTAATCCAAAATTTTACTTTTAAGATCTGTCAAGTATTTTGAAACAAGTTGTGCTTGTTTCTATTTCATTGTGTAACTCTACCTGTTCTGTGTGTTCAATGGCTTCCATTGCTGTCTCTGAGCCAATGAGGAGGGAGACAGCTGATGCTCTTGTGCACATTGCAGGACTGAGCTCAGGTAAGTATAAGGGGGAGGGGAGCAGCACACCAAAGGTTTTTTTACCATAATGCAAAGAATACATTAACCACATCCCCGCCGCCCTATAGCAGATATACTATAGCAGATATACAGCCACCCAGAGCAGTGTCCTTACAGTGAAGCACCAACACACCGAACCCCAGTAAAACACTCCCAGCACACAGTTAACACGTCACTTCCGGTGAGTGGAGCGCACGCTGAGCGGTGCGTTCCAGCGGCCATCTTTTGGGATCTGTATATGCGGTGTCTCTGTAGAGCTTCTGCTGAAACCTGGAGCTGTGATGTGAGATTCCGTGGGAGGTTGCCTTGCATCTACTGTTTATCTGGAAGAAGCTGATCCTAATAAATATGCCTTTTTAAACTGAATTGAATGTGAGTGACCTTAATCCTTGATTTCACTTATGAATGGTGTCTTACAATATTACACTATCTGAGATTTTTTTCTCCCTGGTCGGATGGTGGAGCCTATGGTGGAGAGGAGGATTCCTATAGAGTGGATACGAAAGAGGGTGTAGGATCCCATAAAATTCCTAAGAGGCGTTTTTTTCACCTTTATCTGGTGAGTGCATTTGATATTGGTTTTCACGGGTGGAAGGTGGAAGTTCCTCTATATTAGAAGAAGAATTTGAAAATATTTTTTCTTTTTTTCTTTTTCTTTTTTGCACTAATATTTTTTGAACTTTGGTTTATTTTGATGGACTTTACCACTGATCAATTTTTCACTCATGTTTGCACTTTGTAATATTGATTTCATGTAAAGGTCTATGTTTGCGCTGTTTTTTCCTTTTTTTCGTTGCCATTATTAGTTAAAAAAAAAAATTCCAGTATATATACCTCCATTTGTAAACGCTATAACTTTCACGTAAACCAATTAATTTACACGTATTGGGATTTTCTTTTAGCAAAGACATGTAGCAGAATACATTTTGGCCTAAATTTATGATGAAATTGGATTTTTAAAGTTTGTTTACTGGACATGATTAATAGCAAAAAGTAAAAACAATAGTTTTTTTTCTCAAAATTGTCAGCCTTTTTTTTCATAGCGCAAAAAAAAAATAAAAACTCACAGGCGATGAAATACCAGCGAAAGAAAGCTCAATTCGTGAGAAAAAAAGGATGTAAATTTAATTTGGGTGGAGCGTTCCATTCGTGGCCACAGCTGTCAATCACCTTGTCCCAGTCGGTGATTACCTGCCGGTGCCACAGCACAGCCATCCAGAGCAGTGTGCTTACAGTGAAGCACCAACACACCGAACCCCGGTAAAACACTTCAAGCACACAGTTGACCTTTTGATCACCCTTCATATTAACCCCTTCCTGCCCAGTGCCATTAGTACAGTGCCAATGCTTTTTTTTAGCACTGATCACTATGTTGGTGTCACTGGGGAAGTCAGTTCCCCCCAGTGTCAGAATGCCCACTGCAGTATAAGTCACTGATCGCCGCCATTATTAGTTTAAAAAAAAAATCCCAGTATCTATACCGCCATTTGTAAATGCTATACCTTTCACGTAAACCAATTCATTTACACATATTGGGATTTTTTTTCAGCAAAGACATGTAGCAGAATACATTTTGGCCTAAATTTATGATTAAATTAGATTTTTTTAATTTTTTTTACTGGGCATGTTTAATAGCAAAAAGTCAAAAATATTGTTTTTTTCCAAAATGGCCAGCCTATTTTTATAGCTCAAAAAATTAAAAACTCAGGGGCGATCAAATACCAGCAAAAGAAAGCTCAATTCGTGGGAAAAAAGATGTAAATTTAATTTGGGTGCAGCATTGCATGACCGCGCAATTCTCAGTTAAAGTAACGCAGCGCCGTAATGCAAAAAATGGCCTGGTCAGTAAGGGGGGTAAATCCGCAGGAGGGCAAGTGGTTAAGGTAAAAAAAAAACATTAGGCTTTAGAACCACTTTAATTGCTTTATTAGCACAGCCTACTACACTCAGGGTTCAGTAGGTAGCAGGGACGGACTGACCATTTGGAAACTTGGGCACTGCCCGAGGGCCCGGGGTCAGTAGGGGACCCCATGAGATGCCCCTGGTACTTTTTTCATAGGCTTTTTTGAGTTTGGGCAAGGACACAGGGGCCCCATGATCCCCTATTGCCCGGGGGCCCCATGAGTTGTCAGTCCGCCCCTGATAGGTAGTCTATATATAGAAATATATTTTTTTAATGTATGAGAGAATTGGTTTTATATGAAGGTGTGGAGCATTATATGCTATGGTAAGTTTAAATGTTCCTTATTTAATTTATTTCATATCTATTGTTAATATTAGAATGTTTTAGAAGATATGTTTGTCCAGGGAGCAGACAAGGGAGTATATGTGCTGTTTGTATTGACATGAATGGGCTGTGTATGACATATTAGTTGATTATGCTTAAACCACCTGTGAATTCTAGTATTCCCAATTTATAGTATAATAGCTTTTATAAGTAGCCATGCACAAGTCGGAACCAGCTTCAAGAGAAAGAGTAATAATGGGTAGCGAGTTTGTTTAACCTCGTCAACAGAGAGGTCCTAAGCCAATGCTTAGACAGACTGACTTCTACCTTCTGTTGAAGTCCAATCAGGGATGCAATGCATTAAACACAGTCAACCTGTCCTTTTTTGTGACGTCACCATGCTTTTGAAGGAGAGCTGAATGAGCCGCCGGGAGGACAGAGACTGGTGTGTGTTCGGGCCATTCTGTGAGCATTTTCCCAGTGGGAGTTCTTTTATATGAAAATCACTTTTTATCTGTACGTATGTGAGTAGCATTTTTGATTTGTTTTAATAAATTTGATACAAATGAAGAGTACTAGAAGGTTTTTGTTTTTATTGAGGATGTTACATGCTAAGACATAATTGCGAGAGATGTGTGTGATCTGGCAATCAGTGGTTCAGGAGAGTTGGTATAGTGATTTACAAGTGCATATTGACCTTCTATAGTTTAGAGATCAATCAGCGAAGATGAGTACACATCTTTTGCACTTTAACCACTTCAAGTCCGGACACTTTTACCCCCTTCCTGCCCAGGCCAATTTTCAGCTTTCAGCGCTATCACACTTTGAATGATAATTGCGTGGTCATGCAAGACTGTACCCATATGAATTTTTTAGCATTTTTTTGAGACAGAGAAAGCTTTATTTTGGTGGTATTTATTCACCGCTTGTATTTTTATTTTTTTTTGCCATATAAATAAAAAAAGTCCCAAAATTTTGGGAAAAAAAGTGTTTTTTCTTTAAAATTTTGCAAATAAATAATATTTCATCATAAATCTTGACCAAAATTTATTCAGTTATCTTTTTAGTAAAAAACAAAATAACCCAAATTAGTTTATAACCCAAAATTATAATTTTTAAACATTTTGTTTTACATTTTTTTTTAATATTATTATTTATGTTTTTTTTTTAACATACTGTCACCCTAGCAGTACAGTGTCACCATGGTGACACTGCATTACTTGTGGGGGGTGATGAAAATTTAGCTTCTTTTTTTTTTTACATAAAGGCTGTAAAAACAATCATTTCTCCTTCTCTCTGGCTGCATTCTTGCAGCCATTGAGAAATACTGTGTGAGCTGTGATTGGTCACAGCTTGTCACATGGTACAAGGCTGTTGTGGATAGCCTTGTCCCATGTGAGCTCTGTGATCATTCACAGATTTCACATGTAGTAAGCAATGATGTCAGAAGTGACATCTTGCTTATTACTCTGCATGTGATCACTGATTGGCCAATCAGTGATCACATGATCTGGACAGATGTCCCATATGACGATCGGTGTTCCACTGTCTCCGAGGACATAGCGGGCACCGGATCATGGTGCTACGCGCTCCCAGGCGCGCACAAGCAGGGGGTGGGGAGGTCGTTTATAAAAGGCCACCCGCCCCTGCACTGCCACCGTCCGGTCGTTTATATACAACAGCCGGACAGGAAGTTGTTAATGGTGCTGAAAAAGCAAACATTTTGAAGTACACTGGATTGTGTTTTTGGACTCTTTTGGGACTTAGAGTGTGCTCTTGCTTTTTTGCATGCACCATTACTAGTGATACACCAATACCAATTACGAGTACCGATATTTTTTTTAAGTACTCACCGATACCAATTACTGATACCTAGTACTGGTAATTTTTTTGTTCAGGGGTGGACTGACAACTCATGGAGCCTCCTATTGGCCCCGGGTGCATAAGCATTGCTGAGGTGCCTGAATGGTCAGTCCACCCCTTGGTCTACCACATGTGTTCTGCCATGTCCGTGCCAGGAAAATAGAAAATTAGATCAAATACTTGCTGTAATTTTCCTTTCCTGGAGCCAATCAATGGGAGCACACTATACCCACTTCTTAGTCCTGCTGAGCTCAGCTGTCTAATAATCAGCCAGCTCAGGAACTGCACACGTGCAGAACAGAACCAGGGAAAACCTGCAAAAGTTACAGCACTTTTCTCCTGTTTACTGACATTTACGGACAGAAGAAATGTTCCTTTTCTTAAAACTGTAACTGTTCATCTTGATTTTGGCAACCCAGATTTTGACTGTCCCCATGTATTCTGCTCTAACTACCCCATCTTCCCTGCTCAGCCTGTCGCCATCCCCCTATCTCCCCTGCTTTGTTCTCATTTTCCCTGCTCTGTCCACATCTCACCATGTGTTCTGTTTTGTCCTCATCTCCTTTGCTCTACCCCATGTACTCTTCTCTGACTGCCCCATGTCCCCTTCTGTCCCCATCTCTCTAGGTGCCTTGTTCTGTCCCTAGCTCCCCTTCTCTGTCCCTATGTCCTCATATGTTCATCTTTCCTGCTCTGTCCCTATGATGTAGTAAGCGGACTGTATAATAGGTGCAACAGACAGATGGTGCCTTGCCCTACCTTCCAATAAGGCTGTGGGATCTCACTGTTCCATTCCTGCTCCTGTGCCTAATGGCCCCTCCCCCTTGTCTCATTACAGTTCAATTTAGCTTCCAGAAGAACACCAGTGAAGGCCTCCATTCTCCCTTTGATACACATATGCCTGTAAGTTCTTTTATTGTGTTTATCAAAGTCACATACATAGCTAGATTGCATTTAAATGTATTCAACAGGTAGCTGTTAGCAAGAAATGTGTTCTTTGTGTGCATTTGTAATAGACATGTGTACAAGCATTTTGCAATTTCAGTTTATGTGATTATATTGCAGTTTTACAGAACTATTCACAGAAGTAATTTCAGTTTTTGAACGAAACACCTTGCTGCTTCTGTCAGTTTTGTTAGATAGCTGTCGGCAAAGGGTTAGTAGGACAGCATAGTATAGATTTACACATATTTAGTTTTGCTACGGAAGGATATAATTTATTTATCTACTTTTTTCTATATGACAATTTTTCCACCTGTCCCTTTTGCTAGAAAAATAGGCCTCATCCACGGTTGGAAGTCATTATTAAATGGCACATTCAGGCAATAACAAATCAGTCACAGCTATGGCAATTAGATACATACAGTAAGCGAGTTTGATCAGCTGTGTAACTTCGCCCTGAGAAGCTACAACACACACACACACACACACACTTATTACAGAGACAGTAGAAGGGCAGCAAAAGACTACTTTCTGAAATCTGTGCTGTGTTGCTTCCAATCTGCCTTCTTCCTGAATCAGCAATCACATTCAGAATTCAAAGGAAAACATGAATCTGATGGGTATGACAAACATCTTGGTACTGGAATTGTTTATGGCAGGTTTTCTTGTGTGAGAGGCAACAAGCATGGTGTTCCAGCATCATCAGCAGACATGTTCCAGAATCATCAGCAGATGTGTTTCAGGATCCACAGGTTGTAGGCAAATAGGAGTAGGGTGGGCAGGACAGTACAGCACCAATGTCCACACCGAAGACTAGGAAAGTAAAAAAAAACTAGAAGTGTACCTTTACATTTCTAATATGCTTCCATGCAAAATATGTTAAAATATTAACTTTAATGGCAGCCACATGTGCAGTGCATACTCTTCTTACATTTACTTCCCCACGTGACAGTACTGGTGTGTGCCAACTGGCCATTCACAAACCCAGTGCTGTCACTGAGGGGTTTATTTATTAAAGCTAAAGAATGCAAAATGAGGCTTGCTTCTGCATAGAAACCAATCAGCGTTTAACCTCAGCTTGTTCAATTAAAGTGTTACTAAACCCAAGACCCTGCATTCACTATATCTGGTCTCCCACAGTACACACAACATGGAAATGCAATTATTTTAGTAAATATAAACCGATAAACACCTTTTCTCATCAGCAGTTACAGCAGTCTTGTGACTTCTATCAGTGTCCAGCAGAGCACTGATTAAAACTTGTAGGAGGAGTTTGCATTCTGCTGTAGGAGGATGCAGGACCCTTGACCTCTGTCTGCACAGTACTGATTGGCCCTGTACTGATCACATGCGCTCTCCCCCAAAAAAATACCTCTCTTGCAATACACACCAAACTGAGCATGTGCAGAATGTCTCCACACAATATGTCTTATCAGGAGATAAGAGGGGGCACTGGAAGAAGGGGAGGATCAGAGAAGAAAGGATCAAACAGCATTTTTACACAATGCAGATGATTAACCCCTTAGGTTCAACAGTGAGTATAACAAGCATGCTTTACTGCATATACAGACTGATTTTACTGTTGTGGGTTTAGTAACATTTTAAGCTTTGGCAATAAAACCTAGAGGCTGGTTTCTATGCAGAAGTGAGCTTGATTTTGCACTCTCCAGCTTTAGTAAATAAACTCCATAAGGTCAGTGAGAGAGTCCTGGGTAACATATAGGAACCAAGTTGCAAATCTGAGCCTACAGAGAACTTTGTTGCTTTGTCGCTTTACACTAGGCAGCTGAGGAGAGGGTAATTCTGTGCAACCTAGTGGAGCAAAGCACAGGCTCACTTTGTGATATTAGCAGCAGTGCAAAGACTATTGGCAAAGTCATCAATTTGAATATGTATAAACCTATTGACTGTTCACAGTTTTACGACTTTGACCTCCCTTCCAAAGACCATTATGTTCCAGTTCACATGCTCTTCTGACAGTTGCTCTTTCAAGACCAAGCAGGCTTTCAAAAACTAGACTTTTCCTGCCAATCTTATCAGAGGAGTGCTGACCCGCATGGAGGTGGAAATGGGAACCTTACTGATATCTGAGCAAGTTGGTGCTGTTTAGAGTGTCACTGCCAGCAGCAATTGAATGGACACAGTCAGTTAGTAAGGGAAAGCCCCAACAGAGGCATTGTATTGAAAAATAGAAAGCAGCAATGAAGAACTGCTATACTCTTCTCCAGGGGCGGACTGACAACTCATGGGGCCCCCGGGCAATAGGGGATCATGGGGCCCCTGTGTAATTGCCCAAATTCAAAAAAGCCTATGAAAAAGGTACCAGGGGCATCTCATGGGGCCCCCTACTGACCCCGGGCCCTTGGGCAGTGCCCGAGTTTCCAAATTGTCAGTCCGCCCCTGCTCTTCTCTCCAGGCATACTCCAGCTTCTGGTGCAGTTGGTGGACACATGTGCACTCTAATGGTAGAGATTTTATTACAAAAATAAAATGATGCTGTTGCTGTATGTTTTGACATATCAGGAATGTAGTCATGCTGACCCGTAAAGTCACTAAAAGTTACTTTACTATCCTATACCATTTTTGTTACTTTACTAAAAGTTCCACTTTAACCACTTGCCCTGCAGAAGATTTTACCCCTTTCATGACCGCTCCATTTTTTTTTGCTATTTGGCACTGCACTACTTTAACTGACAATTGCACAGACATGTTTGTTATTAAAGTGTTACTAAACCCACAACAGTAAAATGAGTCTGTATATGCAGTAAAGCATGCTTGTTATACTCACTGTAGAACCTAAGGGGTTAATCCTCTGCATTGTGTAAAAAGGCCGATTGATCCTTTTTTCTCTGCTCCTCCTCTTGTTCAAATGTCCAAACTTACTCCTGATAAGACAGACTGAACCCATAGCCGTTATGCACATGCTCAGTTTAGTGTGTATTGGTTGTGTGTATTGCTAGAGAGATTTTTTTTTCTTGGGAGAGTGCATGTGATCAGCACAGGGCCAATCAGCACTGTTCAGACAGAGGTCAGGGGTTTTACATCATCGCAGAGCAGAAAGAAAAACCTTCCTACAAGCTTTAACCAGTGCTATACTGAACACTGACAGAAGTCACAAGACTGCTCTAACTGCTGATGAGAAAAGGTATTTAGCAGTTTATATTTACTAAAATAATTGCACTTCCATGTTCTGTGTACTGTGGGGGACCGGATAGAGTGAATGTAAGAAAAAAAAAACCTTTAGTATCCCTTTAATGGGGGTTTCTCAGGGGGATTAAGGGGCAGGATCAGGGGTGGACTGACAACTCATGGGGCCTCTGGGCAATAGGGGATCATGGGGCCCCTGCGTCCTTGCCCAAACTCAAAAAAGCCTATGAAAAAGGTACCAGGGGCATCTCATGGTGCCCCCTACTGACCCTGGCCCTCAGGCAGTGCCCGAGTTTCCAAATGGTCAGTCCGCCCCTGGGCAGGATATATTATTCTAGCCTAACCTGGAATGGAGGCAGAGGGCAGGACCACCAGGAGAAAAAAAACCAGCAAAGCCCATTGTAAAAAATCTTCTAATGTGGGGTGGGGGGTGGGCGAGGCATAGAGCAAAAGTTGAGTTAAAGTGCTTGTAAAGGTTCAAGGTTCTTTACCCTCATGCATTCTATGCATGAAGGCAAAAAACCTGTGTGCAGCACTCCCAACCCCCCTAAAACTTACCAGAGTCTATTCTCAATCCAGTGATATACACGAGAGCCTCAGCTCTCCTGGGTCTCTCCCTCCTGATTGGGTGAGATAGCAGCAGTAGCCATTGGCTCCTGCTACTGTCAATCACAGCCAGTGAGTCAATGAGGAAAGAATGTGTGGAGGAGGAGGGTGAGCTCCATGTGTGAATGAACACATGGAGCAGTGGCTTGAGAGCGAGCCTGCTTGGGTGCCCCCATAGCAAGCTGCTTGCTGTGGGGGCACTTGGCAGAAGGGAGGGGCCTGGGGCACCAGCGAGTGACCACAGAAGAGGAGGATTGGGGCTGCACTATGCAAAACCACTCCAAAGAGCAGGTAAGTATGACATGTTTGGGTTTTTTTTTTCATTTAAGCCTTTAATATCACTTTAAGTTCCGCTTTAATGTTCCCAAGGTGGTGTGGAGCAGTGGATGCCTTTTTATGCTATATGCCTTCAGAGACCTTATTCCTAGTTAAAGCAGTTGGCGCTGTCAGAGTTATATTGTTAATTATTGGCATATAATATCCTGTTTCTGTTTTTCATCAAAGTCTGTTGTGCCTATTAGTCGCAGTCGCATGGGGTGCTTTCCTCTATAAGGTAGCTTTAGGAGGCAAGGATAATTTGTATTGTTATTAGAAGCTTCTGACATCTACAGTTCCCTACAAAGTCATGTTTTATGTTCTAATCTTTTTGGTAACATAGCATATCATATCTAGCAACCATATATTGGTGTGCTTATATTTTTTGTCACATAAACCAAACAACCGGATAACAGCCTAAATAATATTTAGACCAATTAAATACATTTTTCATTACCTTCCTCCTATTTTTTCCTAAGTCATATGTGAAGAAAGAAAACAGTTCCTTCTTGTGCCAAAAGCTAGGACTCATTAAAACCTCTATAGAAGGAAGCAATGTTTGTGATAATGACAAATGTTTCCTATAATCATAATCAACATTAGAAAGCAAAATAACGGCGTAACGACCAAATATGCAACCTAGCAACAACACCGAGTATCTCGAGCTGTAATTGCTTGCAGCAAGCAAAGCTGGATTGTGTTCGCTGTGCCAAGTTACAGTCAAGTGGTATGCAAGCCGCTGAGTGTATTTCATAATCAATTAACATCTGGTCTGCTAAATATCAAAGGTTATATCTTTCATTAACAGGAAAGTGCTGAAGTAATGATTCCAAAATAGAAGAGTGTCCATTGATGTGTTTCACTAATTTGGTTGTTAGTCTGCACGTTACATAAACATATCATAAACTGTGTCTAAATACATCATGGTTGTTCTTTAAAATATCCGTATTCGTTTGACAGTCGCTAGTTAGCGTCAAGAGTCTCCAACCGGCTTTTAAAATTAAGCATTGTCTCTTCAACATTTTTTTTCTGGAGCAGTTTCTAAAAATGTTAGCTCTCGTCCCCATTGGTTTTTGTATTTTGACTATATTTTAAAATAAACTTATACTAAGAGGGATATAGAGATGATCTTTAACCACTTGCCTACTGAGCACTTTTACCCCTCTTCCTGCCCAGACCAATTTCGAGTTTTCAGCACAGTCTCACTCAATATTTATCTTTTTATTTTTACAGTTGCAAGAAAAAGTATGTGAATCCCTTGGGATTACGTGGAGTTTTGCATGCATTGGGCATAAAATGTGCTCTGAACGTCATCTAAGTCACAACAATAGAAGAACACAGTCTGCTGAACATAATACTACACAAACATTAGATGTTGCCATGGTTTAATTGCACATAACATGTAAACATTCACAGTGCAGGGAGGAAAAAGTATGTGAACCTTTGGACTTAATAACTGGTTGACCCTCCTTTGGCAGCAATAACCTCAACCAAACGTTTCCTGTAGTTGCAGATAAGACCTGCACAACGATCTGGAGTAATTTTGGACCACTCCTCTTCACAAAACTGTTTCAGTGTAGCAATATTCTTGGGATGTCTGGTGTGAATCGCTCTCTTAAGGTCATGCCACAGCATTTCAATCGGGTTGAGGTCAGGACTCTGACTGGGCCACTCCAGAAGGCATATTCTGTGCTGTTGCAGCCATTGTTTTGTTGAATTACCTGTATGCTCACATACTTTTTCCTCCCTGCACTGTGAATGTTTACATGTTATGTGCAATTAAACCATGGCAACATCTTATGTTTGTGTAGTATTATGTTCAGCAGACTGTGTTCTTCTATTGTTGTGACTTAGATGACGTTCAGAGCACATTTTATGCCCAATTCATGCAAAACTCCACGTAATCCTAAGGGGTTCACATATTTTTCTTGCAACTGTAGATTGTTTGGTGGTATTTAATCACCACTGGGGTTTTTATTTTTCGCTAAAGAAAAAATCAAAAGTATTTTATACGATTACTTGTGAGCCACTGGGATAATTAACTAAGTTGTTCGCTGGCACCTATTCACATCCTCATTAGTATGTGTATATAGTATAAAAATTAGTAAGTGTTGCCGCGCCGTTTAGTATACTTATATATGTATAATAATAACTGGAGTATATACTGGATAGCATTACTATTATTGCTATCCAGTAACGGGCGCGGCACCACTTACTAATTTTTAAAGAAAAAATAAAGACCAAACATTTTTGGGAAAAAAAGTTTGACTTAGTTTGTGTTATAAAGCTTTTTAAATAAGTGATTTTTCTCAGTCACTGATGTGTGCTAATGAGGCTGCACTGATGGGCACTAATAGGCTGCACTGATGGGCACTGATGCGGAGGCACTGATGAGGCTGCACTGATAGACAACACTGATGGGCACTGATAGGCAGCACTGATGGTCACTGAGAGGCATCACTGATGGGCACTGACAGGCATCACTGAAGAGACACTGATAGCCAGCACTGAAAGCCAGTACAGATGGGCACTGAAAGCCAGAACAGATGGGCACTAATGGGGTAAACCGATCATCAGGGCACTGATGATCAGTGCCCTGATTATCAATGTAGATGCCCCCCTGAGAAATGCTGCTTACTGGCTCTCCTTTCCTGTCAGCATGAGGAGAGGACTGCCGATGACTGGCATTTCCTATTTACACTGTGATCACCTGTGATTGGATACATGGTAAAAGGTGGCTCTGATTGGCCCTTTACTTGGATCACAAATCACAGATCATGCATAGGTGGTGGGGGGTGGTTCTGGGTGGTCCTCCCAGAACTAGCCACCCACACTGTAGTCATCTTTTGGCTATAGAGCAGTCGGGAAGTGGCTACTGGCCTACTTTTGAAAATGTTTAACAGCTTGGTACTTCACTGCCTAAATATTGTCAACCTCTTTTTATTACTGACTTCAGTTTGCTATAATTTACTGTTTTGTTGTTTACCTTCTACCTACCCTGGTTTGTGACCCGACTCTGCACATAACTGTTTGTGTACCTTGATGTATTATCTGCTGCAGAACTGATACCAGCGCTCCAGAGTTTCAGTCACCAATGTCGGCACCCAGGCACATGTGCCCTTCCGTTGCCCTTTGCAAATCCTGTCTTATCATCCAGGGGTGCTTGGATGGGAATTGTGCAAGAGGCCACCCTCATCAACTTGAGTTCCTCATATAGATACTGTACTTTAAATATGTGTTCCTTTTATAAAGTTTTATAATATTTTATTTTTGTTATTTTGGCTAAAAAAATTCCTAAAATCTTAAATTGTTTGTCAAAGTACATTTTTTTAGTTTTAGGGAAGGGTTAGACTCTCTCCCAAAAACCTCTGTCAAGTTCTTATTGTGGTCTGTGTCTAAGGACAAGAGATCTACCCTTTCATATGTCCACGTTAAAAGAACTCACCATGCTCAACCTGGCTGAACCCAAAATCTGTGTGCAGTAAGCAGGTGGTGCTTCGGTAAGGCAGATTTACAAGCCCAAGGACAAGTGGTGATATTTATTTTTTAGTACCCTTTTTACATGTACTGGTGACCATTGCCAGTGAGAACGTGAATGGAAATCCAAAGACATACCCAGAACAAGAGGTGAGGAGAAATTGTAAAATGGGGACATCTGTTCTAGAACCAGCTGACTAAGAGGGAAATTCCCCTTACTTTGTGAGATTTCCTCTAACCTCCTGTTGCATCTCTGGAGCAGACAATTTCTCTAATTCTGCAACAAGAGCAATTGAGCACTGTCTGTGATACTTTTTATTTGCACTAACATGCAAATATTCAAGAAAAGGGTGTGCCCCCTTCTTCATGGTCCAAACAGTACATATGATAGAAGCAACCAGTGCTCTCAAAATGATATGTTCAATATTGTCTCTGTATAACCAAAGATCAGACGTCATATATCCATCAACTTCTTTCTGTATCTTCCTTCCTATATTCTTACTGATCTCCAAAAAAAATAAATATAGTATGGTGTAGTATGCTCAATACACCATGCCTCAAATCCTGTCCAATGTGCTCACATTTATAATAAATAACCATATGTGTATTTGTTCACCAGTGTTCTTCTTTATCTACCCTTACCCTTCCTATACTTTGTGTATATCCAACCTATTATTCTCAGATTCATTTCAACTCTGTGTCTCCTTGTGTCTGGTACTTCAATGATCGTGTCGCATGAAGATCCACATGGTTTTACCCAAAATACAAAACCCCAATATTGTGTAATACTGTTTTCTAAAAATCTCTCTCAGATAGAAAGCCACTCACATTATAATATATTAACTGTGTACTTCCCATTAATAACCATAGAAGGATCCACCAAGTGTATCATCTTGCCAGAGATACTCCAAACTCCTTACTGAACTTCCAATAAACTGTGCTTTTAATAAACCATTCTTCCTACTCTTTACCATCCTTTATATCTATAATTACATTAATTTTTTATCACAACCAACCCACAAGAATATGGCCACCACTTAATAGTGGATATTGGAATTTTTTGACTATTATAATATGACTGTTGGGAGCCCAGGAGTGCATATTCACTCTTATTACAATCTCCGTTAATATAGTGGTGGCTGTAATGAAATGTAACCATTAAGAGGTCCCCCAAGTATTATGGCAGCGAGAGGGGTATGATTAATCTTTAATGATAGAGCTCCTGTTCACAGTCCCTTCCGAAATGGAAGGCGTGTGTCGATAAAGCTACAAAAAGATGGCAATATACCGAGGTCCCCAGAAGATGTCCGATTGGATGAAACGTGCAAAGTGTGAATATGCATAGAGAAAGGTCCAAAACACTGCACACCTATCAAAGCCATTAGTAAACAGGTGAAAGCAGCTTCAGCCAGCTTCATCCAAAGCTCTGCCCCCAAACGTATATAGGGTGGAGACATAGCACTGACATCAAGCCGCTAACCTGGATGCTGTGCTGTGTCTTGCTTTTCTCAGACTTTTAATGAAATACTGTAGATATATACTGCCACTCTTTTAAATAAATACCTAGTTTACACTACTGACTTGTGGTGAACACAGTGTGAGTTTATTGTGGTCCAAAGTAATTATTGGGGTTATCATCTTTGGTAATGATGGCGATTGTAGAGGATGACTGAATTCTATGGATGTTATTACCTGAGCGATTAGTGCTGTAGATCTTGCAGCAAAATTTTCTGGTGGATGAGCATTCACTTAAGGGTGTTGTGTAAACATACACAGGAAGTCTGGGTATTGGTTTAACACGGTGATGGAAGATTGAATTGAATACATGCATTTTATTGATTGATTAGATTATTATATTTATGTTTGGATATCTTTCTGAATATTGTATCTTTGCATTATAATATTTCTGGCACTGCACATTTTGTTTTATTTGTATTTCATGTAAGGTTTGGTGTATAAGCCTCTTTGGTTGCTAGCTGCCTGGCCCCTATAAGTGCTGAGTTTTTGCTTTTTATTTCCTATAATCACCAGCTCTATCTAGTGGCCATAGTGCGGTATTGTCCTGATTCACGTTATTCTGTATAAATTAAACTCATTTGAGTTGGTAAGAAAATAGCCTAGCCCCTATTTGCACGGAACAAATGTACTCACATTTTCACATGATGAGTATTTTTTTATATATACAACAAACTGAGTATTGGGCTATACATTAGCTGCTCTCCCAGAGCATGGAAAGCAGATAATTGCTTTCCATACCTATTTCACATATTCTTTTTGAAAGGTAAATAAAGGTAAAATCTACCTAATATGCACTAAATAGCAATTAACATAACACATCAAGCTATTAGAAATAATTATTCTAAGTAATAGGTAATATGACATTGTCTGTTATTCAAAGCAATTATTCCAATACATTTGAAATTAGTTTAATTAAGATTTTATAGCTTGGATAATGTGAAAACGAGCCCGTCTTAGCTTTATCCTACATGATAAATACATGATTTCATTAACCACTAGTGGGCCATCCTGGACCCTGGAGATGCTTCCCAATCTAAGAGCACTCATGTGTAGTCACAGCCAGTGCCAAAGAGAACTTTGAAATGAGATGGAGTAAACTATATAGCAGGATGTGACTCTGCTACAGGGGTACGTAAGAAGCTGGGGCTGTTAGTACAGATAACAGGAGGGGTTGGAGGATGGGAATTTATGGTAAAATTACAATTATCCTACTAAAAGACCCATGTCATTCTTCTTGCTATCCCATTTAACATTATCTGTACAAGGAGGCTGTTGTAAGCTCTTTATTGATCTCATTCATTCTTTTGCAATTGGTTGGGACATTTTTTTAGGTCAGGGGTATCCAACCTGTGGTCAACACAAAATTATAAAATTACCTAAAAATGTTGATTTTTATTTTAGAAATTTTTAGCAGAATCTTCACTGGACTTTTATAAGTTTTATATTCCCAAAGAAAAATATCCTACTCTTCACAATCATGCCTTATTCATGTCATCAGCTTTCTGCATCACCCATATTTGGGAGCAACTATTTTCAAAGATGAAGCAAAATATCTGATGAGCACATTGAAAATTTGAGAATTGCTACACCATCCATAGAAATAGAACAGAGAGAGGCCACCTGAAATGACACGAATGACTAGTGTCATAGTCATATCTCCGGCTCACTTAACATGTAAGTGTGGATCCATAAACCCAAGAAATGCATACTAAACAATATGGTAGTGTGACCAGAGCACCCCTACCTAGAAAAAGGAGGTTACTAAATGATCCATGCGGAGTAATATGGGTTCAAAAATTACAAACAATATTTTATTTGATCACATAGATCATAAGGAGGTTAAACATGAGCACGGTGAACATGTCAAACAGATAAAATCATTTTATAAGCACTTAGCGTCTTCATTTCAGGGTCATTTTGGCAAGTAGAGTACCATATAAGGCAATATAGGGTAATGGTGTGGTTTGATCCTAGGTTTCCATAAATCTCCAACTTGTATTAGAATGAACCATATATTCTGCAGATATGTTCTCAATATGAGCCAGGATGTGTAGAGTAGCCTCCTGGTGTGTAGAAACTGGAACATAAAAATAAAAAATAAAAAATAGATATATATGAAGATATGGGAGCTGAATCGCACCTAAGCCACACCAAACCTCCCTATACAGTAGTCAGTGGACACTTTCATTACCTTCTCAGTTGTAAGGCTGTCATACCCGCTTCTCAAATGTGGGGACTTCCTGGGTAACCACCCCAAGTGAAACAAAGTCCACAGTACCAAATGATTCTGGGGATATATATAAAAATTATTGTATAGATCACAGGCATCAAGTAAAACCCTGAAAGCAGAGACAAAATGTAGGTATATTACCATCAATAAAGATCAAGAAGACTCCCGTCGACTTGAAATAGGATCAGGTCCTTGATGCTTGTTCAAAGGTGCATATGGGGGTGGGAAGCCAGGTAGTCACAATGCGTGAATTCCAAACACATATATTATGTATGTAGCAGGCCGTGAGTACCTGAGTCTATATACCCAATAGAGGGTTTCCAAAAATTACTCAATCTGAGAAAGATGAAGCGGTTTAAATAGGATATGGCTTTGTCACAGCATACAATGCCTAAGTAGGATAGCGTATATATGTATATACATTATCCTCTGAAGAGGATTTCCAAAAAATTCCCCAAAAATGCAGGGTAAATTAGGCCCATATGACATACCCTCTTAACTCCATATATGCTCTATGAATCTAAACAGCAGTGAGCTAAAATAACTTGCCACCGGTGGAAGGTATATTCCCATAGGGGATTGCCGTTTGCGAACTGCTGTAATAGTAGCCTTATGGTGGTTTTCAGAGGGCCTCGTGCCTTCCTAGCAAGGAGCTGTGACACCGCCGTTCCTTCCCACCTCGTGGGCGCCGCACCCTATGAAGACGCCGAGCGTAGTGACGTCATTACGTTGACGCGTTTCGTCCGCCAATCACCGCAGACTTCGTCAGAACTGGGAGGGGACTTCATTCCTTTGCCTTATATGGTGCACTAATTGCATACCAAAAAGTCTCCACGTCGCCCTCTTGTGTTGAAAAAGTATCACTACATTCAAAAAATCCAAAGTGAATTAAAAAACATATATTAAATTTAAATTTACTGCTGGCAATAGAGAGGAGGGACCATACTGCAATAAACCAGATCATCTTTAGAGAGGATAATGGAGAAGGATAATTATTATGATTCAAGAAGGGAGGTATCAAGACCAGGTTCAAACTCCTAATTTTAATATTAATCTAGTTGTTATAGAAATTTAATCTACAGTGGGAAAAGAAAGGGCCTAGTGGTTAGGTTCATACTTTGTCCAAATAAGTCCATATTTCCTTCCCATACAGAATACCCCAGTATGAGTTATAGCTCAAGGTATGTTAAAGGTTCCAGAAAATTCAATTTAAGAAAACTTTAAAATTGAGTTCTGTATTTAGTCCGTATGGGACAAGTGCACCCAGGGTATAGATCCAGAATTTTTCTTTTTGTAGAAGGACTTTGTCAAAGTCACCTCGACAAGCTGAAATATTCAGCAAAAAAATCCCTTTCACTTTCAAGCCTTCTGTTTTACCCCCATGTACTTCTCTAAAGTGTTGTGCCAGTGGGTTCTCTTTTTCTCCCTTCCCTACGTTCCTATTTTCATTTCTGATATCTCTCAGGTGTTCACCAATCCTAGTCCTGAGGTTCCTTTTCGTTTTTCCTATATATATCGTCGTGCATGGACATTCTATCATATATATTATTCTACTACTGGAGCAGTTAATGAAACTTCGTATCTGGAATGCCTTAGATTTATCATTATCAAAGAACTGGTTGGACTTATGTACAAATGGACAAATTTGACAATGGCCGCATGGAAACATACCAGTACTGTGGACTTTGCTTCACTTGGGGTGGTTACCCAGGAAGTCCCCACATTTGAGAAGCGGGTATGACAGCCTTACAACTGAGAAGGTAATGAAAGTGTCCACTGACTACTGTATAGGGAGGTTTGGTGTGGCTTAGGTGCGATTCAGCTCCCATATCTTCATATATATCTATTTTTTATTTTTTATTTTTATGTTCCAGTTTCTACACACCAGGAGGCTACTCTACACATCCTGGCTCATATTGAGAACATATCTGCAGAATATATGGTTCATTCTAATGCAAGTTGGAGATTTATGGAAACCTAGGATCAAACCACACCATTACCCTATATTGCCTTATATGGTACTCTACTTGCCAAAATGACCCTGAAATGAAGACGCTAAGTGCTTTTAAAATGATTTTATCTGTTTGACATGTTCACCGTGCTCATGTTTAACCTCCTTATAATCTATGTGATCAAATAAAATATTGTTTGTAATTTTTGAACCCATATTACTCCGCGTGGATCATTTAGTAACCTCCTTTTTCTAGGTAGGGGTGCTCTGGTCACACTACCATATTGTTTAGTATGCATTTCTTGGGTTTATGGATCCACACTTACATGTTAAGTGAGCCGGAGATATGACTATGACACTAGTCATTCGTGTCATTTCAGGTGGCCTCTCTCTGTTCTATTTTTGTGACATACTTTCTTAAAGGTTATTATAACCTGTTCTGCCACCTTTGGAGGTTTTAATTTTGTTTAAACATCTGCACGGTGTACACTGACTGCTGGACAAATAATATTCTTTGACCAAATCCATACGATAGGTTTTATTTCCTTCCCTTTTCAGGGAAGGGAGAATATTAGGGGGGGAAATGGCCTACCAGATCAATGAGGAGATGGATGCTGAAATTAGATCTGCATTTACAAAGAACTTTGACCCCCAAGTAGAGGGAAACGAAGGGGACATCAAGACTAGGTTTAAATTACATAAGAAGCTAACTACCAAATATTTGAATAGAAAGTGGGATATTACATCCCTTGAATCGTATATAGAGAGAGGGATTGTTCCCAGGGGACTAAGGGAAAGAGTAATTCCAGCTGAACATCTTCACACCCCCAGATTTCTGGAAGGGTGGAAAGAGGTCTGTATAAAGCATGGCATAGAGATCATGCGATTAATTGTGGAAGAAGAGAAGGTTCAATTGAATGAACTCTCTAACGAAATTGATGAGAGTGCAAAATCACTTGATCCCCTGAAGAATGATCCCGAGTTTGATAAACATAATGACTTTCTTAGAAAAGAGATAGAAAAAATACAAAAAAATCTGAAATTCACGAAACAACAGAAATTCAGAAGAGATTTAGAGGACTGGGAGAAAGGTGAGATATTTGATCTATCAAATAGTAGAGGAAGGAGTCGATCAAAACGTAAAAAACATTTCTCTAGGAATAATAGACAATATTCGTCAATGAGTGAGGATGATGATGAAATTAACAAGAGATCTGTTCGTTTTTTAGAGGAAAAAACGGTTGGCGAAAATCAGGGGATATTAAAACAGACAAACAAACAAATAAATGGGACAAAGGAAGAAAGAAATACCACAGCTGCCCTGAAACCACCCAGTCAAAATCGAACCAGAAGTCACAAGAGTTAAAGGTTAACCTAGAGGAGGGAACCAATGATCTCAAGGTAATTAATCTCTCTAAATTTGTGTTGAAAAAAAGACATTATGATTTATTAGGGAAAGGCTTGACCTTTTCCCATACGGATAAAATGGACCTGTTTGAGGTCTATAAAGATTTAAATCTATTCCTGAGAAAGATCCTTCTAAGAATTCCATATCTATCTAGAGAAGAACTAAATCCCTGTGACCTTAACTCAGAGAGGGAACAACAGGCATTAAGTGACCTCATAAGTCTTCTTGAGGAGACTCCCATGAGTGGCGAGACTGGGGAGGTGGATGTCTCAAATAAGTGGAACAGACACACTAGACTTAAAACTCCGTCTAAAAGAATGCCCAATATTAGGGAAAACAAATGGCTAAGTACTTTTTTAGACTTAGTACATGATGATCTTGGTAAAATAAACTGGACAATGAGGAACCCTGATAACTTGACTAAAGGTGAAAGAACAGCTCTTAGGGAACTCAAGAATGCTAAAAATATTGTGATTAAAAAAAGTGACAAGGGGGGAAACGTAGTATTACTAGAGAGTGTGGAATATGAAAAGGAGGTACTTAGACAGCTGAAGGGCCTCAATACATATCGTAAACTACATACCAACCCTTTCCCCAAACTCGTTGTTGCCCTAAATAAAAAAGTGGAATTGGCACGTGAAGCAAACTTACTAACTAAACAGGAATGTGACATGCTGACAGTTGATGTTTATAACATCCCCACCTTTTATGTAATCCCAAAAATACATAAAAATCCTACTCAACCACCGGGACGCCCCATAGTATCTGCTATTGGTGGTCCGTTGGAACTAATAGGTAGATTTGTGGATGACCTAATTAAGGATCTGGTCTTGGAACTTAGATCCTATGTAAGGGACACGGGAGATGTATTGAAAAAGATTTTAAACGTAAAAGTACCTAAGGGTGCACTTCTGGTGGGTATTGATGTGGAATCATTATATACCTCTATACCACACATCTGGGGACAGAGAGCTGTGGCCTACTTTTTGGAGACATATTTCCCTGAAATGGAGGCTCAGAACGAATTTATATTGGACCTGCTGGAATTTATGTTGACCCATAACTGTTTTCAGTTCCTGGGTTCTTTCTACCAGCAAACATGTGGTACCTCCATGGGAGCACCTTGGGCCCCGGCATTTGCATGTTTACATCTAGGCTTATGGGAGGAGGAGTTGGTATACCCCTCCACTCCCTATAAGCAACATGCAATAAAATGGCTGCGATATATTGATGATGTCCTGATGGTCTGGGATGGAGGTATGGATCAGTTGGAAAAATTTATGGAATTCCTAAATGAGAATGATAGGAATATCAAACTTACTTACACAGCAGATAGAGAGGTAATAACATTCTTGGATCTATCAATCTCAATACAAGGAAATAAATTAGTCACTAAAACGTTTAGAAAGGAAACAGCGGCGAATACACTTTTACATGCTAATAGTTATCATCCAAGGAGTTTAAAACAGGGAATACCTATTGGTCAGTTTCAGAGAATAAGAAGGAACTGTACAGAAGAAGCTCAATATAGAAATGAATCTATTCAGCTCTACAAGAGATTTAGAGAAAGAGGTTACTCACATAGAACCCTAAGAAGAACAAAAAGAAGAGCTCTGGGTAGAACAAGAGAGGAGCTTATAAATAAACCAAAATCAAAGGTAGAGGCGAATTCGGTAAACCAACCAATAAGATTCATAACTAAATTTGGACAACAATGGGGTGAAGTCAAGAAGGCCCTGGACTCTCATTGGTACTTACTAACTCAAAATCCGCAGATAGCAAGAGTGGTAGGGGAGAGCCCTCAAATGGTAGCAAAAAGAGCTCGGAATTTAAATGACATACTAGTACAATCAGAGTTTCAGAGGGCACCACAAAGGAATTGGTTAACTAGGAGGACAGGCCTATGTGGTATGTTTCCATGCGGCCATTGTCAAATTTGTCCATTTGTACATAAGTCCAACCAGTTCTTTAATAATGATAAATCTAAGGCATTCCAGATACGAAGTTTCATTAACTGCTCCAGTAGTAGAATAATATATATGATAGAATGTCCATGCAAGAAGATATATATAGGAAAAACAAAAAGGAACCTCAGGACTAGGATTGGTGAACACCTGAGAGATATCAGAAATGAAAATAGGAACGTAGGGAAGGGAGAAAAAGAGAACCCACTGGCACAACACTTTAGAGAAGTACATGGGGGTAAAACAGAAGGCTTGAAAGTGAAAGGGATTTTTTTGCTGAATATTTCAGCTTGTCGAGGTGACTTTGACAAAGTCCTCCTACAAAAAGAAAAATTCTGGATCTATACCCTGGGTGCACTTGTCCCATACGGACTAAATACAGAACTCAATTTTAAAGTTTTCTTAAATTGAATTTTCTGGAACCTTTAACATACCTTGAGCTATAACTCGTACTGGGGTATTCTGTATGGGAAGGAAATATGGACTTATTTGGACAAAGTATGAACCTAACCACTAGGCCCTTTCTTTTCCCACTGTAGATTAAATTTCTATAACAACTAGATTAATATTAAAATTAGGAGTTTGAACCTGGTCTTGATACCTCCCTTCTTGAATCATAATAATTGTCCTTCTCCATTATCCTCTCTAAAGATGATCTGGTTTATTGCAGTATGGTCCCTCCTCTCTATTGCCAGCAGTCAATTTAAATTTAATATATGTTTTTTAATTCACTTTGGATTTTTTGAATGTAGTGATACTTTTTCAACACAAGAGGACGACGTGGAGACTTTTTGGTATGCAATTAGTGCACCATATAAGGCAAAGGAATGAAGTCCCCTCCCAGTTCTGACGAAGTCTGCGGTGATTGGTGGACGAAACGCGTCAACGTAATGACGTCACTACGCTCGGCGTCTTCATAGGGTGCGGCGCCCACGAGGTGGGAAGGAACGGCGGTGTCACAGCTCCTTGCTAGGAAGGCACGAGGCCCTCTGAAAACCACCATAAGGCTACTATTACAGCGGTTCGCAAATGGCAATCCCCTATGGGAATATACCTTCCACTGGTGGCAAGTTATTTTAGCTCACTGCTGTTTAGATTCATAGAGCATATATGGAGTTAAGAGGGTATGTCATATGGGCCTAATTTACCCTGCATTCTTGGGGAATTTTTTGGAAATCCTCTTCAGAGGATAATGTATATACATATATACGCTATCCTACTTAGGCATTGTATGCTGTGACAAAGCCATATCCTATTTAAACCGCTTTATCTTTCTCAGATTGAGTAATTTTTGGAAACCCTCTATTGGGTATATAGACTCAGGTACTCACGGCCTGCTACATACATAATATATGTGTTTGGAATTCACGCATTGTGACTACCTGGCTTCCCACCCCCATATGCACCTTTGAACAAGCATCAAGGACCTGATCCTATTTCAAGTCGACGGGAGTCTTCTTGATCTTTATTGATGGTAATATACCTACATTTTGTCTCTGCTTTCAGGGTTTTACTTGATGCCTGTGATCTATACAATAATTTTTATATATATCCCCAGAATCATTTGGTACTGTGGACTTTGTTTCACTTGGGGTGGTTACCCAGGAAGTCCCCACATTTGAGAAGCGGGTATGATAGCCTTACAACTGAGAAGGTAATGAAAGTGTCCACTGACTACTGTATAGGGAGGTTTGGTGTGGCTTAGGTGCGATTCAGCTCCCATATCTTCATATATATCTATTTTTTATTTTTTATTTTTATGTTCCAGTTTCTACACACCAGGAGGCTACTCTACACATCCTGGCTCATATTGAGAACATATCTGCAGAATATATGGTTCATTCTAATACAAGTTGGAGATTTATGGAAACCTAGGATCAAACCACACCATTACCCTATATTGCCTTATATGGTACTCTACTTGCCAAAATGACCCTGAAATGAAGACGCTAAGTACTTTTAAAATGATTTTATCTGTTTGACATGTTCACCGTGCTCATGTTTAACCTCCTTATGATCTATGTGATCAAATAAAATATTGTTTGTAATTTTTGAACCCATATTACTCCGCGTGGATCATTTAGTAACCTCCTTTTTCTAGGTAGGGGTGCTCTGGTCACACTACCATATTGTTTACCATCCATAGAACCAGATATTGATGGGTTAGTTTATCAAAACGGTGTCAAATATCGCACTAGTTTCATGATGCCCCCTTTTATTTTAGGCTCCATTCACACTTGTGCAACTTGTCAAGTGACTTTGGACATTAACATCGCATGACAAGTCACAGCCCATTCTTTTCAATGACATTTGCTCAAATCGGTGTGAGTTAAAGTCACAGTGACTTTAAGGAGGTGCCTGCACTACTTTGATGTGACTTTTGATGCAACTTTGATCCAGAGAGTGTAAAGCCGAATCAAAGTCACACTAGAAATCACAGCAACTTTGGAGTCTTATAAATAAATGTATTTAATGAAGTTTTATTACTCAGATAGGTACATAATCTACACTCACTGACCACTTTATTAGGTACACCTGTTCAATTGCTTGGTAACACAAATTGCTAATCAGCCAATCACATGGCAGAAACTCATTGAATTTAGGCATGTAGACATTGTGAAGACCACTTGCTGAAGATCAAAGTGAGAATCAGAATGGGTAAGAAAGGGGATTTAGATGACTTTGAATGTGGCATGGTTGTTGCTGCCAGATGGGCTGATCTGAGTATTTTAAAAACTGCTGATCTACTGAGATTTTCATGCACAACGATCTCTAGGGTTTACAGAGAATGGTCCACAAAAGAGGAAATATCCCGTGAGTGGCAGTGGTGTAGAGGAAAATGCCTTGCTGATATCAGAGGAGAATGGGCAGACTAGTTGCTGCGACATTCAGATGGTAGAGTCATAATTTAGCATAAACAACATGAAAGCATGGATCTATCCTGCCTTGTATCAATGGTTCAGGCTGGTGGTGGTGGTGTATTGGTCTGGGGGATATTATCTTGGCACTAGCAAGGTGTACCTAATAAAGTGAGTGTATATCAGTGATCGTCTACTTGTGATCTGACTTTTTCTGCTCATTAACTCTCCTTATTGTTAGTGTATTTTATGTGTGGCCCAAGACAATTCCCTTTCTTCCAATGTGGCCCAGGAAAGTCAAACGTTTGGACATCCTTGCTACCAGGGTTTGTGCCCTTCATACAGGTCTAAACAGTACTCTGGATGAAGGAACATACCTTGAAAGCTTATCCTGAAAAATTGTATGTTAGTGCAAATAAAAAAAGTATCATGGACAGTACTCAATTGTTTCTGTCACGAGTGCACTAATACAGCTACAATCACCTCAAGCAATGAGGCCCATGAAAGTCAAAGGTTAGACACTCCTGTTTTAGGTAAGCCAACAGAAAAAAATAAATCATTCTAGCCTAAAAAGAAAAGGAGGGTTGAAGCCAATGTAACTTAAAGTAGGTGTAGGGATGTGTTCCCTAAGTACTGCTTTAAAACATTTGTGTTCAAATGTTTTACCAGGTCTCTTTCAAAATTTATCTGCATTACACATTGTGCCAGACTATTTCAAGTAGACTCCAGTGATGCGCCAGGGCTGTGATGTAGGTAGATCTGTGTGTTTGTTAGCTGGCCATTCCTTTGAGTGAGTTTGCCATCAGGGATCAGAACAACATTAAAGCCAAACTCCAGAAAACTTGAAAATTCACCCTTGCAGTGGGGCTGTGCCTGCAATGCAAGGGTTGATTGCTTGGTTAGGTCTAGGGGGCATGGAAGAGTAGAGTGGTCTTTGTTTTGTTTAGTGCCTTTATTTGTATGTTGTTAGTATTTTAAGTTTTTGTATTTTTTGCCATTGTTTAGTTGTTTGTTTTGTAGATGTCATGTCTTTTTTATTTTATGTCTGGTCTGGTAGTTACTGTATATATTGTTAAAATGTTGGTTGGTGCCTACTTGGGGTGATGGTCTACCCTCCTGGCCTGTGTCCCCATGTGTGGGACAGCCAAAGAGCATGTCCAGTATCTCTGACTGCACCAGGTCTGCATTTCTGTTTGCAGTCCTTCTTGGAATGCATATGGTGGTCTTCATGAACATTTCCTGTATTTGACCCAGAGGATGCCAGTGTTCTGTATATGTTAGGCACACATGGGGAAGGAACAGCTTTCTCTTTCCATTGGTGGATTATTCTCACCTAAGCTGTGATGGAAGGATCTGAACAATTGGACACTGTGACTAATTGGACACAGGCAGAGCATGGCATATATAAAGAAGAGGCACTTTTACTGACATGTTGCTGGACAAATGGTGGTGTACTGACATATGGGATTCTTTATTCGGAATTGGTTATATTTTGGTAAGACAATATTAGTTGCTCTTTTCTTTTTCTTCTTTTTGTTGTTTTTCTTTGAAGAAATTGTTGATATGACATTTATGTGCATCTTTATTTGAATTTGAAATGACACCTGAAGTTTGGGGAGATATCTTTCTTTTGATGCATCTTGGATACCCTTTGAAATATAGGGCACTCATATTGATATCTGCTTGTTGGTATACTTTTTAAAAGTAAACATAATTTACTACACCTCTGTCTATATGCCTGCAGCTCCCATTTTAGGATGAATACAAGTAGAAGATACAATTAGGTGGTATTTTTACTTATTATAATTTACTAGGTTTATCCATCTATGTCCACCAGTTATGTCCACCTCATAACCACCTGTTATCTACATTGTGGACATGAGGTGGACATACACAGTATGTTTTTTTAAGTTTTTTTTTCTTTCCTCTTCTCACTGTGACATATGGGACAATTATTATGAGATATATTCTGTTGCTAAGATCAAATATATGGAAGTTGGTGTATTATATATGTCTGTTTATTCTTATGTATATTCTTATTTTCATAGATGGATTGACACCATTGTAAGGATCTACAGTATATGAGAATACATCCTGAGTTTTGAAGAAGGGGAACATCCGCAAAACACATAGACTACTCGTGACTATTATCATGGGGGGATGATTTTTCATTTTCTCATATATAAATGTAACACACTGCTACAAGTGTTAATGCAGGATGTTAAAATGAACACAAGATGGCAGTGTCCTGCAGAACAGTGGCATTCATACTCTGTAGAGCAACCAATGGAACTTGTATGCTGAACTGCAGAACTTTACTAAGGGACAGTGTAGTAATAAATTACATTTCCCAGAGGAGCTGACGTGTGAGTGGAGGCATATATATGTGAAAACCTGGGAAATGAGACAGGATGTGAGAGGGGAGAGATCTGGAGAGAGGAGTGTGCTGACTGTGGCAGGACTGGACCTGCCTGCACACAGTTGTGGACATTGCACATAGTTATTAGAAGTTGCAGCCTAGTTCCTTGAGCCACTATTTTTGACCACACTTAACAGCCTTATCATCATAGCCAATAGCAGGACAGTCAGTCCACAGGCTGCACCACCGCTTTGTCACCACCATCATTAATTTATTCTGCTAAGGAGGCCTTTTCCCATTGTGCCAATAGTCTTGCAATACAGACAGGAGTTGCCCTGTGCCAACAATCACCTCTGCCAGCCTAACCACTTGTTGCTTTAAATTCACTAGTGACTAGTGCTTTAAAGGAACATTACACAAGTCAATTGCTGTTTCCAGTGGGACTGCTGTTCTTCCCTTTCTTTATTGCATTGTTCTTCAGAGAACCATTTTTCACACTCCTTCTTACTGTGTACCAACTGGGCCCCATCACGTATGCAGAAGACTCTTCACTGCCTTTAAAGAACACTGGTTGTTTTAGGATAAAGAGCTCTTTTCCTTATTTCCTGAGGGCCCAAAGTGAGCTAGTCTACCTGTCTGATAGTTCTCTCTGCTCACCTGGGACTGTAAAGCCACCTCAGGTTAAAGGTATTGGGTTACTTTCTGAAAAGCAGGCCTGCTAACGCTAGCTGAGACTCTGTGATAAGTGTTTTTTTTCTTTCTTTGTTTAAAGCTGACATAAATGGTAACTGACTCTGCACATGCCAATTCTGTTGTGTAACCAAGTTACATTGAAGTTGCTTTAAACCTCTTACCAGGTTACTCCAATCAGTGTGTGAGTCAACTTTTAGAGGGTGATTTATTTGGTTAAGAGCATATTGTGGTGTCAGCAGGGGATGGGCTTTCAGAGAAAGGTCCAGAGCAACATGAGCCTGAAAACTAATACAGCAACTCCTAAGTTGGTAGTGCTACATCTAATTGTTTAATTCCATGTTTCTAACATTCGTATATGGTGGATTTTTAATATTAATTGTAAAAAAACCCACATATTTTTATGTGTATGGATTCTATGTTGATTTAATGACTTTTTGAGGTGCATATTTGAATGTCCCTTATATTTACTTGTTGTATTGTACTGGTCTTACCTGATCCTATGTGCTGCTAGACTGGTCCCCACAACATCCACTCCCCCTTGCTCCAGTGGTCTAAAGTCCTGACATCATCAAGCCCTGCATTGGATGTGAGCATATCGAGGATCAGTCCACCGCCAGAGCTTTTTGGGGGCTTTTTTGCTATCTGCCAAAGGAGCAGTGGAGCGGGTAAGTAAAAAGCTTTTTTTTTCAGCTAGACCAACACTGAGTCACACTAGAACCTAATGTCTTCTTCAGTGGAAGCTGTGTGCTCCAGAAGTTCAAACCCCCCCCCCCCCCCAAAGACACTCAGAAGGAGAAGATGTAGGAGCCTGTGATTTGGGTATTGCCCCTTCTCAAAAAAAGTGTTTAAAATGCCTAATGACTTGGCAAGTAGTACAGTAAGGATTGAAGTAAGTGAACTATCTGGGCACAGGGCATTCTTAGTAGGCATTTGCACTTACAATTCCCAAGGCCATTCTGAGTGAAGGTATTGTACTAGAGAAAAATTAGGAAAGTCTTCTAGCTCTTATCTATGCAAAAATAGGAGAAAAATTAGGAAAGTCTTCTTTCACTTATCTATGCAAAGGGTCATTAAAATAAAAATGGTCACATGGGTAAGAATCCATTTTTAAACAAGAGTTTCACAGTTGTTATCTAGGGATTTCTTATGAGATGTGACATAGGAGAGGGCGCAATACTGGGCTTACAACTGCCAATGTGCACAAGTATTGTTAGATAGGATTAGACTGGCATGGGTCTTCTAAAAATTCCAGCTTCTAAAAATTCCAGATGTCTGGTCATATCTGTCTTCACTTGTCTGAGTCACTGAATCGGAACAAGGATGCATTAAGGGTAAGTCACGGAAATGCCGAGATAACCTATATGTACAGTATATCTTTGTTCTGGGTCAGTGACTCAGAAAGCACTGATGCCAAAGTGCCAACATCATGTCAAGGGAGTTAGTATGTTCATCAGGACAGCAATGACAGCCCACCACAGCAGGTATTCTTCAACAGTGATAAGGCACTATTTCTTCCAGATGTATATTTTTTTTATCTACCCTTATTTGTCCTACAATGCTGTTAACACAGCAAAACCCTACACAGTTTTATCCTCCTATGTAGTTTGTAGCTCAAATTACTTGAATGTGGTACTAAAAAATATACCCCAAAAATTACAAATGTGTCTCAAATGCATGGCTATTAATTCATGCAATTACCAAAGCATCTAATATAAGTGAGCCCTTAGTGTCTGAATATGCTGAAAATACAAGCTCTGTATGTTCATCTCTAATACTGGCATTAATGAGCCTTTTGGGGCACTGCATCTTGGTACAGACAAGATATTACTTCTGAAAACCACATTTACCTTTTTAACATACTGTTCTCTACTTCTGAAACAAATGTATGCTAGACACTAATTAAAAGGTTGTTTTAAAGAAAATAATGGCATTACTAGACACTTCACACTATTATAATCCCTTTCTGCTTTCTCAAACGGTTAGTACAATGAGGTCTACCCATAGAGGATTATAGCCCAGAAAAAAACAGTAACACAAATCTCTTCAAATATGCCCATCTGGAAAGATCCTAATGGATCTACACTGTAGTTCCTATTTTAGATAACCATTTATTGTTCCCTATGGACTAATTATACCTCTGATAAGCAGGACACCACCATTCCTGAATTAGATTTCACTGTGGCGGTTTCAGGACTACTAGAGAAAATGTATCAGAAAAGAGAACAAATCTTTTTCATGTCAGAATGTGGCTTGTTGTCTTGTTCCAGAATGTAACGATTGGCAAAGCTGAATGAGTAAGACTTGAAGAACCAACAATAAATGTATCATAGCCAGTTGTTTATAATTTTATATTGCTTAAAACTGAACTCTGGACATTACCTTTAGTCTTGCCCAGACTCCTCTTCTGTAATGAAATTGTTCTGATTTCACTGCATACTGTCAGCCTCCCACACTAAGTTGTGTCAGGGTCTGTATCTGAACCCAGGACCTCTGATGTGTCTGGCAGAAACACTTTTTGCTGAGCCACCTGAGACCCTGTCTGACCCATTGGATGATCCTGCCTTGTGCCTTGTTTCGGTTGAACTTTGAACTCCTTGCTCCTCCCATGAATTTCCTATGTAAGGCCATGTCTCTGCTTTTTCTGTTACCAGGTTATTGTGCTCTCTCCAGCCAATATCTTGCTCTTGTTACTCCTGCTGCTGTCCTTATCTTCTCTATGATTCATTACTGACCTTTGGCTTGTTCCTCAACTGTCAGGCTCCGCCCAACGGGATCTCTAGTGGTCCACAGAACGGGATTCCCCAGGACGCGGAGTCTAAGTCTCAGTCTGCCTTTTCACCAGAGCCCCTGATGGTAAGGATGGACTTGGTGCAAGACTGGAACCAGGTTGCGACCCCTGGATGCACCCAACTATGGTAGAGGGGTCCCGCTGAGGGTATGTGCCCGGGATGAGCCTGCTGTGAAGGGGCTGACAGGTCCAGGTCCAAGGATGGATGGATGACTGCCAGGAGTGAGCGTGGTCAGACTAGCCGGGTTGGTAACAGTGGGGACAGGTGCAGTACCAAGCAGCAGACAAAGAGTAGTCAGGTCACATGCCGGGTTCAGTAACAGAGGGTCCAAATAATAGTAACATCAGGCAGAGGAATGGTCAGGGATGAGCCGGGGGTCAGAGCAGGAGAAGGTCAGCATAGATCAGAACAGGCAGGGTCGGCAACAAGGAACGCACTTATAGGAACACAGGAACAGGAACAAGACCTTGCGGCAATGAGGACATTGTCTGGCCAGTTCAAATAGCGCGCCCTGCACCATCATTGGTGCCAGGCGTGCACCCACGTGCGCGAGTACGCATGCGCGGCCGTAATTGCCGCCGCGAACGCGCAGGTCCCAATGCCCACACGCTGATGTGCCTGGCCGATCCGCGCATGCACAGACTCGCGCGCTGCGGCGAAGATCGGGATCACTGACATCAACTATACTTCTGTTTAATTCCAACCTGCGACCATGTGTTACTGAAATTTGGCTTGACTACTGACTATGCTTCTGTTTGATCCTGCTATATCCACTTCAGCTCCAGTGATGTACCCGTACGTCACTGGAGTTTGAGCCGTTATACTGGGATGATGCCTGCAGCTGCAGACATTATCCCAGTATCATTATTTTAGAGCTGAGGGTTGGCTCTCTTGTAATAGCAATCGTAGTGGCTAACTAGCCCCTTGATTGCTATTACAAGCAGCGGGAGGGGACATTTCCTCACCTCCCGCCACCTTCCAAGGCTTTACCAGGATCTCCCACCCCAACAAGAGCCCCGATCGACGAGCCAGCGTTTCTGGATTGGCTTTGTTTCGCTCTATGATATAGTAACCCAGAAGGATGACCTTACATCACTTCCTGTTTACTCAGAAATACACTGCGCCATTTTTAAAAACAAAAAGCATTTAATAACACTGATCACACTGTGATTAAATGCTTTTAAAGTGTTACTAAACCTACAACAGTAAAATCAGTCTGTATATACAGTAAAGCATGCTTGTTATACTCACTGTGGAACCTATGTGAGCCTGACTTCACTGATCCTCTCTTTCTTCCAGTACCCCCATCTTATTTCCTGATAAGACATATCGTGTGGAGTCACTCTGCACATGCCTATTGCTGTCACAAGGGATGTTTACATTCCTTGTGACAGAAATAAAAGTGTTAAAAAAAAACATTTTGAAGCGACAGTGTAAAATAAATAAATTAATAAATAAATGAAAGTGCCCCCGTCCCCCCCCATGCTTGCGCGCAAAGGCGAATGCACACGCTGGTTCCATACACACCAAAACAGACATTGTCCCACACATGTGAGGTATCTCTGTGAATGTCAGATCATGGGCAGTAATTCTAGCACCAGACCTCTTCTGTAAATCTAATGTGATAATCTGTAAAGGCTTTTAAATCATTGCCTATAGATAGCAAACTGTGAGTTTGTCGATGTTGCATGGGCATGCACAATTTTAAAGCAGGACATGTTTGGTATCTATTTACTCGGCATAACATCATCTTTTATATTTTACAAAAAAATTTGGATATGTTACATGTTGTTACATGTAAACAAAAAGTGCCAGAAAAGACTTAGTATTCAAGTGGATATCTGCTACTTGATTCTGGGTTGCTCACCTCCAGCTGGGGTGATTCAGTGGACTGCAACCTGGTACTAACACACAGCAAAGCCCATCTCCACCATCAGGAGCTCTGGTGAACACTGCTTAGACTCCACACCTCATGTGATCATTGGGTGACCTGCTGGTGCATCTATGCAGCTGATTTATTTGAGCCTCTCTACTGCTATCGCTATTGGTCTCCGAGCCAAGCTTACTTTAAAGCAAACCACAAGCAAGAGCCTGCAGAAGGGGCTGATCTATGTCATGTAGCTCTACCTTCTTGAGGGCTGCTGAGTTTTTGGGTTCCCCTAAACTCTGCGCAGCCAGGCAACATGCATTTTCTGCACTTTAATTCAAAGTCAGTAAAAACGTTTTTGTTGCTTTATTAGGGATAACAACTTGGATGGGGCCTAACAGTATATGGGATGCCCAATGGAACTGAAACAACCTAAAGGGCAACTTCTTAAGCGCAAAAAAAGGCAAAAATCAGCACACAGTTTTTGCAAGGAGCACTTGGTCCCCTTAAATGAATCTCCCCAGACCCCAAATGAAAATTTCTTTGCAAGCCTGGCTGTCTTGAGAGTATCCTAAGGCAAGGGATTATGAGGAACACACACATAATGCAGTCCCTGGTAGGATTAGTTGGGTATTGCTCCTAACCGCCCTCTCCCTTCTCTGGCCCAGGGGGTGTAGAAGTACTCACACTGTTCTGTTCCTGTAGCTTTAAAGTTTGAAGATGCTTTCAGGCCTTACACTGGGCTGGCTCCTTCCCTGCTGACAGGCTGTCTTTCCCTGTGAAACTGTGGGACATTGGAGGTCCTTCTTTCCAGCTTCCAGCTTGTACACAGACCCCTGTCCTCTGGGGCCCTCACCCAGGCCTCTCACTCCATCTTCCACCCAACTTTCCTGCTGACCAGGCTCTCTCAAATTTAAGGGCTGACCTAGCCACCATTCCAAGCCTCCTGCCTAGGGACTGGCCATATTGTCCTAAGTAACCCTTCTTCACCCCTGCCCAATGGCTTCTAGAAACTTCTCAAAGTTTCTAGTGCAGGGGGAGGTATCAGAGAATTGACCTGCAGAGCCCTCCAGCCTTAACCTGAAGTAAACTTGCTGACTCACTTCCAGGCTGACTCACACCCAGGCATCTAGCAAGCCTCTAACTATGCACAACAAACGATCTTACATTAGAGGGTGTTAAAGGCAGATAAAAAAAAACAGCCAAGGACTGCCCAGGCTTATATGGCTGTGTCATCTATGAACCATCATCTCAGTTCAGGAAGTAGATTCTGAGCTTGGATGATGCCTGAACAAAAATGGTGGTGTTCTTCTGGAGAGAAAGCAGATAAAGACATTGTCAGGGGGAAGTATTCTGATCTCTGTGAGATCTCTGTGAGAAGTAGTAGAATCTGTGAGTGTTACACTTTTACATTGCTTCCATTTGTTTACTTAAGATGAAAAACATATGTGTGGTGCTAGGTCCACTTTAAGGTGAAATATTCTGCTGGGATGTCATACATCATTTTCCACTGCATTTCCACTTTTGTGGTGATGAGGGTGAGCTCTCAACTTATAATGCAAGTGCCCATTACGTTCTATTGTCCATCAATGACAGTCCAAGGATCCTGTAGCAGTTTCATCCATCGCCATTGCCATCTCTGACATCACTTCCTCAAGGCATAGTAATTGGTCACTACTGAAGTAACTCCTCCACATATATGCTAAGGATAGTGCTAGGGTTTGCAAGGAGCTTGTGCCATGTGCAGTAAGACAAAAACTCACTTTTTGGGGGGGCTAAAGATACTTTACATGTCCCTTCTGCCAAAAAAAATCCTAGTGATATTTTGCTGCACGACTCTAGTTCCACTTTAACCACTTACCTCCGGAGTCCGGAGCACCAATAGTAGGACAGTGCGCCTGCGTGATGCCATTTTACCATGGACAGAGATGAAATAAACAATTCATTGCTGAATCCTCGTAATTAAATTTGTAATACTCATATAAGGTGCGTTAATATATATGTCTATATGAAGGTAAGTATATCAAAGTCAGAGGCTGCTTATTAAAAAGCAAAAAACAAACAGGACAACCCAAAACAGGAAATCAGCCTGATTGAGTGTGATGTGCAGCTGGGAATCTGTTATGACATATGCCAGAAGCCATACATTTCGCATATAGTGTCATTAGCCAAATAAAAGTATCAGATGATAATCAATCATACTGGTAAATGAATATTAAAGCACCCAGTTTTAAATAAAGAAGTTAATTGGCAAAGTAAATGTATATTATAATATAATATAGAATAGACAAATAAGAACCACTAACTGGGTAGAAATTAATAACCACATGGTAAAAGGCAAACAGGCTGAGATAAATACAATAAAAAATCAACCTAAAATGTAACAGATATGTGATGCCATAACTGATATAAAGGACAAATATAAAAACGAGTGTACCAAGGTCAGGATAAAATAACACGAATGTTCATAAATACTTAAATCTGAAAGGATCATCACTAAAATAATTATGAATACATAGGCCAACCATAATGGAAGGATAAAAAAGGGGGGAAGAGAGGGGGGGCATAAATAAAATAAAATTAGATGTAAAAATAAGATATAAAAAGTTATTAAAGGGAAAGGCATGGGACAAGAGAACTTAACTATTGTCGATAAAACAGTTTACATTGATTTCAATGTTGAGTCCCGCTGGATGTAAAGTATCCAATTCATTTATGAGTCTGGTCTCTAATTGAGAGACTGCCCTCGTTTTAAATGTCCCTCTCCAATGGGAAATAACCGTGTCTATGCCAATACATTTCAAACTAGTTGGATCCCTATTGTGGTGTCGCCTGTAATGTAAGGATAGCGAATGTTCTTTGTATCCTTTCTTTATGGTATTGATGTGTTCTCGGAGACGATCCCTAAGTCTCCTGGTTGTCCTTCCCACGTACTGTTTGGAACACGGACATTCTAGTAGATATACTACGTATTTGCTATTACAGCAAATAAACTTATCTATCTTATAGGATCTACTAGTTTGATTAGATGCAAAGGTATTGATTTTCTTTTTTCTTATACCATTACATTTGCAGGCAATGCATTTGTTGCACGGGAAGAAACCAGTAAAGTTAAATAATGATGGTGATTGGATAGGTGATGTGACAATATTAGGTGCTATCTTATCTCTTAGGGTAGCAGACCTCCGGAAGATGAGTTCTGGTATATCAGGCAGTATTTTTGCTGGTGAGGTATCGGCCTTTAAAATACCCCAGTTCTTTTTGACAATGTGTCTGATCGACCTATGTTGACTGAATAGATGGTGATAAAGGGACATACCAAATTTTTTGGAGGTTTAGTTTTAGTGCTGAGTAGGTCTTCCCTATTCATATTTGCTACAGTCTCAAGAGTATCGGTTAAAATCTCGTTATTATAACCTTTTTAAAGAAATCTGTCTTTTAATATAACAGCCTGTGAATAATAGGTGTTAACCTCTGTACAGTTCCTCCTGAGCCTAAGCAACTGTCCTTTGGGAATGTTGGCGAGACAATTAGGATGATGACAACTTCCCAGGGGGATATAGCTGTTACGGTCCGTTGATTTGAAAAAGGATTTAGTGATTATATGCCCATTTGAATTCAACAAAGTAAGGTCTAGGAAGTCAGTCTCAGTAATACTATAGTTAAAGGGCAATTTAATATTCATTTTATTATTATCGAGTGTATTAAAAAAGTTTAAAAGAGATTGTTCAGTACCATTTCAAAGTAAAAGCACATCATCTATATAGCGTTTATAAAATGACCATTCTGGCCACTCCATCGCATAAATATTGTCCTCCTCCCAATAGGACATAAAGAGGTTTGCTAAACTGGGGTGTCTTGCACCGCCTGGCGGAGTCTCTAGAAACCCACAGCGCGGGGTTCCTCAGGGCGCGGGGTCTAAGTCCCAATCTGCTTATTCACCAGGGCCCCTGATGGTGGGGATGGACTTGGAGCAGACTGAGACCAGGTCGCGACCCCCGAGTACGTCCGGCAGTGGTAGAGAGCACCGTCAGGGGTGTGTGGGAAATAGAGCCTGACGTGAAGAGGCTGGCAGGCCTGGTAACAGGGACAGATCCGTGCGGGATGGATCGTCAGGGTAGCGTAAGGAGTAGTCAGGTAGGCCAGGTCAGCAATGTGCGGGCAGCGAGGTACCAGAGGAGCAGGCAGAGAATGGTCAGGGTCACGAGCCGGGTTCAGCAATTACCGGGCAGCGTGGTACAGAGGATCAGGCAGAAGAATGGTCGGGTCAAGCCAGGGGTCAAGCAGGAGACAATCAGCAGGGTCAGGATCAAATGCAGAGGTCGGCAACAGGAAGCTTCTCAGGATCAGAATACAGGAACAGGACAATAAGACCAAACGGCAACTTGTGTCTGTGCAGGGCTGGTTTAAATAGCCCGCCCGGCACTGACAGGTGCGCCTGGGTCCTAGTGCCTGCCAGCGCCGTCATAGGTGACAGGCGCGCCTGGGTCCTAGTGCCCGCCTACCTGCATGTCTTGTCGGACACCTACGCATGTGCAGACTCGTGCGTCGCGGTGATCCCTGACATGGGGGCAAATTTTGCCCCCATAGCAACACCTCTAACCTGCAAGAAGTAATTATTGTCGAACCACATGTAGTTCATATATATATATATATATGTGTGTGTGATTGAGCCTGAACCTGTTTAGGAGCATGCAGCACACCCCTCCGGTAGACACAGCAGATCACTGTTACCAGTATCCATGAACAGGGTATCATGTAATCGTTATGATTGGTCATGAATGGTTTCCCATTCATAAACAGCTTGCTTACTGTTGTGATCTGTGATTGGTCCACAACAATCATATGGTACCTGGCTACCTGTACCATGTGATTAGCTTAGCCAATCACAGATCAAAATCAAAAGCAAGCTGTTCATGAATGGAAATGAGAAACCCATTCATGACAGCTAAATCTTCACTTATAAGCAATAACGGGTAAAAAATGGGTAACGGGTACAAATAAAATCCCCAATCACCCCCCCCCCCCTAGAGTAGTAGTGTCACTATGGTGATGCTGAGTTACTCTGATGATGGAATTTAAAAAAATAGTAAAAAGTTGAATAATCACTGCCACACCAATCGTACAGTGATGCTGTACTGCCATGCCTCTTACTAAACACCTCAGACTGTCTACTTTCCAAAAAGGGGTCATTTGGGTGGTAATTGTACTGTCCTGGTGTTTTAGAGCTTCATGAACTGAGACAGGCAGTCAGCAAATCAGGATTGATACATTTTCAAATATATATACCATAGTTTGTAGACGCTACAACTTTCCCACAAACCATTTAATATACACTTAATATACACTTACTGGGATTTTTTTTTACCAAAGACAAAACAGAATACATTTTGGCCTAAATTTATAAAAAGAAATTGATTTTATTGGACATGTTTTAGAACAGAAAGCAGACAATATTGTTTTGTTTTTTGTTTTTTCAAAATGTTCAGTCTCTTTTTATTTATATAATAAAAAATAAAAAACCCAGAGGTGATCAAATACCAACAAAAGAAAGCTATATTAGTGTGAAAAAAAATGATCAAAACTTCATTTAGATACAGTGTTTCATGACAGTGCAATTGCCAGTAAAAGTAGCCAAACAGCAAAAAATAGCCTGGTCATGAAGGGGGTAAAACCTTTAGGGAGCTCAAGTGGTTAAAACAACTCTTTCTTTTGTCAATGCTTACAGAAACCATTGCCAAATATGATCAATTCCTATAAACAACTCACCAGTGCAAGAACGAAACCTGTGCTCTCATCCGTCCCAAAGAGACCCAGTTTTCTCCTTACTCGGTGCTGTCATTTTGCTGTCAATTACAGCCACCATACATCAGTGGCTGGGTGTGGTGGGACAAGAAGGAGAAGAAGGCTCAACAGTTGGCTTTTGTGTTTGAGGCAGCTGATGGAGCAGATTATGAAGGTACCAAAGTATATACTTTGATGACTGAACTTTGTATTACTAAGCACAGTAGTCGATGTTTGTAGGAGGGGCACCATAGATGGTCTGTTCTCCAATATCACCTAAGCACAGTAGTCGATGTTTGTAGGAGGGGCACCATAGATGGTCTGTTCTCCCCTATCACCTATGTTTCCTTCCCTGCCCAATATGTCACCAGAACTCCTGCATGATTCTCCTTTCTCGAACACCAACAGAAAACAGGGGTTGCGGAGAGCTGAAATTATACACTGCAGATTTCAGTAAGGAGAACTGATTGGAGAGAAGGGACACCCCCCTTCACACAGCACAGAAGAACAGAGCTGAGGCTGTCGATCACAGGCTGTGTACTCCCGTCAACCTTTTTTCCCTTGGTGCCAGGAAAACTTGTCAGAAGTGACTCATGCTGATAGCAGAGGAATGAGGCAGTAGACAGAAATGACACTTAGTGCTCTGGATAGAAACAAGTACACACTATAGAGCACATGTGTTAAGCACAAGGCTTGTAGGCCAAATCCGAACCTCCAGGCCATTTCATGTGGCTCTCACACCTCTCCTGTACCTGCAGCACCCCCCTTGTCTCCGCCTCTAACTTGTCTCAGCAGTCAGCAACATAGAGGAGGACAGAACTCCTCCATCAGATCTCTGCAACCCCCTTTCTCAGCAGATCTCCTCCAGATTTCTTGCCTCCCTGTACAACACCCCCTCGTCTCCACCTCCCCTGGTCTCAGCATTAAGCAGATTCCAGCAGCTGACTCCAGCCCTCTTCCTGACCTCCTTCAGACCCTGCACATTCTGCTTCCCAGCTCCTCCCCTATCTTCTTCCCTGCAGCAGCACAAGGTAAGGGGGGTGCACTGTGATGTAGGGGAGGGTGGTGGAATCCTGATTTCTGATGGTGGGGGGGGGGGGGGGCTCTTGGCATCTGATGAAAGGGGGGTGGGGTGCTCCAGACATTTAGTTTTAAAGATACAACCACCCTTTGAGGCAACCATAAGGCTGATTCGGCCCACAATGAAATTGGGTTTTACACCCCTCCTATAGAGGGATATGTTTTATTCATGAGATTTACAACCACTTTAACCCACCATATAGTACAATGACGGGCGCAAGGTGGTTCTCTCGTTCTGATTGGTCAACATATGACGTCCTTCCATTCTCACCGCACATGCGCGGCTCAGGGAGCGCGCAGCGCGGCGATCGCCGGTGCACTGTGTCCCTCGGACACAGGGGATCACGGAAAGAGCCGAAGATGTCGGCTCGGTCATGTGATCAGCTTTATCCAATCACAGCTGATCACATGTAAACACGGAAATGCTGGTTATTTTTCTCCTCTCGAGCTGTCACGCTGACATATCACATATATGCCACATATCAGTGCCCATCTGAGCTGCCTTTCAATGTCACCCATCAGTGCCAGTCAGTGCCACCTAGCAATGCCAATCAGTGCCACCTATCAGTGATGACAATCAGTGCCACCTATCAGTTCCAGTCAGTGTTGCCTATCAGTGCGCATCAGTGCCGCCTATCAGTGCCAGTCAGTGCCACCTATCAGTGCCAGTCAGTGCCACCTAACAGTGCCAGTCAGTGCTGCTTAACAGTGCCAGTCAGTGCCGTCTATCAGTGCCAGTCAGTGCTGCCTATCAGTGCCGCCTATCAGTGCCATATATCAGTGTCATGTATCAGTGCTGCCTTTCAGTGCCCATCAGTGATGCCTGTCAATGCCCATCAGTGCAACCTACCAGTGCCTCCTCATCAGTGCCCATCAGTGCCAACTATCAGTGTCCATCAGTGCAGCCTATCAGTGCCCATCACTGCAGCCTCATTAGCGCACATCAGTGAAGGAGAAAAATCACTTATTTACAAAATTGTATAACAAAAACTAAGAAAAAATGGTTTTTTTTCAAAATTTTCAGTGGTTTTTGGTTTGTTTAAGAAAAAATTAAAATCCCAGAGGTGATTAAATACCACCAAAAGAAAGCTCTATCTGTCTCAAAAAAATTATAAAAATGTTATATGGGTACAGTGCTGCATGACCGCGCAATTGTCATTCAAATTGTGACAGCGCTGAAAGCTGGAAATTGGCCTGGGCAGGAAGGGGGTATAAGTGCCCCGTAGGTTAAATACATTTGATACAATGTTGTCTTGTTTTGTGTGATGTCCAGAACCATAATTTCCTTTATGTTGATTTCATGTTTATTTGCTCTTTTTCAGCCTTATTTATTCATGATTATTACATTTTTAAAAGTGGTTGTGCTAGTTTTCCATGATTTTTTTTCTCTCCACAGCTAAAAAAGTAACTACATTCTCAATAATGTTTGCTAAATTAACCCTATTCATTCACTTTCACATCGGGCCAGGAGCAATGAAGCACATAATAGTTTATGGCTAAAAATATGTGTGTTCTATATGGGCTTACTGTTTACCATAAAGCACAGATGCAAGAATACAAAGGGAAAAGTGAACGTTTTCTGACTGATTCTGTGAAATCAAGGTTTCAGACAATTACCAAGAAAGAGATCTGTAAAACCATTAAAACATATTGTACAAGAATGAAAGACAACCAGAACCAGCGTGACAAAGGATTACAATGCATTGTTGTGCATTTTCTACTTTGATCAAACTCCATTTCACTAGTCTTTAAAAAGCTATGCTCTGCTTGGGGGATTAAGTGGTGGCTTTCTGTTCTTACTTTATCCGTCTGCTCTGTATAATTGACTCTGTTTCCCATACGTATAAATAGATGTTTAGAGTTGGCTTAGAAAGATAAATAATGAAAAATCAACCATCCATTTTTTAATTAAGGAAGAGTAAGCAATAGACTAGAAAGAATGTTCCTTTTATTCTTCAATTAGATCAAAAGTTATGTTTCGAAAAAAAGAAAGCAGAAAACACATTAAACTGTATGGGTTTTACATTTCATACTGTTTTGTGCACCATTACAGGCAAGCATAATGTTTCAAGGCAAGATGTTGTAATCCAGCATTAAAAGTTCCAGTAAACTTAATGTACAATACAAAGAACTATCAATAATATGTATTTAACAATCTCCATACTTGCACAGACCATAACTGGGCTACCTCCACAAACGTTGCAGAGAGCTTATGTTGCACAAATCCTCTTCTGAGAGAAGCATAAGCCCTGCTTCATTTAGCAATCCCCCCAAAAAAGAGGATTGGTTGGACATTCACTTTCAATGATACTTAAAGTAACATTTTAAAGTGAATATCCAATCAAACCTGTTTTTTGGGGGCATTTCTTAGAAGAGTGAGATCCCCTTTTGGATTTTTATTGCAAGCTGGGACTCCATTAGAAACCATGAAGAATGATTTGTTTTAAAGGCAAATAGACTATTTACTTTGCAAGGGAAGTTGCACTATGCAAGAGAATTTTCCCCAGAGCTAATTGAATGAAGTGAAGCTCTACTGACTTCCATCATCAAATAATGCGCAAGCAAAATTGCTGTTTTTTGTTCTCTGAACGTCATTAGGTCATCTTTGCAAAGTGAAAACGCTTTTGGATTTTTTTTTTTTTTGTGCAATACAGGACACCATTAGAGGCAATGTGCATTGATTTTTTAAAGGCAAATAGACTATTCACTTTGCAAGGAAAGTTGCACTACACAAAGGTGTTTTCGCCAGAGCTAATTGAATGAGTTGAAGCTCTGCTGACTCCCAGCATCCAATAATGTGCAAGCAAAAACACATTTTATTTCAGTGAATATCACTGGGTAATCTTTCCAAATTGAAATTTCACCATATTTCCCAAACTCTGGGGAAAATTCCATTAAAAAGTGCAACTTCCCTTGAAAAGTGACTTACAATAGTGTATAACTGTATAAAAGCTGATTAGAACGCTGGACAATGTTTATAAAACCACTGATCAACACACATGTTACGTAAGCATGTTTAGGAGTTCTTTACAACCAGTCAGATTTTGATCAGTTGGTACATGTGAGTCCAACGCACAGGGGCGGACTGACCATTCGAGCACTCGGGCACTGCCTGAGGGGCCGGGGTCAGTAGGGGGCCCCATAAATATACCTTTTATAGGCTTTTATGGATGTGTTTTGAGTGTGGGCAAGGACACAGGGGCCCCATGATCCCCAATTGCCCGGGGGCCCCATGAGTTGTCAGTCCGCCCCTGCCAACGCATTTCAATTTCAAGATAATCTTTATCAGAAAAAGATGGGTAGTAGGTTTGTAATATAAGTACATACAGTATATGAAAACAAAAATCATAAATGTATTACACAATAAGTGCTTAACATACAATGTCCTATTTAAGTACATGTGGTGAACCAGTTCAATTATGCATATTCTGATTTTGTAAATGAGGCATTTTGTGCATGAGTTATTTCTAAAGATACAGTATATGGGAATTTATTAAAGCTGACCATCTGATGTAGGGCTATTATTGCAGGCAATCAAAGTCTCATGGAAAATGCCAGTAAATTTGTGGAATTGTTTTTTCAACACTTCTTATAATAAAGATACGCTTAATTACTTCAGGTGATTGAAGATTTGGTTGTACCCGAACAGGCTATCTTAGTCCCCATTGATGTTGAATCGTTTACAGCTCCATTCCTCATCCTATGGGTATACAGGTATCTAAAAAAAAAAAATCAAAATTTTTGGACCTGGTATCCTCCCTTGCAAAATGAACAGTCTATCTGTCTTTAGTAAATCAACTCCAATGGACTCAACAGGGAGTGTACGGTTACTCACACTGTCTTTCCTGATAGTTTTATGGGTTGGTGGTTGCCTTCAGGCCTTCTTCTGGACTGACTCCTTCCCTGCTGCTCAGGCTTTCCCTCTTAATAGACGGTGGCACACTGGAGGTCCCCTCTTCCAGCACATGCCTGTAGGAAGGCCTTTCCCTGGACCCCCTCCCAGACTCCACAATCCAGCCTCCTACTCCATCTTCCACCCGATTCACTGACCACTTCCTGCTGAAAAGGCTCTATAATATCTGTGGGCTGTCTTGACCTCATGCCAAGCATTCTGCTTGGGGATAGTGTCAGGGCAGGAGCGGTGGAATGGGCAGGCAGGCCTAATGGTAGGGTCACGCAGCGACTGACGACAGCTGCTACCCACAGACCAGAGTCCCTCAAGGCGCGGAGTCTAAGCCCCAGGCTGCCCTTCACCAAAGCCCCTGATGGTGGGGATGGACTTGACGCAGCCTGAGACCAGGTCGCAGCCCCCGAGTAACCCCAGCTGCGGTAACCACTGCCGCCAATGGCGTACAGCTGGTGGGAGCCAGATGGAAAACGTATAGCGTGGTCAGACAGGCCGAGTCGATAACAACGGAGCAAACAGTACAAGACGGTAGACAAGAATACTCAGGTCACGGGCCGGGTTCAGCAATGGGAGGTCAGGTAATAGGATAAAGCAGAGAATAGTCTTTTCCAAGCCAAATCGGTTACCAGGAGAGCAACGAGAACAGAACAAGAGCTTGCTGCAAAGGAACATACAGGACACGAATGCAAAGAGCAATTGCAGACAGCAGGCTTAAATGTGATCAGCCACACCCTTCTGGAGGAGGAGCCGCAGAGGCCTGAAAGCATAAAGACTCCCACCATGCTTTGCAGGAACTTAAGATGGATGCCAGCACATGGAGCAACACAGTCTCTGAGGAAAGGTAGGACCTTGACAGATAGGTCTAGATCCCTCAGACATGCAGATAAGCCCCTCCTCACCCCCACCCACTGTCTTCTAGAAACTTCTCAAGCTTCTAGAGCAGGGGGCGGTATCAGCCCTGACCTGGAATAACCTGCCTGACTCATCCCAGGCTTCTATTCAGCCGCTGCCTAAACAACTAGGCTAACTAGAGAAACGCTACATATATCTTCCTGATTACTAGTCTTAGATGAATTGCAGTGGGATTCAGTGATGTCACTACAGTTCCTCTTTAAGGCATGCCAAAGTGACTTCTTGGTCAGTATACCTGTGTTTCAGTTTAGTATGCCCGAAATGCTGTTACACATGCCTTAAATGGTAATGCAACTTGGTGAATCAGATACTGCTGGCATATCAGTCTGTAATCGTTCGTTGCCTGGCCATCATGCTGATCCTCTTGTTTCCAAGTAAGCCAGAAAGTATTGAAACCAATGGTTCAGCAAAAGCAGCTTACATTTTCAGAAGTAGCTTCTTAGCAAAGGGATAAAAAAAAAATCTACAACCTGGAAACTACAGACAGACCTGGTGGTGAGTAATATATTCAAATCTCACCAGCCATTGTCAGTGGTATAGAGCAAGATTTGGTGTTGGGTCCAATTCTATTTAAAAAGGACAACAGTAGGGTTACAATAAAACTAAGTCAGTTACAGGCAGATGTTTGCTACTCTGCAAACAAAAAACAAGGATACTGTGACTCCAGTAAAAGTACGTTTACACTGTGTGGTCTGCTATGTTTAAAGGAACATACCTTTGGAAGGAATAATTATTTTGTATCATGCTTGCACGTTACGCATGAGCAAAATGCGTTATAATATTGGAAAGTATACTTCCTTAGTTTGTGACCTTTGTAACCTTCTCATGTCAATATACTAAAAATAGATTTAGGGTTTACATACACTCTAAACTCTTGGTGGCACTAGATATATGGAGATTTGTTTATCAATGGTTTCACTTAAGATTAACACATCTTTTATGCTTTTTTTTCAATTCAGTTAAAAAAAACGTATTAATCTTAAGGGTCCATGCACACTGGCTTAAAAAACGCCTGTGCTTTTGGCAGAAAAAAAACACAGATTTTCAGTGTTTTTTGTAGTAGCATGTGGAAGCGTTTAGCATTTTTTTTCTATCAGAAAAACTCTCTAAAAAAAAAAGAAAAACAGAAGGGTTTTTTTTCTGCCTCCAAACACTGAGCTTAAAAAATGCCTCTAAACTACTTAAAGTTGTAGTAAACTCATTTAAAAAAAAAGTTTCCTGCTGCATGGTAATATCATAATGTGCTAGTATGCATTGCATATCAGCACATCATGAAAGACTTACCTTGGAATGAAGCACACTGTCACTGCTGCAGGAGGCCTTCCTCTTCACCTGGTCTTCCTTTTACGGGTCTTCATGCTGCAGCAGCTTGAATGGTCCAGCTGACATCGCTCCCACGCATGCATGCAGGAGTTTCGGCCATGGCACACAGCTCTGAAGGAATAGCGTGGGTATGCTGTTCCTTCAGAGCGCATGCGCTGGTATTGTCATGGGTTGCTGCTCCATAACATATCTCCTAAATGGTGAACGTTTAGGAGATATTCAGTTTTTTTTTAAATTTAAGTGACTTTACTACCGCTTTAATGTGCATGCACACTTAGGATAACATTAGTTGCTTCTACAGCTAAAATTATAACTCCTCTAGGAGTAGCATTTTTTTAAGGCAGTGTGCATGGAGACTTACAGCCTTTTTGTACCAAAGTACATCATATTTTCCAAAAATTTACTGACTTCACATTGCAACTTGGCCTGCCTTCTTTTTGTTACACCATGTCAGCTGTCCTAGGAAGTCTTATAAGAAATCTATTCTCCCCCACTTGATTAATGCTGCCAGGTGCTGCATTCTTGGTCAAAGAACCCAGGCACCTTCCAAAATCAATGAAATCAGATCAGGGGCGGACTGACAACTCATGGGGCCCCTGGGCAATAGGGGATCATGGGGCCCTTGTGTCCTTACCCAAACTCAAAAAAGCCTATGAAAAAGGTACCAGGGGCATCTCATGGGGCCCCCTACTGACCTCGGGCCCTCGGACAGTGCCCGAGTTTCCAAATGGTCAGTCCGCTCCTGAATCAGATGCATGGAGGACCTTATCACATTGGATAGGGGCAGGGGCGGACTGACAACTCATGGGGTCCCCGGGCAATAGGGGATCATGGGGCCCCTGTGTCCTTGCCCAAACTCAAAAAAGCCTATGAAAAAGGTATCAGGGGCATCTCAAGGGGCCCCCTACTGACCTCGGGCCCTCGGACAGTGCCCGAGTTTCCAAATGGTCAGTCCGCTCCTGAATCAGATGCATGGAGGACCTTATCACATTGGATAGGGGCAGGGTTGGACTGACAACTCATGGGGCCCCCGGGCAATAGGGGATCATGGGTTCTCAACTACACATGAGTACAAAGACCAATATTCATATTGGTACTTCTGATAATGATCATAAAATATTCCTGGATGGGGGAAATATGATCAGGTGGGGGGTTAGGAAACGTCTTTCCTTAACAGTTGATTTTTTTTTCTTATTCCTTTATGAATTTCCTGTGCTAATTTTGACACTCACCTTTCTGTGCATAATTTTTAAATGACTTGATGCAGCAGTGACCATGGTTTCACAAATCACATCTAAGTCCATGGTCTTTTGATCCGGAGTGCTAGAGGAAGTAGCATAAAAGTTGTATGTATTATATAGATTATACTAGCATCTATGTATCCTAAACCAGCATACACTCTGGACTAAGTAACTGTACCTGCTGTATGATTGTTTTGTATAAATAAAGAAAAATGGGTAAGTTTTGGGTGAAAGTTTTGTGAATCCTGGAGGAAGCAATGATTAACCACTTCTCGCCAAACTGGCGCATATTTGTGGCCTCTTGGCGGTTGGGCATTAACAACCGAGCGATCACATACTTATATGTGGCCCTAGGTAACACTTTACTGTGCTGAGAGCACATTCCTTGAGTGCTCCAGGCACAGTAATGAATGGGTGCTGGAAAGCTCCCACTGCATACTTACAATCAAGAGCTTTCCAATTTTGTGACCGTTGTGACTGCCAATCACAGCACTAACATGATTGGAATACCCTCCTCCATCTCCTGGCACTAAAGGGCCAGAAGGTGGCGGTGGGAAAAGGTTAATATACCCCATGATTGTTTTATTTTTGAAATGTTGGTTTCTATCTCTTCCCAAGAAATTCTATATTTTTGAGGACTTTCAGTGTCCCACCCAAATCAAATGGTCCAATCTTTTTTTACTGTAGTGTAGAGGTTTTAAAGCTTAAAATCTTAATGAGCTGTTGATTTTTTTCTGTACAAACCAAATGAATCCCCTTTCTAAAATAATTACTAAACAGCAACAGTTGTGTGGGTGTGAGAAAACCAATCCCATAAGACAGACAACAGGAGATCTGCGGTGAATACAGAATATATTACGAGTCTGCTCAACATTGAAAGATTGATATGAAGTTGTTGCTCAAATGTTTCATCTCCATTATTACCCAGTACGAGGAAGTGTTTAATTAGGCACACCAGAAATCCATAAAAGAAAATGCCATCATAGGCGAAGTGTTCTCTCCAACGCTTTTCCACAGTTTACCGTTCATCTCTCCATTACGACACCATGACACCGCAAATATAACACATTATTTGCATCTCACCGAAAACATTTGTTGGAAAACATGAACGTGATTTATCAGTGATAACTTCATCTGCTACACAGAGGCTGCTGTAAGGGGGAATATTATTTATAACAAAAAAATGCAGTGAAAATATTTTGCTTTCCGTGCCAGTCAGTTTGAAAAGGTCAGGACAATTCATCACTGTTTTTCAATACACAGAATAGACATGGAATTAATATTCCGGTTCTGCACTTCATTCTCTGACACATGTAAGACGGAGAGAATATGAAATTAAATTAGCACACACTGCAAGACAGGCCTTTCTATAGACTGTGCTATTATTATATAATCTTGAATCAAGGTACACTAATGATTTTGACTACAGTTTTCCTGAATAGCTTCTTGAACACATTTCCAACAGAGATCTGTAAAGCCTACTTAACTATACTCTAAACAAGGGTGCCCTGACTTCATTTCAGAAATAACACTAATGCAGCAATGGGTGTATTGGGCTAAAAGCAGACGGTCTCCATTAGTAAAGGAAAGCAGTAATGTAATGTAGAAAGGTTTCTACATGTGTCATTATAAAGGAAAGGAAAATGAGCCAACCTTTTTTTTTCACAAGGGTTCGAGAGAATTATACAGGAATACACAACACAATTCATGTTGTCCATTTTCCCCCTCTGTGAGTACTCTAGCAAGTTCCGGTAATTATTATGTAGTAGTAGGTTCCATTTCTACCTTTCACAGGAGACCTATACCAGAGATTTTGCAGCATATAATATAACCTTGATTGGTCCTGGGGTTAGGATTCAGCAGATAGGCTAAGAGTAATGCAAACTTGGTTCATTTAGTATTGGAAGTCTGCCATGTGCTGCAAATGGATCCCATAAACATATTTTAGTCTTTTTAGCTGAAGTTGAGGTAGGCATTGCCCTAGTAAGATTTAAGAATACAGCCTTATATTGTACCATCAATATACAAAGAGTGTTCAAGTCAAACCGGGACTTTTATTTTAGAGGTTGTAACGGAACTGACCCAGACTGTGCTTGAGTACTTCCGTTAGAATACTGCTTCCCTGTCTGAACACCGACAACAGACACCACAGCCGACCATACAAGACTAGACAACACCAGCCTTGAAGTAAACCAGAGATAGACACTTTATTTGAATACAGATACAAAATATATACACTCAGAGGACAATCCCCCCTCCCTGCATAATGACACAGGGTGGGGCAATCTACATTTAGTAACAAGAGACACACAGGTATTCAAACTTCACACCAGCAGACAGTTCCATCAGGAGGGAGGGCTACTGGAGACACCCCCCCCCCCCTAAGCTAATACACATAAACACATACATCCCATAATAGTTTGCTCCCAAGCCAGACAAACAATAGAACAATGGGATGCAGCCACATAACAGTAAACAATCAACAACCCCCACCCCACCTATCTCCTAAACATGTCTACACAGTCTGAGACAAAGCCCACACAATATTAGGACAGATCACCCTGTACCCCTAACAGGCACAGGGTGATTTACACATAAGAGGGATATGGGGAGCTGAGACAGGGGTCTCCCCACCTCTCCAAAGTGAGCTGGGATCCATGGGCCCCCCACCCACAGTGACACCGGTCACACAGGTATTAAAAGGGATGCTAGTGTGGCAGTGCTACACGCAGTAGTAAGTGGCAAATGTGTCCTATTACTGATAGGTGGGCCAGTCCAGAGACCATTAATCAAAATGGCAGACAACAGTGTTAGTGTGTGCATGGAACAACCTGTGGTTTTGAAGTTTTTTGTGAATGAAGGCGTAAAACCCGTGGATATCTACAAAAGACTTCAAGCACAGTGCAGTGATGAGATGCTCAGCCACAGTAAGATATCTGAGTGGTGCAAAGATTTCAATCCTTGCCGTGGTGGTTCCCAGCCCACAGCAGTCATTCCTGTGAACAATCAGCACCTGGAACACCTAATCCTGGATGATCGACGCATAACCTGTCGTGTAATTGTACAAGAGACAAATATTTCTGTGGGAACTGTGAACAAAATGATGACGAAGTGAAGCAGGATGTCCTAGGATGGTTTAGGTGTACTGAACAATCTTTCTATTCCAAAGCTTTCTAGGCATTAGTTAAACAGTGGAATAACTGTATAAATGTAGCAGGAGAGTATGATGAAAAATAAATGTAGTTTCTACTCCTTGAAATTTGTTCTTTTATTATATAAGCTCAACAGACCCAGTTTGACTTGAACGCTTCTATCATAATATATAATCTGTTTAACATACCTTAGGTCCCTTTCGTACTAGGCAGAATCTGATTTGATCAGCAGGGGATCTGTCTGCTGATCTCCCGCTGTTTGGAGCAGAACAGGCAGATGACATATCTGTGTCCGCTCAGTTTATATAGCTACAATTAGTTGTAGTATACAGTTTATAGCCTGCTCTGCTCTATGGGCAGCCAGGTGCAAATGGCTATGACTATGTCAACTTAAGGGTTTGGGTTTTGCCCATGTGGGCTTCTTGTAGGTTGTCTAGTTTCCTCCCACAAGTCTAAAATATTCTGGTTGGTTCCAATGCTTCTGACCAAACTCAGAAGCCAGTTAATTTAGTTTGCATGTATTTGTTTATATACAATATGTTTGTAGTGGGAACCATGGTCACTAGGCCTATGCATTAAGGCATGTCTCTTCAGCCTTGGGCTGTTCTGAAGACTCTATTTCAGAATTCCTGCTTGAACTTTAGTTCAAGGCAAGCAAATGTGCTCTATATCTCTTCAATACATGCAAATCACTCCATGTTTTATATTTTAAAGATTCTGATCTATTAAGTCCTGTTGTGGGCTGAGCTGTGTCAGCCCTGCTCTGTTTTATTGTGCTTAACTACTCAAACCTTCCCCTATCTCATTTTCCTTAACATAGACATTAATCAATCCCTTTAATGAATGTACATAATTAATCCATTTAACAATTAATCTGGCTGTAGTTAATCAAAATGGAACTGAGAGGGCTATATAGACTCCTCAAGATGGCGCAGGAAGTATACACAGGACACAGGACAGTGATGAAGTGATGACAAGGTCAATAGGTATTTTTGTGATTACTGGACATATAAAAAGAAAGTGTTCAGTGGAATATTTAACAGTCCAAATGATAGCAAATAAGAGAAGTTCATTGCTAGGGTTTACATACACTTTAACCACTTGAAGACCAGGCCTTTTCTGACACTTTTTGTTTACATATAAAATCAGTATTTTTTGCTAGACAATTACTTACAACCCCAAAACGTTATATATTGTTTAAAGCAGAGGTCCTAGAGAATTAAAAGGCAGGTGTTGCAATTTGTAATGCCTTTCAAACACAATTTGTTTTGGAAAAAATATATATTTTTTTATTTTAATGCACAAAAACATAATGTAATACCCAATTGTTTGCTAAGATGTAAAATATGATACCACGCTGAGTAAATAAATACCAAACATGTCATGCTTTAAAATTGTGCATGCCTGGAGAAGGTTTAAAAGCCTTTGCAGGTTACCACTTTAGGTTTACACAGGAGGTCTGGTGCTAGATATACTGCCCTCGATCTGACGTTCACAGTAATACCTCACATGTGTGATGCGATCGCTGTTTACGTGTACAGGACCGACACATGAGTTTGTCTTTGGGGTGAACGGGGACAGGGTGCTTTAACTTTTTTTTTCTAATTTTACACTGTCCCTTTATTTTTTAATCACTTTTATTGGTATTACAAGTAATGTAAATATCCCCTGTGACAGCAATAGGCAGTGACAGGTCCTATTTATGGAGAAATCTGGGGACCCCAAATTTCTCTACTGCCCTTAAAAGCCTTGGCTCATACCAAGATTGGTATGATCTAAAGCTTTTTTCAAACCACTAAGGGTTTGTTTACAATTGTGAAATCGGAAGTGTTGAATTTCTGGTTTCTTAGACCATAGAGATGATCTGGAATGTTTCAGTCCCTGATCAGCTATATGGTCAGCTGACAGAATCACTAGCTGCACTCTTGGGTTCTTCAGTGGGACAGGAGAGCCCTAGAAAGCCACGGAAGGTGGCGGGAGGGAGGGACGTCCTCTCCCGATGCTTTTAGAAGCAATCCAGTAGCTAATTAGCAGCTAGAATTGCTTTTACAAGAAAGTCGCCCACCAGCTGAAAAAAACAATACCAGGATAATAGCTGCAGCTGCAGGCATCATTCTAGTGTAATCACTGAAAGCCAGTGATGTACGGGTACGTTGCTAGTCCGCAAGTGGCAACCTGGATGTCCCAATCAAACATGGCAGATTAATACTAATATATACTGTAGCAATTGGTACCTCCGGGTACCTGTGTGTCAGGCTAAATTTGCTATACAGCAATTATGGTATGCAAATTTTCGAGAGTTTCCATGATTAACCTCTTCAAGCCACACAAATGTGCGGCCTCCCGGCGCCTGGGCTTAGACGCTGAGCGGACTCACATTTGTGTGCAATTAAGAAAAACATATGTGCTGAGAGCGCATGCCCTGCATGCTCCCAGCACACATGTCTGGTACTCATGGAAAGGTCCCGATCTCTCTTTCGATTGGGACCTTTCCTGATCATGTGACCAACGTGCCGGTGAATCACAGCGTTCACATGACAATAAAACCCCGCCTCCAGGCTTCTGAAACCCTTAAAGGGCCGGGAGGCGCCGGCACCAAGGGGTTAAGAGTCCAGACCCACCCTTTCTGCTCCTGTTTCTTATTGTCCTTCTGGCCTATCACAATGATGGGTAACCTCACTGGCCAATAGTAGAATAAAGAAGGTGGGAGACATTCGAAAAATAGTCTATATTTTTAATTCACAGAATATTATTTATTTATTTCAGGTACTTATATAGCGCCATCAATTTACGCAACACTTTACACATATATATATTGTACATTCACATCAGTCCCTAACCCTCAAGGGGCGTACAATCTAAGGTCCCTAACTCACATTCATACATACACATACAGTCATGTTCAAAATAATAGCAGTCAGACATCACTAACCTGATCAATCACTGTTTTTGGTAGAAATTATATTTCTACATGGCAAATAATTTACTAACAGGTGTAGTAAAGTAATAGAAATCCAACAGACCCAACAGTCATGACATGCATGCTGCTGATTCTGTGTAATTGAATAACTAATTGAAAGGGGTATGTTCAAAATAATAGCAGTGTGGAGTTCTATTAGTGAGGTCATTCATTCTTTGAAAAACAGGTGGCAAATATTGCCCTTATTTAAGGAAGGAAGGCAGCAAATGTTGTACATGCTGGTTACAGTGCATTTCTCTCTGAAATTCTGAGAAAAATAGTTTGTTCCAGACATTGTTCAGAAGAACAGCGTACCTTGATTAAAAAGTTGATTGGAGGGGAGAAAACATATAAAGAAGTGCAGAAAATGATAGGCTGCTCAGCTAAAATAATCGCAAATGCTTTAAATTGGCAACCAAAACCTGAAAGACGTGGAAGAAAGTGAAAAACTACCATTCGAATGGATAGAAGAATAGCCAAAATGGCAAGGACTCAGCCAACAATCAACTCCAGGAAGATGAAAGACGGTCTAAAGTTACCTGTGAGTACTGTTACAATTAGAAGACGCCTATGTGAAGCCAAGCTATCTGCAAGAAGCCCCCGCAAAGTCCCACTGTTGAAAAAAAGATGTGCTGAAGAGGTTACAATTTGCCAAAGAGCACATTGACTGGCCTAAAGAGAAATGGCCCAACATTTTGTGGGCTTGCCCTTGAAATGGGTGTTCCAACAAGACAATGACCCCAAACACACCAGTAAACATTCAACATCTTGGTTCCAGACCAACAAGATTGACGTTATGGAGTGGCCAGCCCAATCCCCGGATCTTAATCCAATAGAAAACTTGTGGGGTGACATCAAAAATGCAGTTTCTGAGGCAAAACCAAGAAATAGAGAAGAACTGTGGAATGTAGTCCAATCATCCTGGGCTGGAATACCTGTTCACAGGTGCCAGAGGTTGGTTGACTCCATGCAACACAGATGTACAGCAGTTCTCAGAAACAGTGCTTATACAACTAAATATTCATTAAGTGATTCAAAGGAAAGCAAAATCTTCAAACATTTTTCAGTTTATATAGTGAATGTTTGAGTTTGTAAAGAAGAATACAAACACTGCTATTATTTTGAACAGTCTAATATTCACTTTTCTTCAATTTTTTAGAGGAACAACACAAATTTGATATAGTTTTCTTCATGTTTTGATTTGGAATAGAATGTGTAGTGTTCCCAATGCATTTGTGTGTATGAAAATAAAAGCTATTAGAAGGATTTTGAGCTTTATTCACTTTTTTCAACACACTGCTATTATTTTGAACACAACTGTACTAGGGCCAATTTAGACAGGATACAATTAACCTACCAGCATGTCTTTGGAGTGTGGGAGGAAGCCAGAGTACCTGGAGGAAACCCACACAGGCACAGGGAGAACATGCAAATTCCAGGCAGGTGGTGCTGTGGCTGGGAGTCGAACCAACGACCCTCTTACTGCCAGGCAAAAGTGCTAACGATTTAGCCACTGTGCTGCCCAGAACAATGATTAAACATGTTGTGTCTTACTGACCTGGCACAAGGCTAACACATCTAACTTAACTGGATACTTGCTTATTCCAGGTGGGTGACTTAGAAAATCAAGATAAGGATTATAGTCCAAGCCCAAGATCTTTATAAACAAGTCAGCAGTGGAAGCATTTACATTCCTTTAAGGTACCCTTTAAACATACCATTTCCCAGTAAATGAAAGGGTTCACATAAACAAAATCTACAGTGCAATGGATCTTCTCCTTGGCATGGTAAATCTGGGGGGGGATGAAGGAAAACCTGAATTATTATGTACACACAGAGGATGAGTTATAATTATGGCTGACCGGAATGGATAGAATGTCAACTGTTCAATCTGTTTTGTTTGATAGTTATCACAGGGATGGCGATCATTCACACTGTACATCATTTTATTCATGAAGTTTGTAATCGCTAGGGAGTCCTTTTAAATGTGATTAATTCATAATGAACATCTGCTGTTTACTTTTTTCTATAAAGAGCTATGAATAGATCATTGATCTGTCGTCCCCAGGGGTTTGTTTTCAATGGCATAAGCTTTAATTTAGTATTTGAACACTCTGATATATTATAGTTCCCATTTGCACATTAACTTAGCTGGATGTACTTTTCTAACATGCATGCTATCTGATGATTTACACTTGTATTTTGTATGTAGTTTTTTCTTTCTCCAGGCTATGATATTTGAAAATGATTGTTTCCTGTGTGTTCTTGTTATTGCTAGTTCCAGGGTGAATGGAACTCAAAACTCAGAAAGTGTATATGGTAGATGTGATCTCCTTGTGATACAAGTTGCATCATCATACCTGGGAAATTTTAGAAGTTTGTGATTCCAGGGGAGGAAGTGAAGCCATTACATTATGATATTATGGCCCTCTAAACAAAACCACTGACTTCACAGCAAATAAGCAAAAACTGACATTCAGGGAAATAAGTGGCCTACATCAGGAAATTGCTTATAACATGTGGGTAATGAACAAACAATTCTTATGTGGCCAACAAATAAGCAGTACAAGGACTTATACTTACCTATATACACCAATCATCCATAACTTTATGGCCACCTTCCTAATATTGTGTAGGTCCCACTTTTGCCACCAAAACAGCCCTGGTCCTTCAGACATGAACGCCATATGACTATAGCCCACCAGGGCTGAAAAGCGTCAACTTTCTCTGTATTGGGATTCTTTTGTAGTTCTTATGGATTTGCAATAAATGAAATTGTTAAGAGCATATTCCACTGGGTTGCCGACCTGTTTTATTTGATTTTCTTCTCAACAATTACCAGGACTGGCACATGTGGAACTCTTTTTCTAGCAGAATGCAATTGATGCGTTGTAGCATTACATCCTTTTATGTTATTTAGGAAAGCCACTAGACCTCTGAAGGTATGCTATGGTATCTGGCACAAAGCCGTCAGTAGAAGATCCTATAAGTTGTGAGGTGGGGCCTCCATGGATCAGACTTTTTGTTCCAGCACATCCCACAGATGCTTAATTGGATTGAGATCTGGAGAAATTGAAGGCCTAATCAACACCTCAAACTTGTGTTTCTTAAACCATTCTTGAGCCATTTTTGCAGTGTGGCAAGGTGCACTATCCTGTTGAAAGAAGCCACTGCCAACAGGGTATACTGTTTCCATGAAGGGGTATATTTGTTCAGTTACAATGTTTAGATAGGTGGTACATGTCAAAGTAACATCATGACGGCAGGATCAAGGGTTTCCGACCAGCACTGCCCAAAGCATCTCACTGCCTCTTTTTTGCTTGTCTTCTTCCCATACTTCATCTCGGTGTCATCTCTTCCCCAGGTAAGTGGCACACACACACATACACCTGGCCATCCACATGATGTAAAAAAAATATGAATCATCAGACCAAATCACCTTCTTCCATTGTTACGTGGTCCAGTTCTGATGCTCACAGGCTCATTGTAGGTTCTTTTGGCCATGGACACGGGTCAGCATTGGCATCTTGACCAGTATGGGGCTACGCAGCCCCATACACAACAAACTATGTTGCCCATTTTTTCTGTTTTCAACACATCAACTTCAGGAACAACATGTTTACTTGCTGTCTAATATATCCCATGGACTTTCAGATGCCACTGCAACAAGATAATCAAACGTTATTCACTTAATCTGTCAGTGGTCATGAAGTTCTGACTGATTGGTGTATATTTCATGAAACATCAGACCTCTAGATGAGCATAGAAACTGAAGTCTGTAATGAGCAGTGCTGGGACAAGGTCATCCAGTGCCCAGGTCAAAGATGCCAAACTGCAACCCCCCATCTTGTTTATGATGTGCAAGCTTAGATAATCCTGCACCCAGCAGTCACTCACTTGTCAAAATTAGAGGGAATGTTGCTTAAGTTACCAATCATTCAGAGATCTTATTATCAGCATGATAATTTCAAAAGATGCCCTCTGCCTTCTTACTGCAGCAAAAATGTCAAGTTGGTCAAGTGTGACTGCATACAGTCCTGATCCATCTGTGCCCCATCAATTGTCGCTCCCATAGAGTTCTGCCTATTCCATCACCCCAAAAATTTGTTTCCTCTAGTCCCCTGCAGCTTTGTCATAACCCTTTTCCTTAATTCATACCAATCCTACCTCCCTTCACCCAAACAACCTCTCTAAATAAACAGTAAAGTGGGAGCGGGTTTAAAAAAATCATTGACAGGTTTTAATATTTTAAACATATCAGGAAAGTGAGAGCAAAATCAGAACTACTTTTTTCTGCATACTTGTCTGTAATTAGGGACTTTGTACTTAAGCCACTGGATCAGCATGGCAGCCATGGAACTAGTATTTTCTGGGTAGAGGGCCAGTAGTCTGCCCTCCATATTTACTTGTTTCTTTAAAAAAAAAGGATAAAAATAGAACTACAGAGGAGTAGGGCACTGCAGCACTATATGCCAAGATGAAATTTTAAGTGATGTTCCTTTAGTGCTCCCATTAATTTGTCCATGATTTACTGGCACCATGTGCTAGGCCTCAGATTGCCAAAATTTGCTTAGCTTCTCATGTTTAGTCCCTAAGGCCAGAAACAGGTATAATAGGTAGGATGCTTCCAAAGGCTTATATTTCTTTAACTCTTCAGTGATTAGAAACTTGCTGAATAAGCATAAAAACCCCACTGCTATACTTATGAGCCTCCTGCAGTAAATCAGGTTGGAACATATTATACTGTAACAGAGAGAAAGCCTCAGGGCACAGTAATTCCACACAACAATGTATAAAAAGACTAAATTAAACAGGGTAACGGAATTGAAACCTTACCAACTGTAGATCAAATGTGTAGCCAGGCTATGAACATTCAATTATATCCATATTCCCAACAAACAGTAAATGAGTCCCCACTGATCTTTGCTACTGTAGGCACAGTGGAACAATTCATCCTCAAATTCTCAAAAAAAGCACAGAAGTAATTTTAAAAAGAAAAGAACAAGATGGATCTCATCTGTCACTTGACCATATAGAAGACACGTGGGCTTAAAAAGAACTGAACTCTTCTGAACTGATATTGTCCCTTTATTGACATTCTTTGTTCTGTATTGTGTCTCTGCATGGAGGCAGCAGTCTTGTTAGAGGCAGGTATTTGTTTCTCATGACAGAGCCTCAAAATTTCTAAATCTCTCTCCAAATCTCATGAAACTAGCAGTCAGGCAGCAGTGACTTAGATCTGATACTGCATACATATATTGTAGCTATGAGACTGTCAATACAGGTCTGCCTAGGCATCCTCACATACCAGTAGTGGCGCTGCTATTTTTCAGGACAAATTCAATTTATATTTTTAGGTGTTCCCTTTAGCAAAGCAAACCATCATTTTTTTAGTCCATGTCCACTTGGCAACGCAGTGGCTGCACAGACATACCTGAAGTTGCTCATCAGAATTTGACAGACATGCAGGCTCTGGGTTAGTGGCCCTAAATGCAAACAGTGTCCTGAATGCAAACCTTGTTCATTCAGAGTTGCTCACCTGTGAAATTCGGAGAAGCTGCTGTGCCTGTGAAGCCACTGTTCCTCTATACACTTACAGTACATGCACTGCCTACATGCTGCCACTGGTGGCTCAAGCTATGTAAACTCACAGCCCATTCATGGTCTATGGACCTCAATGCTCAAATAAATTAGACCATCCAGGTATGTAAAATAGACAACAAAATGTTTTTTGTAGAAGAGGGCAGAACCCTTGTCACATTTTAACCTGGGTTAAATGGTATCTGGATTTGTATTATAAAGATTGTTTTACTTTCTGTTGAAGTTTCCATGGTTTTACAATGCATGAAAATAGAGAAAACTTGCATCTGGAACCCAAGCAATGGCAGAAAGATGATGGATTTCTAGTTTTTCCCTTTTCTACTAAAAAAAGTTTTTTAGGGTTCTAACTCTTCTCAGCTCTTTATCAGTATAAAATAAAAAATGTGCACTTTAAGAATATTCAAATACTTGAAAGTCCATAGCCTTTAAAGTGGACATAAGGTTATATGCATACCCAGAAGTAGTTCACTCTTATATTTCCAGGGTCATGCCGGTACCATGCAGGCAGGTGAATTCTCTGTTCTCCACTGTAGGTGGCACTCGGCTAGGGTGGTAGAGGAGGTCAAGAGAAATGTGATTTTTCTATTGTTTCTTTGGTCCCTTGGCAACATTCCTGTTGGATATGCTGCATCCAGCTGACCCAGGTGGCCATCTTGAGTCAGTAGAGCTTTTTATGTGCCGTCTCCTAGGCTTTGGCTCACTGCCTTGCAAGTGGATAGCATAGGGACAGTTCATTCGTCTATCAGGGGCAGTGAATAGCGGTAGGGGAGGTTCCAAATGAGTAGGGACAGTCTATGGACAAGCCACCCTGCATTGTAATTCTCCCCATTGGGCTCAGACTGGCCAGGTCGCATTTCACTCTCGATGACAGACGCTGTTGGTGTACCAGAACCTGGTTTGTATCTTTGCGCAGTCCTTTCAATACAAGTTATGTTAATTGTAACCAGACTCAGTGTGTTTGCTGCGGCCAAACCAAGTTGCACCTACTTACAGGCAGAACAGAGCTGTGGAGGAGCAAGCAAAAGGGAAATCCATGTAATGTAGCATATGTCCCATTTAATAAGGTACACTTGTTATTTTGCCTTAGAGATGAAAAAATCTGATGGTTTTACTGGAAAAAGACAACTCCTAGAACTCTTTATCATCTAATCCAAAATGTATTTGGCTATGTTAAAATAACTGGATGGAAAAAAGTAACTGGAGACACAATTTTGCTGGCAGTGAAACAAACTAAACAAAATACTTACTGATATTTTTTAAATCTAAGGTTTTGGGATAAAAAGACAGAAAAAAGTAAATATATTAAGATTTGTTATTTCCACATTTTCTGTGAATCGGCCTTAACCTGGTGCATGGCTCTTTGTCAGAGAAAGGGCATGAAAACAGACATGTGGAAGATCTCTAAGCATTATACTACATTGTAAATCATTCCTGTATAAATGCATATCCCATATATCTGATGTGTATGAATCATGTACAATGACATTATAATAATGTCAAACTTGAGATCAGTAAACTTAAATAATGCCAGGTTATGTGCAAGTGCTGTTTCCTGTTATGATTAAGAGCTGTTTCAAACACAATATGGTAGAATTGCTCAGTGTGCAGTGACTCAGTAATATCCAAACCCAATAGCAAAAACATAATATATTGCCAGTACTTTGATGTGGCGACAGCATTAGTTTCCGTTTTCAGGCTTCTTTTTCTTTATTGTCACCTAGTAATCCAGTTAATAACATACTTCCTATCCCTCACTCCTCCACTCTGCCTAGGGAGGGAGCCATGGTATTGGTAGCCACCAAAGTTGGACTTCAAACATGACTTCATCTCTATGAGATGGGGGTGATGGGCATATCTGGAAACCTTCAAGCTTTTGGTTTGAGGATCCAGCTAATTAGTGTGATTACTGTAGCTCTGTGTCAGCTGCTTCAAATTCAAGCCCTGCATTCAGCTGATCAAGAGCAGTGACAGCAGCATTCCTTAGAACAGTCAGCAAAGAGCACAGTACAGAGCTTCTGCTACCCCAAAACCCTCCCAACAATCCTCCTATTCTCAGATACTGCAGGCAATATATGTAAAAACAGTGGTGTGGGACAAAAGTGTGTCGTTATTAGCTAGACATCGCAGATTCCTTTACAGACATGCACAGAATAGAAACATTGGTTTCGTTTTGTTTTGGATATATTCCTTATTTTACTTATTTCATTCATTGGATTCATTTCAGAATTTGTTTAGTTTCATTTCGTTTATTCGTTTTCTAATTTCAATTTTTCAGAAGGATTCAAATTTGAATGAGTAGAAAATGTATCGACCAATAAATTCTGTATGAAGAATAGCTGGTTGTCAAGGAGCTGGCCAGAATGGCGGCCGCGTTGTCCTTAACAACCGATGACTCATCAGTTGTCAGCTGAATGTAAACAAAAGAGTGTCGGCAATGAAAAATAAAAGAAAGAAAACAGCGTGAAATCCCCCTCCCTATCCATACTGGGCCCTTCGTGTCCCGGTATGGATCTATGCAAATATGTTATTTAAAAACGGTGTGTGGTCCACCCCAAGTTCCATACCAGACCCTTAACTGAGCATGTGACCTGACAGGTCAGGAAAAGAACTGGATGAACGAGCACAGCTCCCACAGGACCATACCAGGTTACAGGCCCTCAACATGGAGGGTGGTCCTTTGGGTTTGAAGGGCTCCCCCCAGAGCACCTTGTCTCCATGTTGATGGGGACAAGGGCCTCTTCACCACAGCCCTGCACTGTGGTTGTGTGGGTCTGCAGGCGGGGGGCTTATCAGAATCTGGAAACCCCCTTTCACAAGGAGGCCCACAGATCCCACCCCCCATGTGAATGAGTATACTCATTCACTAAAAAAGTGTAAAAAATGAGTAAAAACACAACAGTTTTTAACAGTTTCTTTATTAACCATTTGCCTGCCGAGTGCTTTTACCCCCTTCCTGCCCAGGCCAATTTTCAGCTTTCAGCGCTGTCGCACTTTAAATGACAATTGTGCGGTCATGCAACACTGCACCCAAAGAACATTTTTATCTTTTTTTGAGACATATAGAGCTTTGGTTTGGGTGTATTTGATCACCTCTGGGTTTTTTTTATTTTTTTACAAACTAAAAAAGACTGAAAATTTTGAAAAAAAAAGTTTTTTCTTAGTTTCTGTTATAAAATGTTTTAAATTAGTAATTTTCCTCCTTCACTGATGTGCGCTAATGAGGCTGCAGTGATGGGCACTGATAGGTGTCACTGATGAGGAGGCACTGATAGGTGGCACTGATGGGCATTGACAGGCATCACTGATGGGCATTGACATGCATCACTGATGAGCACTGAAAGACAACACTCATATACTTTATGGCACTGATAGGTGGCACTTGTGGACACTGATAGGTGGCACTGATAGGCGGCACTGACTGGCACTGATAGGTGGCACTGACTGGAAATTAGGTGGCACTGACCAGCACTGATAGGCGGTGCTGATAGGCACTGATAGGCAGCACTGACTGGCACTGATAGGTGACATTGATTAGCGGCACTGATAGGCAGCACTGACTGGCATTGATAGTTGGCACTGAAAGGCAGCTCTGATGGGAACTGATATATGGCATAGATGTGCACTGGTACCCACTGATATGTGGTTTTGATGTGCACTGATGGTCACTTGTATGTGGAATTGATGGGCAGTGATAGGTGGCCTTGATGGGCACTGACAGGTGGCACTGATGGGGCTACACTTATCATCTGTGCTCTGATCATCAGTGTAGATGTCCCATCTGAGGAATGCCAATTACCAACTCTCCTCTCCTCAAGTGCTGTCTGCCTGAGGAGAGGACTGCCTTGTTTACATGTGATCAGCTATGATTGGACACAGCTTATCACATGACAGAGCTGACATCATCGTCTCTTTAGTGTGATCGGTGATCTGCTGTGTGCATAGCACACTGCCGATCGCTGCACCACGTGCCCCCCGGGAGCGTGCATGCGCAGTTAGAGTGGGAGGACGTCATATGACGTCCTCCTAGATTGAGAGAGCCGCCGCCCGCCTGTCATTTCCTTATATGGGGAGAATTAAAAAAAAACAATAAATAAATGTCCCCCGAAGTAGATCCAACATCAATCATGATGAACAACAGAGTAAAGAAAAAAAGAGCTTCACAGCCAACAAAAGCTCCTGCTGTTTGGCATTTCTTCAATAACTAAGGGACAGAGGACACTCGAGTGCCCCAGGTGATACTGCCCCCTTATGAAGTCATCAACCCAGCATGCCCCCAGTCGATGATGTCATAAGGGGGCAGGGTTACCCTGTGACATCATCGGGTTGCCCCCGCCTACTAGTTATTTAAGAACTGTCAGACAATGGGAGTCTGTGTCAGACGTGGAGCTCCTTTGTTAGGACATTTTTTTTTTGGGGGGGGGGGTTGTTTTTACTCACTTTTTGGGTGAATGAGTAGGGTGCTATGTACCCCATACTCATTCACATGGGGAGGGGGGCAAGGATCTGGTGGCCCCCTTGTTGAAGGGGGCTTCCAGATTCCAATATACCCCGTGCCCACAGACACCCACAACCACAGCCCCGGGCCATCAACAAGGGGACAAGGTGCTTTGGGGGTGGAGCTCCCCTAACCTAAAGTACCCCCTATGTTGAGGGCATGTGGTCTGGTATGGTTTGGGGGGAGAAACTGCTTGCTCATTGCCAACATACTTTTATTTACATTCACTGTGAGTGGGAAAAACATCTCACATGGCGCTACACAGCACACCAGCTGTTTATCAAATCCAGGCTGAAGGCAGATGGGATGTGCCAGTTGGACTGAGCGGGCAGATGCGATCCATTACAGGAGACCACCAGCTTTGGCAAGGTGGAACTGCATGAAAGTGACGTCACTGGAACCTAGTTGGGGAGCCTGATGTGGAGAGGAGGCATCCTCTTACTACTCCCGCTCGGAGCCCCTATTAGTGGGGACAGAGGGTGTAGAGCCAGGAGTGGCACGAGTGCCGGGTGGGTCTGGAGATGACGGTAGGCAGGTGATGACCCAGAAGATCCGAATGCAGGTCAGTGTGGATGCAGGAACATGGGTGCAGCAGCAGGCAGGTATGGTGGCAACCAGGATACAGACCAGGTGCGGATGCAGAAACGTGGGTGCAGCAGCAGGATAGGTATGGTGGTAACCAGGGTGCAGGCCAGGTGTGGGTGCAGGAACGTATGTGCAGCAGCAGGTAGGTATGGCAGCAACCAGGATACAGGCCAGGTGCAGATACAGGAACATATGTGTCAGACAAGCCGGGTCAGGATCAATTGAGGAGATCAGGTACAAGGGAGAAGGCAAGCGGATAGTCAGGGATAAGCCGGGTCGGTGCAGGCAGAGTTCTTTCTTAGTCAGGGTCAGATCAGATACAGGCAACAAAATCAGGTTATGGAGTACAGGACGTTATAGACCAGAAGGCATAGGCTAAACTGTGTTAGTGATTTAACTATCACCTCTACGCTGATGACACTCAAATCTACCTCTCCACCCCTCACCTCACCCCCACAGTCTCCGCCCACATCACTCACCTCCTAAACGACATCTCAGAATGGATGTCGCTCCATTTCCTCAAGCTTAACCTCTCCAAAATTGAGCTCCTCGTCTTTACCCCTGCCCGCGCCCCCCTCCCATCCTATCCATCACTACCAACAACACCACTATCAATCCTGCCCCGCAAGCCAAAGTCCTTGGCGTTATTCTGGACTCAAACCTTTCCTTCCAACCTCATGTCAAATCACTCACAAACACATGCAGGCTCCACCTCCGCAACATCACCAAGATACGTACCTTCCTTACCCCAGACACCACTAAGCTACTCGTACACTCCCTGATTATCTCACACCTTGACTACTGCAACTCCCTTCTAACCAGCCTACCCCAGCACAGGCTGTCCCCACTTCAGACCATCCTGAACTCAGCGGCTAGACTCATCCACCTCACCAACCACTCCACCTCTGCCACCCCCCTCTGCCTATCCCTTCACTGGCTCCCGGTTGCCCAACGCATCCGATTTAAACTACTAACTCTGACCTACAAAACCATTCACAACACTGCCCCTAACTACCTCACCAACCTGATTCCCAGGTACCACCCTACCCGTACCCTTCGCTCTTCACAGGACCTCCTTCTATCTTGCTCCCTGGTCTCCTCCTCCCACGCACGACTGCAAGACTTCTCCAGCTCATCCCCCATCCTCTGGAACTCACTACCACAATCCATCAGACTGTCACCTTCCCTCCTCACCTTCAGGCGCTCCCTCAAAACCCACCTCTTCAGGGAAGCCTACCCCACCCTCACCTAACAGCCGATCCCCTTCATTCCTCCCAACACTCCATCCCCCACAGCCACTTCCTCCTGTACCACTACCCCCTCCCTCCTAGATTGTAAGCTCGAAAGAGTAGGGCCCTCTAACCCCTCGTGTGCTGTTTGTTGTTGCTGTACTGTTTCATGTATTGTCCCCCCCCCCTCTATTGTACATCGCTGAGCAAACCCTTTGGCGCTATATAAACTCGATGTAATAATAATAAATAGCCCGCCTTGCGGTGACGTGAACTTTTGTGCGCATGCGCGCAACTGCACGCTCCCGTGCATGTGCACTCGCACTGCCGCGGCTGACAGGGATCCAGCGCCGGCGCATAGATGCGTGGCGGCAAGAGAGCGATCCCTGACAGGAACCTGGAACCCCGAAAACTGAAGTCATCAGCCACGCAGCAAGGAACGCACCAGAGAGAATGAGTACATCCGGTTACCAGGATAACATGCTTTGGGATACATCCCTTTGTCAAATCCTGACATATTAACCGGCAGGGCAACCATTTATACACTACTAGTCAGATCAGCACATCCCCTCCCACAGGAAGGGCCAATTAACCTACCCTGGGTAAAAAAAATGTGAGAAAGGGAATGGCTTTACTGACATCTCAATATAAGTAAGAACATTATTATTATTATACAGTATTTATATAGCGCCAACAGTTCCCTCAGCGCTGTACATTACAGATCATTTAATGACATAATCAAAAAAGTAATAAATGTAATAGTAGCCATTCTAGTCACCCACATTTTATGTAACCACCTCTATATGTAATTATAGCATAAATAACATATAAAAGAGATCTGGAACAAACTATTTAGATTAAAATAAAACAATGGTGCAAGAGCATTATAGGTAAGGTTACTCGTGCACCAAAGGAAGGGGCAATATGGATGGCACAGTATATTTATAGGCCTATGGGGGTGGAGTCCTGTAGGTAGCCAATGAAAAATGAATGATAACAATATCAGTCCTAAAAGTTGGATGCAAACGCATCTGTAGCAAAAAGAGAAACAGGAAACGCCACCGCCTAAGTGTAGCATAATAGAAATCCAGGCAAGGTATGAATTAAGAATTGCACTCACATTTATTAGAAAGATAAAAACATGTGTATACCGAAACCCGCTGGAGGACTGCAGAGCCCGGCAGGGTTGCTGCTGGGTCAACAGAGCGATGAGTGTGGAAAGTGTGGCTATGCGTTTTGAGGCAAAACAACCTTGTTGCCTCAAAACCCTTAACCACACCCCCACGCTCCTCCTGTCATCCACTGGAAGTCCTCTGCATCTCAGGTCTGCCTCCAGGTTCAATGACAGCTAGCTCCACACCGCCCGAAACCCGCTGGAGGACTGCAGAGCCCGGCAGGGTCGCAGCTGGGTCGACAGAGCGATGAGTGTGGAAAGTGTGGCTACGCGTTTTGAGGCAAAACATCCTTGTTGCCTCAAAACCCTTAACCACACCACCACGCTCCTCATGTCATCCACTGGAAGTCCTCTGCATCTCAGGTCTGCTTCCAGGTTCGATGACAGCTAGCTCCACACCGCCCGAGGAAGGCGCGGCTCATCCCGGGTGTACCTGTTTGGATCATCGGATGCCATCAGCGCCATTACAAGCAGGGTCTACAGGCCATCTCCGAAGTGCCTCTGGTCCGACCCAGCCGTGACCAGCACAAGCTCTGCAGTCCTCCAGCGGGTGTCTATATACACGGTTTTATCCTTCTAATAAATATGAGTGCAATTCTTCATGGATATCTTCCCTGGTTTTTATTATACTGCACTAAGGCAGTCACTCTTCCTTTGTTTCTCTTTCTGCATTTGAGATAACTATCCCACTGAGGTGTTAGGATGACATAGAACCTCATATTTAATCCTTAGTGATTTATCCCCCCAATTAAAATTAATAAATAAAGCTTTTAATTTACCAAGAATGAGACAGAGGTCTTGAGGGCTTTGTAATTTGCAGCTACAGAGAATTTACACAGTCGGAGACTGAAAGGATATTCATTTTAAATGGTGGAAAATTATATAAGATAAGCTGCATAGGTGTTCACGTTAACTTAACTATTAAAAATCATTACACCCAAAAGGGCATATTTATAAAGCGGTGAATGTGACCAAACATTCACTATTGGTGAAACCAACACTGTCATTTAAAGCTGAACTGAACTCTCTCAATATAACTACTTTTAATCCTTCTGCTGCGAGCATTGGTAAATAGATAGGGAGATATATTATATTGCTTTAAACTCTTTTTTTCAGTTACTTCCTGGTATCTGGTCTAGGCAAAAATAATGTCATACATCCCAGGAGTCTTTATGAGCATTTTTTTCTCATTTAATACCCCCCCCCCCTTTTGCATGCATACCTGAGCTAAGGGCAGATGAATTCCAGCAAGTAAAGGCTACATGAATCCTCTGTCCTTACTCAAGATGGCTATGACTAGCAATGCTAGGGGGGGGGGGGGGTGTTTCAAATTGATTTCTTAACAAACTAAAACATAAAAACATGGATGAATGGGTGAGTTTGCCTTGTACATTAAATATGAATTAAGTAGTGTTTTCATTTTGCGGTGCTCAGATACAATTTATTTCCACTATAAAACACATGCACTGTGAAGGTTTACCTGCAGTAAATGTTTTGGTGAATGTCAGATTCACCGCTTTATAAATGCTCCCCTTACATAATAACCCAACCTAAGAACAAAAATGTAATATTATTGCAGCATACCAGTTCTTAGATGAGGTGGCTGCAGGGACAGACTAACCATTTGGAAACTCGGACACTGCATGAGGGCCCGAGTCAGTAGGGGGCCCCATGAGATGCCCCTGGTACCTTTTTCATAGGCTTTTTGAGTTTGGGCAAGGACACAGGGGCCCCATGATCCCCTATTGCCCGGGGGTCCCATGAGTTGTCAGTCCGCCCCTGGGTGGCTGTATGACTTTTTTTCTTTCGGGCTAAGAACATTTTCAGCAAGTACAGCATGTGTTGATGTTGCTGGACATGCAGTGTCCTTATCACTTCCTTTGAGATGAACTGGAAGCAAAAACAATGTTATCTTTCATTTGTAAACCAGTAACCTCACCCCCCTGAGAGCTTTCAAAAGTCAATGACTGGGTATGATGGGGCTGAGGTAAAGAAAGTGAGTAATCTACCAGGAGAATGGAATGACTAATCACTTACTCAAGTTGGGGGGGGGGGGGTTGCAGAGGTGGCATCAGGGGTCTCCTGATGCCCAATGTCTCTGTGAAGAGGAGCTGACTCTAAAAGATTACTATAACCTTGTGACGTTAAAAAAGTTAAGTTAAAAAATTTCAAAAACAATTTTATATGCCCCTTCCCCTGTGCACACATCTGGATAGACTATCATTTCTGTAATTTAACAGCTTCCATACAGGGCACTTTTACCCCCATCCTGCCCAGACCATTTTTCTGGTTTCAGCACTCTCACACTTTGAATGACATTTGCGCGGTCATGCAACACTGTACCCAAACTAAAATTGTATCCTTTTCTTCACACATCTAGAGCTTTCTTTTAGTGGTATTTAATCACCATTGGGGTTTTTATTTTTTGCTAAAGTAACAAAAAAAGACCAAAAATTTTGAAAAAAAAGCACGTTTTTCTTTGTTTCTGGTATAAAAGTTTGCAAATAAATAATTGTTCTTCATAAATTTAGGCCAAAATGTATTCTACTACATGTCTTTGGTGAAAATAACCCAAATTAGTATTTATTATTTAGTTTGTAGGAAAGTTATAGAGTTCACAAACTATGGGATATATCTGAATATTGATCAATCCTGAAGTACTGTCGGCCAATCTAATTTCTTGAGGTCCAAGAATGTCAGAACAGTACAGATATCCCCCAAATGACCCCTTTTTGAAAAGTAGACAGTCCGATGTATTTCATAACAGGCATGGCGAGTTTTTTGAAGTTGTAATTTTTTTCTCATAATTTTTCAGAAATGAAGAAATAAAAAAAAATGATTTTCACTATTTTTTTTTTACATACTGTCACCAGTGCAGTACAGTATCATCACATAACTGTCATGGCGGTGATCAGGTACACTGACTGGTGACAGTACAAAAAAAAATTATAATTTTTTTAATTTTTTTATTTTTTATTACATTTTTTTCTCTTTTTTTAAGATTTGTTTTTCATATTTCACTATGACCAAAGTAGTACAATGTTACCATAGTAACATTGTACTACTTTGGGGAAGTGATCAGTATTTTTTTTTTTTACACAATTTGCATATAGCAAAGAATTACTTTGCTATAAGCAAGTATTTATCTGAATGAAATCGATTCATTTAGGATTTTTTTTTCTTAACTGTGATTTGGCCACAGCTAATCTTGTGACACAGCTGGGCTGTGATTGGCCCAGCTTGTGCATGTGATCGCTGTGACCATTCACAGCCATCCATTGTATTCAACTGTCATGTGACCTGCTGTTATTGGTCACAGCAGGTCACATGGTACCGGCAACGGGGCAGGTACACAGATCTGTCATCAGCCGTGTCCGAGGTACACGGCTGGTGACAGATAGCGCCACTGTGAGATGGGAAAACAGCTCTCATTGTTTGAACACTGTTTGTGTGGAAGTAAATTAATGTTTTGACTGACATTCTGCGGTTTAGCCCCAAGATGTCACTGTTTTTCTAACACAGGCTCAGACTGCATAGATATTTTTATATTCATGAAGAGGTGGGGTTTTGCACTCAGAGTTGAAGTTTAGTGAACAGGAAGAGGAGACTGCAGCCATGTTTTGGATGATGCTGAATGAAGGGGCCATGTGAGCTGAGAATCCGATGACATCCAGGTGTGAATGCGTCCCTCAGTAACCAGAGCTGCAGCTGAGTGAAACTGATGATATTGCTGCCAGGAAGCTGATGAGATTGCTGCCAGGAATGCTGATGAGATTGCTGCCAGGAAGCTGATGAGATTGCTGCCAAGAATGCTGATGAGATTGCTGCCAGGAAGGCTGATGAGAGCAGAGGAACTAAGCAACATATACGGCGAGACCGCATGTTTGTTGGAGAGACATTTGTTCTGTTCAGAGTCACCAGCGGATGCAAAGCAGACCCGGGTCGGTAAGATCGTGCACGCACCTCATTTCAGTGTTGGCGCCTAGAGACTGAGGCCAGGCCTATAGTTAGTTAAGGTCTCTGTTTGTGTCAGGCCACAAGTGTTGTTACTGATTATTGGAAGGACTCCACAACTTAAAGTGACATTTCACATTGGAGAGCTGATAAAATCCTACAAACTCAAGCCAGACTGGCATTTTGCTCAGAAGGAATGCTCAGGCATGTGCTACAGGACCAGTTATGGGAGAGGGAATACTGTAGATTTGTGTAAGATTGTAAGCTGTTGTGCTAGCCCATACCGTACACCCATACACTGATTCCTGCTCTTTTAGGGTAATAACAGGTAAGGTGTGGCAGCTTATTTGTGCCCGCCAGTAGGTAAATTACTTCACTTTCTACCTTCATCCATCAGAAGGTGCCATGCTGTGCAGCACAAGGGTCTCAGCCTTTGGGCTGGGTGTATGTAACATTTATTGTATGTTTCCAGCATTTGTGGTTGTGTTTATTTGCCACATCTAAGTAAAATTCTGTTGTGGCAAAAGCTGGTGTTGGGGTTGCTTTCCTCGTTTGTCACTTCACTGTATCCTGGGGAGCCCACCCCGGTACGTGGCTTACACCAGGCAAACTGCGCATACCTGAAAGGACGCCATATGGTGTCCACCCAGAGGGACGAGGTGTTTTGCCCAGTCCCTCACTGCTACCTCCTGACCACTTGAAATCTCCTAACAATGCACTGTTGAAATGAGTTGGGATGCATTCTCAGTGAATTGTAAGTGCCCAACTATTGATTATGTAGCGGGAAGGCACAGTGACATTCCTTGTGACTCCCAGAAGGCATAACTGAAGGTTTTTATATTTTTTTGTTTAAAATGTTGCCACCCATTTAACACAGTGCAGCAACATATGCGTCCCTGGGTGGCCAAAGTTTCTTTGCTGAGAGAGCACTCACTGCATGCTCCAAGCACATGGACCTAGCAGTCAAAGACAGCCCTCTGTCTGAACTAACAACTGGTAGTTTGTGGAACTGCTTCAGGATCATGTGACCACTGTGACAACCAATCACAATGGTCACATGATCTCTGATCCTTCCAGCCCCCCTATTTAGAACTTTTTAAAGGGACATCGGGTTGGGTGGGATAGGGTTTAAACCAAACTCCTGGAAATATAAAATAACTACCCTTGCAGTGCCACTCCCCCCCTCCCATTGCAAAGGTTAAATGCTTTTCCAGGGGATAAGGACTAAGGTGTAATAGTTATCTTACTCATCACTCTGGCAGGCTCCAGCATTCTCCTCCGCTTTGGCTTGTGGTGGTCCTTCATTGTCCTCATAGGTATTGGCTCTGCATCATACTTGGTTACATCATTGTACAACTGATGGACAGAGCATCTTTCAGAAGAGGCTTTGGGACACCAGTTGCACAGAGATAGGAACTCAACTCTAGCCACCCCCTAGAGGTAACAAGCAATGAACTGTTGTAGTGAGGGATTATTTTTGGTAATCTCCAGAGCTGAATTTTACATTCCAATAGTTTTTATTGAACAGTTTTCAAATAACAGATAGAACAAATGAACGATAGTCATGTCACAATGAGTAGATTTCAACACAATGCAAAGAACATGGTTTATTGGATATAAGACATGCAACATGAGACCAGGGACTCTGTAGAGTAGCTATTGGATAATCCATACAAAGGTCCAATTCACTTATCTAGGACACAGTGGTGAAAGAAGGGAGGAGGAAGGGAAACCGGAAGGGAGACTGGAGGGCGGCATAGTGGGAGGGGAAGCGGAAGAACCACTGTTTGTGGACCTGAGATTACACACAGAGTAAGCGTCGTTTGGGGCATGACAAATGTTGTAAAACATATAGGGATTAGGCATAACCCACCCCAGAGGATAGAAAAAGATAATGAAAAAGAATAAAGAAAAGGGAATAGAAAAAGAGAAAGAGAGAGTCAAGTGGGTCAAGTTTGGGGACATTAGGGCACGGAAATATATTAAATCCATGAATCACATGTTTTGTCAAATGTTCTAGTATTGTTGTGTAGAATACAGATGAGTCTGTCGTTAATCATAAACCAATCCAGTTTATTCTTAACATAGTCAAGTGGGATGACCGATTACTTTCAATGTCTAGCTATAGTAATTCTCGCTGCCAACAGCATATAGGTGATCAATTTAATGGACTTTCTGGGAACGTTATCCAAGAATTTATGAAAGAGGGCCATCTCCGGGGATCTGCAAATATTCACCCCCATCACCGAATAGATAAAATTAAACATGCGGATCCAAAATCTGGTTGCTATCAGATGTTGTCACCAGATATGATACATAGAACCCACCTGGTCACAACGTCGAAAGCACAATGGTGAAGCAGATGGATGCATCCTCATAGTCCGAGTAGGGACCAAGTACCATCTTAATAATGTTTTATAGTTTGCTTCAATTAGAGTAGTGTTGATGGAAACTTTAGATAATGCAAGGGCAATATCTTGCCAATCACATAGGTCATAATTGACATTCAGGTCCCATTCCCATTGATCCATATAGGGAAGCTTACAATTCAGATCAGTGAGGAGAGCATACACTGTGGAGCAGAGTTGAATTTTAAAGTGATACTAAACTCACAGGGGGTTATTTACTAAAACTGAGAGTGCAAAATCTGGTGCAACTTTATATAGAAACCAATCAGCTCCCATGTTTTATTGTCATAGCATAATTTAACAAGCTGAAGTTAGAAGCTGATTGGCTACTATGAGCAGCTGCAACAGATTCTGAGTGCACCAAGTTTAGTAAATCTCCCTCTAAGTTTGCATTACTTACCTGCCTGTCCACACTGTACACTGAGCTGTGCAAACATCTGTACATTTAGAATGAACATTTACCAAATATTCTCTAATATATGTAGTTCCTAAATCATCAGTGCTACCTAGCGGCCATAATGCATTTTTCTCTATAAATATCTCAATCAGGAAATGAATTATGGCCACTAGATGGGAAAGGTGTTATAGGAACTACATATATTAGAGAAAAAATGGTGATTTTTCATTTTAACCACCTCCCGCCCACCATATAGTAATATGATGGACCCAAGGTGGTTCTCTCGTTCTGGGAGGACGTCATATGACGTCCTCCCATTCTAACCGTGCATCTGAGGCTCCCAAAGCGCGCAGAGCAGCGATCGGCAGTGCGCTGTGTCCCTCGGACACAGCGGATCACCAATCCATGGAAAGAGCAGAAGATGTCGGCTTGGTCATGTGATCAGCTATGTCCAATCACAGCTGATCACATGTAAACAGGGAAATGCTGGTTATCTGCATTTTTCTCCTCTCGAGCTGTCACATGGCGGCTTGAAAGGAGAGGAGAGCCGGTAATCGGCATTTCGCGGAGGGGATATGTACACTGATCATCAGAGCACTGATTATCAGTGTGCCGTGATGATCAGTGTAGCCCCAGCAGTGCCACCTGTCAGTGTCCATCAGTGCCAGCTGTCAGTGCTCATCAGTGGCAGTGCCCATCAGTGCCATATCAATGCCACATATCCGTGTCCATCTGAGCTGCCTTTCAGTGTCACCCATCAATGCCAATCAGTGCCACCTATCAGTGCTGCCAATCAGTGCCACCTATCAGTGCCACCTATCAGTGGCCGCCAGTGCCACCTATCAGTGCCCGTCAGTGCCGCCTATCAGTGCCAGTCAGTGCCGCCTAACAGTGCCAGCCAGTGCCACCTAACAGTGCCAGTCAGTGCCGCCTATCAGTGCCAGTCAGTGCCGCCTAACAGTGCCAACCAGTGCCACCTAACAGTGCCAGTCAGTGCCGCCTATAAGTGCCGCTTATCAGTGCAATATATCAGTGCTGCCTTTCAGTGCCCATCAGTGATGCCTATCAATGCCCATCAGTGCCACCTACCAGTGCCTCCTCATCAGTGCCCATCAGTGCCACCTATCAGTGTCCATCAATGCAACCTATCAGTGGCCATCACTGCAGCCTCATTGGCGCATATCAGTGAAGGAGAAAAATCACTTATTTACAAAATTTTATAACAAAAACTAAGAAAAAACTTTTTTTTTCAAAATTTTCAGTGGTTTTTGGTTTAAAAAAAACAAAACCCAGAGTTGGTTAAATACCACCAAAATAAAGCTCTATCTGTCACAAAAAAATTATAAAAATTTCATATGGGTACAGTGTTGCATGACCGTGCAATTGTCATTCAAATTGCAACAGCGCTGAAAGCTGGAAATTGGCCTGGGCAGGAAGGGGTATAAGTGCCCTGTAGGCTTGTGGGTAAATGTGCGAATATTTGTCAAATCCACACAACAAATGTTTTATACGTAGATCTCAGTGTGTGATGATTTTTAATAATTGAAGAATAACTAAAGGCAAGACTTTATTTTAGATTTGGATAGAGTAGAGATTAATGTTTTATTGCTCTCTGTGTCCCCACTAGGGAGATTCACTCTCTCTATTTGTCCTGTTTACCATTTTCATTGAAAGTAAAAGTAAAAGAAAATCTAAAATGTGGGTTTTTTCCCCAAAAAAGTAAAAGAGGGTAAATCTTCCAATGGGGACACTGGTTCTGGAAACCTGAATGGGGGGGGGGGGGGGTTTCAAGGGGTTTACTTAATTTGCAGAGACTTCTTCTCACTTCCTGTTTTGGCTATGGGACAGGAGGTGAAGGTAAATCCCCCCAAGAAGACAGAGCGTGCAAAAAAAAAATATATCTGACAGGGTTTCCCTTTCTCTACTCAAAGTGAAAAAAAAACGTTTTGCATATAGTTCTGCTTTAAAGTAATTAAAGCACCTTTGTGGCTTATTGGGTATAAATATCTACTGCTTTAAATAATACTTTGTCAGCTTCCAGCTGTGTGAATATTCTATTTACAGCTGCAAATTACGAAGCCTTTAGGACCTCAATATCTCAATTTCAGGTTTATAATTGTTATTATTAATATTATGTTTTCCATTACAATGCACAGAAACCGAGTGTGATACTGGATTTTGTCAAAGTGGCAATCAGAAGAAGCCGAGCATCTTAGAAATGAATAAGAATTTCCCCTTCCTGCTATGATAGCAGATGGTTTACAAAATAAATATACTATTCGTGTACAATATTCAGCCTTTTCTGACACATATGTTGGCATACTTTCAACCTGTTAGGTAATTTAAAATATAAACGTATAGCAATAGTGCAAATGTTGAGTTACAATTGCAGTGTTTGCCTTAAAGCTGGACTCCAGTCTACCTACCAGGATTACATTAGGACCCCCCCCCCCCCATATTAAAGTCTAATGTTCATTTAGTCTAGCAAGCATGTTATAGAGACTACTGTAACACAAAATAGCAAAAAGAAAAACATAAAATGCAAACATAAAATGTGCGTTATATCAAATAAGCACCACTATAAAAACCAAAGTAACCAGGTGTATGACAAATAAAGATTGGTCCATCCTGCCACAGTTCTAAAGAAACTCAAAAGTTCAGTCTTTACACCATGAATAAAAAGTGCTCCAGATGGACTATAGATTAGTCCATCTTGCAACAGTTTAAATAAATTACTCCAGAAAGTTCAATCTCTCTACTGTGAATAGAAAGTGCTCCAGTGCACCTCTCTCTAGCAGACTAGGGCTCACCAGGTATATTGAATTGAAGGCTGCAGCGAGACTGCACATTGTATTAATATTTTTGGGGTATTGTCAGGGGCGAACTGACCATTTGGAAACTCAGGTCAGTAGGGGGTGGTATTTTTTTTTTCTATTTGTACTATTCATTTATTATTGATATATTTATTTTTATATATATTTTTTTTTGTTTTGTTTTGATTGGCTGTTCCTTGATTGGGTGGTCAGTTGTGTGTGTGGGAAGGGGGGGTGTCCATTTCTTTTCATCGCTTATTGGCCTACATAAGTTGGACTAGCAGGTCTACATTTTAGCTCTGAGGAAGAGAGTTGTCTCCCGAAACGCATTAGCCTATCCCTTATAGGGTGTTTGACTTCATTGGACTGTCCTTACGGGTCACCTGTTCTGTTTATATCCCTTTTGGTTTGTGAGTATATATCTACAATTTTTCAATAAATATGTGGTGTACCACGTTAATGCACGATGGGAGTGCGCCCTTGTTTGTTTTTGTTCACTGTGGCCCCATGAGATGCCCCTGGTACCTTTTTCATAGGCTTTTTTGAGTTTGGGCAAGGACACAGGGGCCCCATGATCCCCTATTGCCCGGGGGCCCCATGAGTTGTCAGTCCACCTCTGGGTATTGTATGTCTGTAGGGCTGAGTTGGGTGATTATATTTAGTAGAGATTATTGCTTACCTTATTTCTTGGTCCTCAAGATTCCTCACTGCCAGGGGCGGACTGACCATTTGGAAACTCGGGCACTGCCCGAGGGCCTGGGGTCAGTAGGGGGCCCCATGATATGCCCCTGCTACCTTTTTCTTAGGCTTTTTTGAGTTTGGGCAAGGACACAGGGGCCCCATGATCCCCTATTGCCCGGGGGCCCCTTGAGTTGTCAGTCCACCCCTGCTCACTGCACTACAGTCTTAAACATTCTCATGAAACCTCTTCATGTGGTGACATAAAAACTCCCCAATGCCTGTCAAAAGCCCTCTGAAAAGCAACCCCACATAGATAACACTTCAGAGGACTTCCGTGTTATCTAGCCTTAAAGAAAACAAACTGTAGGATTGATTGTGTTTAGATCTAGTTTAATTTGTAGCCAGAATTAGTTATACCACCAGGAATCTTTTTTATTTTTCTTGCAGTCTGTAGATTAGTTGTGATGTGCACAGTCACTGACATTTACATGTATAACATAGTTAATAAATAGAAATCACAGGCTTACACTTACTAACATATCAAACATTAATTTTCACATGTATCTGTCACACCTTGTAAATCTCCTGCCAGTTAAGTCATCCTTAAAATGAAATGTACGCCGTTTCAATTTTCTTTAAATTACCACAATATTGCTTTCTTTTTTATTGTTTGCTGTGAACATTCCACAAATTATCAGCAAGTTATTATTATGTATATTAATCTGTCACTGCAAATCTATGTTTGCTCTTCTTTCTGTTCTTAATTGCAACATCTATATTATGTTTACTTCATAATTAGGGATTTAATATCTCATAATTGCTGTTAAGTTGTGATAAGCAAACAAAAAAGTAAATTAAATGATTTAATATGAAAGTACCAGTAAACAAAAACGTAAGACTGCACATGGTAGTAATAATTTGAGATTTGGCTGATAATTACTGATTATTATAATAATGCTGCTTTCAAGCCTCATATCGTACAAATATTATAAAACATGATATATCCATTTTAATATATGTTATAAATTAAATTTAAAGTTTATCTTACTTACGCTTTGCCTTCATTTGTAAAGGAGCTGGGGGTGACAGGAAGCTGCATCCATTCTGAGTGACCCCACTTCTTTCCTTCTACTGTGACATGGATGGGGCAAATAGCGTCATAGCCACTTCACCAGTTTTGTCCACCAGAAAGAAGGCTGTTGTGGAAGATGATAGTCCAGAGATGGTGTGTTGTGTTTGAGATATATATATATATGTCCCTTATATTGTAAAGCGCTGCGCAAACTGTTGGCACTATATAAATCCTGTATTATAATTATATATAATTGTATATAAAATTTAATATAGGTTTTTGATTTTCTTAGATTTACTCTACATATACAATTTGTTAGTTTGTTCTAGAAGTAACATCAGTTTTCAAACATTGCCATTGGAAACATTTGCACAAGATGTCCTCTAATAAAATAGTAACATAGATACTATTGTATGTTGGGTAGTTGGCAGTTAGATGCTTCCATTCTATTTTGTTTTTTGTTATTATTATTTTACAGGATTTATATAGCGCCAACAGTTTACTCAGCGCTTTACAATATACCGGGAGACAATACAGCAACAGTACAGTTCTATACAAGAGGGTTAGGAGGGCCCTGCTCCTTGGAGCTTACAATCTAGGAGGGAGGGGCTAGTGGTACAAAAAGTAGTAACTGTGGGGGATGGACTGATAGGAGGAGTAGAGGAGTCCATTATTAGCTGAGGGCAGGATAGGCTTCCCTGAAGAGGTTTTCAGAGATCGCTAAAAGTTAGCAGAGTAGGCGATACTCTGATAAATTTGGGTAGAGAGTTCCAGAGGATGGGGGAAGCTCTGGAGAAGTCCTGGAGACGAATATGGGAGGAGGAGACAAGGAAGCTAGAGCGTAGGAGGTCGTGTGAGGAGCGGAGAGGAAGGTTTGGGTGATATTTGGAGACAAGATTGGTGATGTAATTTGGGGCAGAGTTATAAATGGCTTTATATGTTATTGTTAATGTTTTGAATTTTATCCGTTGGGCAATGGGAAGCCAGTGGAGGGATTGGCAGAGAGGGGTGGCAGATACAGAACTGTTAGTAAGGTGGATGAGTCTGGCAGTAGCATTCATGATAGACTGAAAAGGGGATAGCCTGCGATGAGGTAGGCCAATGAGGAGAGAGTTACAATAGTCAATGCGAGAGATAACCAGGGAGAGAATAAATTGCTTAGTAGTTTCCGAGGTTAAGAACGGGCGTATCTTGGAGATGTTGCGGAGGTGAAGTCTACAAGATTTGGACAGCAATTGAATTTGGGGCTGAAAGGACAGATGGGAGTCTAGGATTACACCTAGTACCCTGGCATGAGGGGAGGGAATGATGATTGTGTTATTGATCTTGATGGAGAAGTCAGGGGAGGGGGCACGGGCTGGAGGGAATAGTATGAGCTCAGTTTTGGAAAGATTGAGTTTGAGGAAGTGGAGTGACATCCATGCCGATATGTCGCTTAGTAGGTTAGTAATGTTAGATGAGACTGAAGGGGAGAGGTGAAGAGTAGAAAGATAGATTTGTGTGTCATCAGCACAGAGATGGTACTTAAAGCCATGAGAGTTTATCAAGTGACCAAGGGAGGAGGTGTAGATGGAGAAGAGTAGGGGTCCAAGGACAGAACCTTGAGGGACCCCTACAGAAACCAATTTCAACAACAGCTTGACCTTTTGAAATATATGACCTATGGCATGTATGCTACAGTAGTATATACAGCCTTTCTCAACCTTTTTAACCCAGAGGACCCTAAAAATTATTTTCATGTCTCAGGGAACCCCTGGTAAGTTTAGTTTTCGAGAGTCATTGGGAAAATGCCCCTTACATTGGTGGTGGTAAGTGTGAAGAATGTCTCCCTAACAGGGGTGGCCAGAATGACAACCTTGCAGTTATATCTCTGGCTCTGCCAAGTGGCGTTGGATCTGGAACTATGCAGGCACCATCAGATGAAAGGTCAGTTAGCCAAGACTCAAGCAATCCCTAGCTCTCCCTGTAGGAACCCTGGTTGAGAAGTGCCATCTAGTACTTGAATTGGAAAATGATTCACCCATAGAAAATGAATGTAATGTACCAAGAAAAGGGCCACACCCATGTGAGACTGTATATCTAAAGTTTTCAAATAAAGGCCAGCAGCATAAGCTGACAGGAGTACTCTATTATGGCATAATAACACTGAAGGTCTGTGCCAAAGAAAACTACACCTACAGAGATCATGAATCCTCTATAACCACAAAAACGTTTTAGCATATTCTTATTGTATACAGACCATTATTCATGCTCATTTGCTAAAAAGGATAGGTGAGGCGTGTGCAAGCATGTTGTATGTCTTCAATTGTTTTTTCTTATACTTGTAGGTGCAGCATTTCTGTTTAGTAAAGCATGTTAATACATTACAGAGGTTTTTATGCTTCCTTGCTTTTACCGCAAAGAACCTTAAAAGATGCAAAGAAAAACAGATAGGTAACATTATTAAGCACCCCAGGTTTGAGGAAGGACTTTGGACTCATCCACACCAGTGTACATGGCTAAAACATGAGTGCATTGTTGCAGAGTATTGCACTGTTTCCTTTTTTAATTAATGGAATTGTTGAAAATGACACTTCATTCAACTCTATAAATCTCAGCACATTAGGTGAGTTGAACTGCATTTTTACATTGCATACTGTATGTGTGAACAGGAAACAATCATTTTCTAGGTGTCCTTGCATTAAGCCTGCAATTGATCTATGCACATCAACATATCTCAGCAGATATGGTGTGAAGGAGCCCTAACAGAACTGAATTTATTTATCTTTGAGAAAAAAAGTTATTAAAGCGAAGCTCCAGTCTCCTCTGAAAAAAATAAAAGTCAGCAGCTGCAAAAACTGTAGCTGCTGACTTTTAAAAAACAATCACTCACCTGTCCTGGTGTGTTCACCCCAGCCGGATTCACTGGCTATCCTCTGTTCCTGGTGCCGGCATCTTGAGTGTGGGCACCTGTCTGTGATAGTTTGAGGCTTTACAGCCAAGGCCGTGGATAAGGGGGTACCTCCAGTCCTCCTGTATGTGGCTCAGGTCAGCAGGGGGGCCCAGGCAGCTGGGTGAATCGGCACAGCAGAGGGGCAAATACCGGAACCGATCCCCTGTATGGCTCTCTCTGCAACAGTTGAAAGCTGGCTTCTTCTCTGCTCCCTCCCGCTTGCTTTCAGCTACTGCAGAGAGAGCCATGCAGGGGATCGGTTTCAGTTATTGCCCTAAACCACCTCCTGCCCATCATGCTCCCTGGGCACCATACAGTTTCCCCTGCTGTCCAGGCCCCCCGTGTGCTCCCTCCTCTCCTAGCGGCAGCTGCAAGCACACAATAAGATCCTCCAGCTCATTCCTTTTCTGAATGAACACAATGAGTGGTCGGTACCGATCACTTTCTGTGTTTATTCATAACTGAAGCAAAGTAAACTGTGTTTTTTTTGGAAGAGGGTGCCTGTCAGGTTGGCTGTATGGGGCCCCATGGTTTCTAACAGCAGCCCTGTTCACAGCCCAGTGCCCACTGGGACCTGTCATGTGTCTCAGAAGACTGTGGGAGGGTGGGGGGTGTAGAGCTTCTGCTTCTGATTGTCTAGGTGGTTGGAGTAGACTTGGGAGGGGGTACCTGCCAAAATCAGGTACCCACTCCCCAAAGGTGCCTATTCTTAACAGGGAGGGGGGGACCAGGCCTTTAAAGCGGAACTTCCCCTTTTGGATGGAGCTCCACTTTAAGGTACAATGTGATCTCCAAGCATAAATATATAAAGGATCTATACTGTTTTTACCGCAACGGTTTTTACAAAGTATCTTTGGAAATGGGCTGATACCCATCTGTCAAAGCATTTTGATATTTTCATAACTAGTCCCATCTCATTCCTTTAAACCTGAACACATATGAATTACACAGGTTCTAAGGCTAATTTAATTCAGATAAGACACTAAGTGAGTTTAATTACCGGTTTAATCAGCCACAGAACCTGTGTTACTAATATGTGTTCAGTTTTACAGGAATGAGGTGGCAACTCTAGTCCTAAGAACCAGTCCACGTCTTTCATGGTTGGGAGCTCTTAAAAGGAGTACTGAATCAGGATGTTATGATTTTTTTTCAAGAAGCTATGTACAGCATCCTACAAGCCCCTCCTACTAGTCATGCATGCCTGCATTTCACAGAGTAGCACAGAGACTCAGTTTTTATGTAACGAAAATATAAAGGTTTTATTTAATGATCCCATTAACATGTCGATGAGGAGCACAGAACAGCAAAAAAAAAAGGAAAAAGCAGATTAAACTTCATTTTTTTCAACTGCCCCCAAAATATTCATATTAAAAATTAAATAACCCTAAATGAAGTTATTTTCATCTCCTGCTTTCTGAACATATTTTTGGTGTCATTAATGATTGATGGTGATCTAATGTTCCTAAGCTTTCTCACCTAATTCCAACAATTATCACCATATGAGTCCTGAACACATCCACCTGTACCTGATAAGCATTAATTTTCCATGGAAAAAAGGGGTGTCTAAAAACTAAGAACTTCTTAGAAATATTAATAAAATCTGCTTAAAAATGTGTTGAAATAAATTAAACTTAATATATTTTATCTAATATATTGTGCTTCACTACAAGTTTAATAATAAAAAATGCAATGTTTTATTATAATAATAATAATAACATAATAAATGTTAAGCAGTTAAGTAATACATTTTATTGTATAATATAATTTTTATTACATAATTTAAAAACATTTAAGCTTAATAGGACTATTCTGATTAGTACCACCACCAATAAAACAATATTATCATGTTTTATTTCATTTGCTATTATTATAAATATTATTAATAATGTTATTATACATATTTAATAAACATGATTAATGAATGTATGCACTATGGATTATTGTATGGTATGAATTTATTATATCATCATATACAGTTTTATATTACATATTTAATGTTAATATAAAAAACATACAGTGTGAACATATACAGCAATTTAACATTAATAATAAATTTAGCAATTACAGTTAAAAGTGTTTGTAAAATATTGTGATCTAAAAAAATGTAAAAAAAAAAATAAAATCTAAAACAAACAATGTTGTCAAGCAAATGTTATTTGTTATGCATGACTGATATTTGTATTATAGATCCCTCTTCTCCTTTGTACTTACCCCCCTTCTTCCATTACTCCTCGTATAATCCATTGATTCTGGAGGTAGTCATGTTGCATGCAAAAAAATTTGCACCAAGATGGCCAAGTGATGAATACTTTATGTGAGCAATTTCAGACTACTGATTAGATTTATTAATAATGTATGCAATGTTATTGTGGATGATTAGAGTTGTTTCACTTAATGGAATTCTCAAATCATCTCTAACACCTCAGTATAAATTCTTTATGATCACAAGTTTATGCATGCATTTCAGTAAAGCTAGCTGGGAGATGCGTGTAATTACAATGGCAGAGGCTCACCTGGTGAGCATTCTTTCACACGCATCAAACCCACCTGTAGATCGGCTCTCCAAGTACATCAAACTAAGTGAACAAAATCCAAAGCTTTCTCGCCACGGCCCAATAAATAATACATCAATATGGTCATCACAGATCAAAAGCCACCTGGTTTATTGCTTGTAAATAAATACATTAATAAAATAAATATACTTGAGGATTGAAGGATCATGTGAAACGACTGTGATTTATGTATTATTATTCATGAAGATGTAGCAGAGAAGCTAACACAGAAGTCACATCACAGATCGTGGCCCTTGCGTATTTACATTTTAACAGTGTTGGTATTTAATAATTATATCTTGGCAGGCAGTGATTGATTTTGCTTATTTGTTTATGCACGTTGCTCAATAAATCTGAAGTTGGTTCTTTCTTCCAGAGATAAGCTGTCAGTTATCCTTCATAAATACAAAAAACATTTGTACCGCAGGTCTTTCTGTTTCTGTTCATTGAGGTTGTAGATTTGTTTATTGTTTTATATCATTTGTTTTTTCTTTATTTCCAATGGTAGAAGAAAGGAACAGTCAAGATGAAAGGTAAAAGTAGACTTTTCCTTGGAGAAATAAGGGGAGTTATTGCTGACCTTTGTATGAAGTTTTAGTTGCCTGGCTGTTATGTTGGCGTCAATGCTTTCTAGAAGCGCTAATTCTTCTAGGAACACCCGTTTATAGCACTTCTTACATGTTAATATATAAAAAGAACACAAAAAAGTGCAACTAAGTTTTTCGTACTGGAATTTGGAATTCAAACCTTAAAGTTCTAATAAAAATCAACCTTGGCCACATCCAGGTCTCCTGTGCCTCCTTTTAAATCCTTTAGCACCTTCTCAATCCACTCTGATGCTCATGCGTGTCAGCACACCACAACACATATGTAGTGCAGACCCCTGACGGGCCCCTTGGATTTGTCCCAGGTTCTCTTACACAATGAGTCCTAAGTAGCCAGGCACACATCAGTACAAACAGTCTCATGGCCCAAGGACCAGAAAAGTAATGGCTTTTTTGAGATGCTCATTGAACTTGGATAGGAAACAGAATGAGCTTTTAGGATACTGCAAATTTAGTGCACAGGATACTTTTCACTAATTTAGTAGCAGAGGATACTCTGAACTTTACCAATACTCTTCAGGATAATTCCCCTCTTAACTGGCACTCCAAACATAGTGACAGCCCCAAGTCACCAACTCAGGTGCTCAAAGGGTTAATGCAGCAACAGCCACTAGGATCTCTCACAATGACCTATACAAAAAAATTTTCCGGTTACTTAGATGCCTCCTTCCAACTCTGGCCAGACATCTCTCCTGAGAACCTCCAGGCCTGATCTTCAGTGAACTCCCTTTGAATGGACTCCAACTCCTCTCAGAAAGTAGCCCTCCACCTTCCCCGGAGCTGGAACGTCCATTACCTCCTGCAGACATCAGAAATTCTGCCCAGAAGGGCTTTAGGCTGCGTTTTCTCCTCCTTGACTATTTTTACACTCCTCAGTCACCTACTGGACATGTTCTCCCCAGGGATTGGCTGAGACCACATAAATATTCAGGACCAGGGTCTGCCTCTTCCAGGCTACTAAATTCTAGAGTCCACTAGAAGGAAAGGAAAGTAGGTCAGCCTGCAGCCAGCAAAACCCAGAACAGCCAAAAACAATCACACACTACTCCACTGATTACAAAAGGAGCTAAAAAAACAAATTTACATTAACGTCTCTAGCAACCTATTCTAGGAGGGTGCTGCTTATATAATCTGGGAAGGATTGCTGGCCTATATTTTAACCACTTGCCCTCCAGAGGATTTACCCTGCTTCCTGAACAGGCCATTTTTGGCCATACGGCGCTACATTACTTTAACTGAGAATTGTGCAGTCATGCAATTTTATGTCCTTTTTTTTCTCCCACAAATAGAGCTTTCTTTCAGTGGTATTTGTTCACCTCTGCGTTTTTTTATTTTTTTTGCGCTATAAACAAAAAAAACTATTTTGAAAAAAAAATTTTTTTTAGATTTTTTGCTATTAAACAAGTCCAAAAAAATGTAAAAAATAAAATTTTGTCATAAATTTAGTCCAAAATGTAATCTGCTACATGTCTTTGCTACAACAAATCCCAATATGTGTAAATTAATTGGTTTACATGAAAGTTACATCATCTACAAATGACGTTATAGATGCTGGAATTTTTTTATATATATATATATATATATATATATATATATATATACTAGTAATGGCGGCGATCGGTGACTTATAGCGGGAGTGTGGCGGGCATTTTGACAGTGGGTGGAAATGACTAACTGCCACTGACATCCCCAGTGACGCTAATACTGTGATCAGTGCTAATAACAAGCACTGACACTGTACTAATGACAGTGGGCAGGTAGGGGTTAACTTTTGGGTGATCAAAGGGTTGACTGTGTGATATGTGTGTGTCTTAATGTGTGCTGTGCGCTTTTTTTTTACCTTGGAGACATGCTGTTTTGTATTTCTCTGCTGTGCAGAGAAATTCGAAACAGCATGTCCTTGCTGGCAAGAGAGAGACCTGTATTGTTTACACAAAGGTCTCTCCCCTGTCAGCGTTGCAAAGCAATCGCTGGGTGCCGGCAGGGAATCTCCAGCGGGGACCTGGTGATTGACATGCCTAGCCACCAATGGATGCGCGGGTAGGGGGAAGCGCACACGTGTGCTTCCTGCAAATCACATATATATATATACTTGAATTTGTGCAGCCTTGCCACCTTGTAGCAGTAGTTCTACTATATGGTGGCGGGGAAGCGGTGGCACCACATCCCCAGGCTCAATAAATATTGAAACAATCCAAAATTTTGATAAAATAGAGGGTGCTGACCCACAAATGTGTAAACCATATAAAGGATGCTGTCCCTTTAGGGGACAAACATTAAATTTATATACAAAATAATAATGAAAGGCCCTTTAAGCTATATAAATACCAAAGCGTACAAACTATTTAAGTTTTTACGCTTTGGTATTTATGTAATTTAATGGGTTTGCGCCTACCTTTTTCTATATAAAACAATCGAAATAACAGGACTTTTTGGGTGCTATATATTGCAACTAATATTTTTAAATAAAAAAAATATACCAAATGACATACTCTCTACTCTTCCATTATTTATTTATCTTCTAGCCTCTGTCTTTAGGTGAGAATACCAAAAGCATTATTAAAAGCACATCAACATGGGCATGTAAATAAAAAGATAACATTAGAAGTGACTTCAAACATTTTACGTCATGTAGATACATGTTACAACCGTAGAGATTGCCCAAATTAAGCCACCTCGGGGATTTTATACACTGCATTGGTAACCAAAAATACAATGTCACATATTGTAAAAGTCTATTCCAAGGGTGAAAGCAGTGCAGTTATCAAGCGTACAGTAGCCACAATGGTTGGCACAAACACCCCTCAGGATTATGGGCAGCTTAATGATTACAGACACCAAGACTTTACATAATGTGGTAGTCCCATCCAGGGGTGACTGTACCTTTCACCCTTCCTGTTGTTTGGAAAGTTTTATTATTTATTACACCACAACACATAGATGAAACATTTTGTGTGCATTGTGCTGTGCAGGTTGAAAAAAAATGGTTCCTGTCCAATTTGTATACTGTATGCATTGTGGTGCAACAGTAGCCCTCTCAAACTAATTGGATTGGCTTATCACAACATGAATAAAATGCATGTTAACGTGTGAGTGCAATAACATAATTGCAAAACACACAACAGGCATGAAGAGGCCTTAATGAGACTGAAAGGCTCCTTCATCAATATGAAGGCTTGAGATGAAATTGGGGGAAAGGCCAAGCGTGAATTTTAGAGGAAAAGCCAAGAATGACATATTTCCTTAGCTGGCTATAGATGTTGGACATACTTACTGGACAATGTTGAGTTTGACTTGCTCAATTTTATTACAATTTTACTTTAATACATTTCTACAAAAACACATGAACCATGAACTACTGAAAAAACTGCAGAGTGTTCGATAGATTAATAAATTATAAGCCTGAAGAGTCCAAATGTCAGAAGAGAACATTTTCTTGAAATGATGATGTCCAATGTGTTTTGAAGGTATATTTCATTCTTCATCAGGATTCATAAGCATAAATAGCACAAGAATGGTCTGTGGGGATATATAATGGCCTGATCTTCATGCCTTTTAGTGATCCCCACAGACACTTTTGAGTTTCTATCTTCTCATAAGCCCTGATGAAGGAGGCGCTGTGACCTTCCAAACATTTTAGCTTTCGTCTTTCTAATAAAATTCCTTCTTCTGACATGTAGACTTCTTTTCATCTGTTCAGCATCTTTTAAGTTGAATCCAAAAAGGTGATCATTGCAGTACAGATAACGTTGTTGGCACGTGTATATTTGTGCTCTTTTATCTGTATCTCATGGAGGACCCCCATGCTTTTTTTTTTTAATCAATACATTTTTATTTGGATTTTTATACATTACAAGAAAGGGTCTAATATCAGACCAATGAACTACATGGTCTATCAACAGGTACATGTACAGAATATATACAATAAATATATCATCATACTCAAATCTTTTTTTTCAATCTACTTGAAATCTGTTAAGCACCTCATTCACAACACATTTCTATATAGCCTTAACTCCATCTCTACTATTCCAGTTCACCCAAGGTTTCCATTGGTAATTGAATCTGGCAATTCTATTTTTTCTGATAGCTAAGAGACGTTCATGGACATAATTTGTTTTTAAAATCTGTATAGATTCAGAGGACCCCCATACTTTTGAGTGGGGAATCCTCAGTTGAGCTTTTTTTGCTATCCAGGGTTCTGTTGGAAAGATTTCCCCACATTTACTGTACTGGTGACAATGGCTTCAACTGACAGGAATCAAGGGAAATTCTGTAACAGGAGCACAAAATTAAAAGCTGACAGATCCTCTGGCCTTCCCTTCTCTACTCTACTCTCCAAAATGTTTTTTCTTTGTCTCAGTTGCAGACACGTATTCTTCAGTTTCCTTCCTTCTTTATTAATGTAAAGGGCAATGCTATAAAAAAATTATGTGAACTCCGACCCTTGGCTTGTCACATTTCTTAGCTGTGTATCTTCTTCAATATCTGTGCTGCAGACTCACATCAATTTAGTAATTAAAAAAAAAAAAAAGAATGCACAAGAGGGGCAATTCTGATTGAGATGCAACTAATAAATCACAGTAGTAAAGGAGTTGTGGCAGTGCTATGTGGGTTGGGGCTCTGGTGAAGACCTTGAACCTGGGCACCTGACTTTCTCCTTGTCTTAACCTAGCCTGCAAGTATATGATACTTACTATTTTACAGAGATGGCACAAAAGTGAAGATGCACTAAATAGTCCAAGCACAGACCAGTAACACTTCTCAGTGCATCCTCTGTACTTTTTGCTGTAATAAAATATGACCAAGCATAAAAACATAACAGACCTGTAGCTTAGTTGCATATTACAGCAAACATGAAGGTTGGAAGTTGGAAAGGGGCATCTACAGGGTCTGCATGAATGCTACTTAAAGTGGAGCTCCACCCAAAAGGGGATGTTCCGCTTTAAGTCTTTGTCCCCCGCTCCCCATTAAGGATTGGCACCTTTGGAGAGAGGGGGGAGTGGATATCCCAAATTTGACAGATACTTGCTCCCACTTCCGCTGCGAATTCCTAAGGTGATCGGAAGCAGAAGTTGACCTCCCCTCTCCCTCCCGTAGTTTTCTGGGACACGTGACAGGTCGCAGAAGACTACGGGGCCATTCACAAAGTTTAGCGCTTCTTGCGCATGCTCAGAGGGCACCCGACTGTGAAGCAGAGAGACGTGAGGGCAGATCACTCCTCCTCCCCTCTCCCTCCTCCCCCAGCAGCTCTGTCCAGGCCCTCTGATTGAGGACTCCCTGTGAGGCAGCATAAGTGGGTGGGAGGGGGTGTCGCCAGCCTCACAGATAATCTCGCCCGCCCCTCCTTTTACCTAGGGCAGTGTGAGCAATGAAGGTAAGTGCTGTGGTGGTGGGATGTATGTAGTGTATGTAGCATGTGTGTATGTAGCATGTGTGAATGTAGCAAGTGTGCATACAGGGTTGTCAGCTGTTTGTTTGTTTGTTTGTTTAGGGACAGTTTGTAAATATCAGGTGCCTTGTCTACAATCTCTGTCCCTCTTTCATGCTATGTCCACAGTCTCTGTCCATCCCTTGTGTCGAGTCTGCAGTCTCTGTCCATCCCTTGCACCATGTCCGCACTCTTTGTCCATCCCCTGCACCATGTCCGCAGTCTCTGTCCATCCCTTGTGCCATGTCCGCAGTCTCTGTCCATCCCTTGCGCTGTGTCCACAGTCTCTGTCCATCCCTTGCTCCGTGTCCGCAGTCTCTGTCTATCCCTTGCGCCGTGTCCACAGTCTCTGTCCATCCCTTGCGCCATGTCCACAGTCTCTGTCCACCCCTTGCGCCGTGTCCGCAGTCTCTGTCCATCCCTTCTGCCGTGTCTGCAGTCTCTATCTATCCCTTCTGCCGTGTCTGCAGTCTCCGTCCATCCCTTGTGCCGTGCCCGAAGTCTCTGTCCATCCCTTAAGCTGTAACCGCAGTCTCTGTCCATCCCTTGTGCCGTGACTGCAGTCTCTGTCCATCCCTTGCACCGTGAACGCACTCTCTGTCCATCCCTTGCGCCGTGTCCTCAGTCTCTGTCCATCCCTTGCACCGTGTCCTCAGTCTCTGTCCATCTCTTGCACCGTGTCCGCAGTCTCTGTCCATCCCCTGCACCATGTCCGCAGTCTCTGTCCATCCCTTGCACCATGTCCGCAGTCTCTGTCCATCCCTTGATCCATGTCCGCAGTCTCTGTCCATCCCGTGCACCGTGTCCGCAGTCTCTGTCCATCCCTTGCGCCGTGTCCACAGTCTGTCCATCCCTTGCACCATGTCCGCAGTCTCTGTCCATCCCTTGCGCCGTGTCCGCAGTCTCTGTCCATCCCTTGCGCCGTGTCTGCAGTCTCTGTCTATCCCTTCTGCCGTGTCTGCAGTCTCTGTCCATCCCTTGCACCGCGTCTGCAGTTTCTGTCCACCCCTTGCACTGTGTCCACAGTCTCTGTCCAACCTTTGCGCCGTGTCCGTAGTCTCTGACCATCTCCTGTACTACGCCTGTAGTCTTTGACCAACTCCTGTACTACTCCTGCAGTCTCTGACCAAATCCTGTACTACACCTGCAGTCCCTGACCAAATCCTGTACTACACCTGCAGTCCCTGACCATAGTCCTGTACTATGCCTGTAGTCCTTGAGCATAGTCCTGTTCTACGCCTGCAGTCCCTGACCATAGTCCTCTACTACTCCTGCAGTCTCAAGTTTTTTTGTAGATACTGTAAGTCTATGATTGTGTTTATTTGGTTTTTTTGGGATGTTGGGTGGAGAGCAAAATTGCATGGGGGGGGGCCCCAAGAGAATCTCAGACTCTGTTTAACCACACCCCCTTTAAGCCACACCCAATATTTAGTGTAATTTAAACCACACCCATTTTTGGAGCCGCCATCATCTTTTTCTTATTAGGCCACACCTGTGGATGAATGTCCCACCCCTAATTAACATATTGCCCCCCGCCTACACTGTCTTTCTGGTCATACAGGGAAAAAAAGTGTCCCTAAAAATGTTTTTTAAATGTTGGCAACTATGTGTAAGGGAAGATTCTCCCATGTAAGGGGGGAGTCTAATGGAGACTCTAATGTAAGGTGGACTTTGATGGGGACTCTAATGTAGGGGAACTCTGATGGGACCCTGATGTAAGAGGTAGACTCTGATAGGCTCAAGTTAATTCAAAATGTATTTGCTTTGCTTTAATGGAGTTTTTTATGTTCTAAATGATATCAAACTGAATAAAAAAAACTCCAAGTAAAACATATTCATTTATACTCGCTCATTTATAAAATGAAGTCTGGAAGTCCGTATTTGAGACAAAAGCGCCTAAAAACCTATCCTCCCATGCAGACAATTTTCCCAACTTACCCAATTAGATATATTTTTCAACTGCAGTCCTTTTCATCAGCATGTCTAAACTTATTCTAGAACACACATTACTAAACAGAGAGAAGGAAACAGTGTGAAATGGAGAGACAGATTTTTTTTTTGCTCCTGTTTGATGCACATTATATTACGTTAGAAGAAAAAAATTAAAAACAGAGCTGAACCTGCACACGTGAAGCCTGTTACCATTCTGTGTCCTCCGGAGACACATCAAATGTCAAATGCAAAGACAAACTAAGTGAATGGAGGTATTTTGGTCCTGATGGGTCTGCCAACTTTTCTCTACCTTCTGACAGAATTCCTGACCAAGAGTTGAACTGTCTTTAATTAGCTCAGACGCTCATACCCTGGGAAGATGTGTCTGCGTGCTGCAAGGACTGCTGCAGGCAAAATCTCTCTGTTTAAACCCTTATTATGGGTTGGGTTCATTTCTTTACATGTACAGTTTCCTCATAGACTGCTAGTAGCGTACACAGTATGCCATAAAATTACAAGGTATGGATCTGGCATGGAAGTGAAAGTTAAAAATAATTGCAGGCGAAAATAATAACTTCTTATGATTCATGTGGTGTGTTCTTTGTTTGGTGAAAGGGCGGCTTATTGTTTTCAATGGAAGACTTTTCAATGGAAGTGTGACAGCAAGCTGTCAAAAAGTATCTAATGTGAAAAAAGTTTTTAACATGGAATGGCTGTAACTGGCTGGGCAAAAAAAGAGGTTCACGTTAAGGCTTCATGCACAATTTTGGTGCAGGCCGGCTCACCATCCTGCCCTGCTGCCTGCAGTCTGTATTTTGCTCGAAGGTGCACTGAGCAAGGCACTATGTGCCCAGAGACAAACACTCAGAACAAAGGCTTCTTGTGTTCCAGGCAATTGTCACTGAGCGCATGATTGTGGGTGGTACCCAGGCTGCCTTGAACGTGGCCATCGTGAGCAGCTGGGTCACCCCTTAACACACAGGTCCCAGGGCTCTTCATACTAATCAGTCCAATCCATCACTCTCTCGTACATGGATGGTGGCCAGAGGCCTCCACTCTCCATACTCCCCTGGTTAACCCCCTTTCTCCCTGGAGTACTCAAATATCAAGTGCAATCATCGGCTTGGAGGCCAGGATTTGCACCAGCACTCACTCCTTTCGTTTCACCCTCCAATAATCACTTTTCACACGGAGGCCAGATCTTGCAATAAACTTCCTTTATTGTCTCAAACCAGTAGTTGATACAGAACAATCCATATAATGCCATAGAATGAAACTGTCCAATTACTGGACAAAGTATTAAGTGGTTTCATTTTTAGAGGTATTTGTATCTTTAGTGAGACCACTAGCTTCACCAATCACCTCTCTCTGAAGTAGAGAAACAAGGGAGCACCAGCTTCTGGCCACAGTCCCTTTCTTGAGATCGAATCCATCTAATGATCCATATCCAGGTGAGGATCACCTTCTCCCCTAGATTTTCAGTGTGGGGGACCCTTCTGCAGCCCCTCCCCCAAATGGTGGAGAGTAAGAGAACCTCCAGCAGGCCTTCCTTGTCCTCAGTATCCCTGTTCCACAAGACCCAGAGCCCCAGCTCCATCTACCTTATCAAGGGACTCCCAGAAGCCCTCCAGAGAAGGAAAGAGCAACCCTTAAATGGACCTAGGCTAAACTCCACTTGCCTACACTCTGCCTTAAATATTATTACCACTGGATGCACCGTCCTGCCTTATTCAGACACAGCAACAGAGCTTTCCAGGCTGCTGGAAGCAGGGCTGGACGGTGCAACTGTGTCTTCCACCATCACCAAAATGCCCAAGATCTCATGCTCTGAGGCTAAATGTGCATGAGGTCTTAAAGCTGAATTTCAGCCTAAAAGAATTCCACTGATGCTCCTACTGCCCCCTCCTTTAACACTTTCAGGACTTTTTTGGGGGGTACCTATTACTAGCAGGTACCCACTTCCACTTCCATTGGAAACACCTAGGTGATCCCACCAGAAGCTCCCCCCTCTGCCCACAACCTCCTGGCACTCATCACAGGTACCAGGAGGTTTGGGGACCATTCATAGTGCAGCTCACAATGGCATAGTGGTGGGAAGGCATCTGTGATTCCTTACGACTCCCCACTGTGCATGCACAAGTATGAAGGACCATGTGACTCCCCTTTCGTGCTCAAGCACTGGTGGTTTGTGATTAGCCACTGAAACCTTACCCTGATGAAGCCTGTCAATTCTTTCCAGCCTCTGTTTTGTAGATATGAACAGATCTTTCCAGTAACTTTCTTCTTCCTGTGTGATGCATGAGAGGGTCTTCCTGTATGATCACATATAGGAGTTGATCTGCTAAGAGCAAATAGGCTGTTAACTTTTCTGAATAAGGTGAAGCTCTGTTGACTTTCATAATCCAATCATGTGCAAGCAAAAATGCTGTTTTTTTTGTACATGATCTGGAATTCTTTGCATAGCAAAATGTTACCACATCTACAAGGCTAGGAGAAAATTCCTTTGCAAAGTGAAGAGCCTATTTGCCTTTAGTAAATCAATCATATCGTGTCAAGACGGTTGATGTGCAAGAAAAAAAAACTACAATAGTTTTGACAATTTAAATTGAGTATATCTGAATAACCTAAGCAACACATCCTGAACAAAGAAAATGTGAACAAAAATAAATAGTATGTGGTATTTTTAAGGTCCCTTTACATTAAACCTCAGGAAAGAAAGCCGTACCAATTTCAGTTAAAATTCATAATTCTGTTTTAATGACATAAGAGTTAAAAAGAAGTAAGATCCTATCATAATAGTTAATAACAAAGTTACAGTGTCTACGATAAGCACCCTACGCACCCTCCCCACAACAGATCATAATAATTATTATTAAACATTAGAACATAAAACCATAGCCATTGGTAATCATCCTTTTGGTAAGATTATTTTGTGTATATCTGGATCTGTTCAGGGCAGTGGGGTGTTATGCATTCCCGTTTCTTTCTGCTGGTTGGTCTACCATGTGGATCTTCTTTTTATTTGTAGGTGACACTCAGTTATGATATACAAGTCTTCACCATAATTCTATAGAAGTAGCGGTGAAACCTATATAATGGAGGTAGGACTTTTTATGTCGGGATCTTGTCTTGCCTCTTCTTTCCAACTCTCCTTTGACAACTTATTTGGGGTATACTAGTTTATGCTTTTGATATCCATATTTATGCTTACTTACGATCTTTTGAAGTGGTTCCACGAGCCATTTACATCCTTCCAGTTGTTACCTCCTTGAGCAGTACTGGGTCTGCCAGTTAGTGCCCGCATGTGATCTATTTGCTCCCCTTGGGCAATTGTCCCCATTTCTCCACCAGTGTCTCTTTCCTCTTTCCCCCTTGGTAGGGGTATTATACTGTTTTGTATGGTTTTCTTATGTGAGTATCATGTGACATATCACTTTTATAATAGTAATGTATTTGTATTAATGTTATATACAGGGGCGGACTGACCATTTGGAAACTCGGGCATTGCCCGAGGGCCCGGGGTCAGTAGGGGGCCCCATGAGATGCCCCTGGTACCATTTTCATAGGCTTTTTTGAGTTTGGGCAAGGACAAAGGGGCCCCATGATCCCCTATTGCCCGGGGGCCCCATGAGTTGTCAGTCCACCCCTGGTTATATATGTAAAAACATGCATGTTTAGATTTTTGCACTTACAGTGTCTTTTTCTCATCAGCTGCACCTTTTGATCCCCTGACGGGGCCTAGTCCACAGAAATACATTGGGGAAACGCATTGGGACACAGTATCCTTTCCTCACCTTTACTATGCATGATTACCAATGGCTACGGTTTTATGTCCTTGTGTTTAATGAAAATATTATGATCTGTTGTGAGGAGAGTGCATAGGGTGTTTATCTTAGACACGGGTTTACTTTTAACTGTTTTGATAGGATCTTACTCCTTTTTAACTCATATGTCATTAAATAAAAATTATGAATTTTAACTGAAATTGGTGTCTATTTCTTTCCTGAAGTTGGATGTGAAGGCACCTTAAAAATCCCATATACTATTTATTTTTGTTCAGATGTGCTTTCTTCGGGATGTGGTGATGAAGTTATTCAGTTATACCCAGTTTTAAATAAATACTGTAGTTTTTTTTGCTTGCACATTAAAAGCAGTATTTTTGTTTGCACAAGGTTGGATGATGAAAGTCAGCAAAACTTCAGCTCATTCTCTAAGCTCTGGGGAAAATTATCTTGCAAAGTGCAATTTCCCTTGTAAAGTGAACAGTCTATTTGCCTCTAGCAAATCACACTCTAAGGGTTGTATTAACAGGAGAATTTTTTGCCAATTAGAAGTGCAGGGAATGACAATCCTGAGGGCATTCTGTACACAATCGCCCAAGTTTTCCACAGTTGTAAGTAAGCAACATTTGATTTTTTAATACATTTTCGAAAATCATAGATAGCTAACTCTAAAAATGAAATGCAAGTTTTAATTACAATGGATTATTAAATAGCTTTTTTTTTTTCCCTATCCAAAAAAAACGTGCAGAATCTTCATCCTCCTAAACATCAAGGTATGTGAGATGTCCATGTCCCACACTGTTCACTGTGGTTCTGTCTGTTGATGTTTACATCTCTACAGCACACAGTAGTCACTTATGGACTAGCTGATGGAGCCATAGAGCTCAGTGGGGTACCAGACATCCCAAACACCTGGAAGTATGTCATGCGCTGCCCGATTTTAAGATCCAAGGTATCGGGCAGCCAGACAGATGAGTATTAATAAACGCATTGTAATGAATCTGCACTGTGATAACACATATTACCTCTGAAAAACAAAGTTTGATATATCCAAACCTAAAAACTTACAATATCTGGAAATGATGCAGAGCCAGTGAATATAACAAAAACATACAGAGAAAAATAAATAAACAGTGTTCAATGTGACAAAAGTGAAGTCTCTGTTAAATCTAAGTCCATACATACTCAGATAGAAAAGATCTTCCTCCAGTAGATCCTTGTAGTGTAATGAAAACACTAAGTTCCACCACCTTAATCAAATGCAGACCATAAGCTGTAATACGTACAGCAAACATGGCATGTTTTTCAGGCACAGATCTTCCTCAGGTGAATGGACATTCACTCTTGAATCACTCCTTTTAGACAGCAGCAAAAGGCAACTCCCATTGGGACAGATAGAGCTCACCAAGGAGCCAACAGAAAGCCATTTATGGTGTAGAAGTTTAAATAAAGGTGTATTGTAAAAAATGACCCAATCATCCAGTTAAAACTGCGACAGTGAAAAACAGTAAAAACTCACTTCGAGAGCCACTGACGACTCAGAATCATACAGCGGCATGATGTCAGCACTGAGACTCTGCCCCGACAAGTTTGATCCAAATGGACATTCTCAAGGGGTCCTCTGAGTCAGGATGTTTTTACAGTTTTTTCACTGTTACATTGTTTTAACTGGGTGACAGGCTCTTTTGTACAATTTTTGTACAATACACCTTTATGGAAACTACTACACTATCACTGACTTTCTATTGGCTCATTGGTGAGCTCTATCTCTTCCAGAGGGAGTTGCTTTTTGCTACTGTCTAAGAGAAGTTATTCAAGAGTGGAAGGACAAACATCTAGGGAGGATCTGTGCCTGAGATGCATGCTGTGTACAGAGGCGGACTGACAACTCACGGGGCCCCCAGGCAATAGGGGATTATGTGTCCTTGCCCACACCCAAAAAAGCCTATGAAAAAGCCAATAAAAGGTACCAGGGGCATCTCATGGGGCCCCCTACTGACCCCGGGCCCTCGGGCAGTGCCCGAGTGCTCGAATGGTCAGTCCGCCCCTGACTGTGTCTGCTGTACATATTAAAGCTTATGGTCTGGTGAGAGTGCATATGATTAAGGTGGTGACACTCTGTGTTTTTGTTAAACTACAATGATCTACTGGATGGTGGAAGATGTTTTTTATCTGAGTATATGTGGACTTTGATTTAAAATAGACTTCACTTTTGGCACATTAAACACTATTTATGGAGCACTCTTCTAGGTAGCTAAGGGGAGCTAGACTCCAATAGTTAGATAGAGTCTGAGCAGCAGCCCAGGTGTAATAGCCAGACTGGGGTCAAATTATGGTCAGGGCTCAGAGGCTCTGCAAGCCAGCCCCTCTGGAATTCCCCCTGCTCTAGGGCTTTGGAGAAAGGCCTTAGAGGCAGTGGGGGGGATCTGAGAAGTGGCTGGCTGCACTCTTCAGGGACCCTAGCCAATCCCCAACAGAAGGCTTGGCAAGGGGCTGGGATACCCTTGAAAGTATTGGAGCCTGCTCAGTAGTCGGAAGGTTGGAGAAGTGAGGCTGAGATGCAGGAGCCTGGGAGGGAGCCCAGGCTGGAAGGGGCTTACCTCTAGGCAGAGGGACCTTGAAATGAAGAAAGCTGTGGAATTCACTGGCTCCCTGATAGAGGACCAACCTGTGGCAGGGAAGGAGCACCCCAGCTGCCAGGCCTGGTCAAAGCTACCTACCCAACAGCAGCTGTCAGGGACCATCGTGACACATGGGTCTACACATGCGTAGGTGTCTGTCAAGACATGCAGGCAGCAGGGCACTAGGACCCAGGCGTACCCATCGTCTATGACAGTACTGGGCAGGCACTAGGACCTAGGCTGCACCTGTCAGGTGCAGAGCGGGCTACTTAAACCAGCCCTGCACAGACACTTGTTGCCGAATGGTCTTTGCGTATCCTGTTGCCTGTGTTGTGAGTACTCTGATCTGGATTGTCTGACCTTGTTGCCTTCTCCTGTCCTGACCCCTTGGCTTGCCTGACTCTGCTCCTGGATGCTCCCTTATAGATCTGATCTTCTGGTATTGACCCTGCGTGTGACCCGACTATCCCTTGCCTACCGTCTTGTACCGCACCGACCTGCTAGTTACCGACACGGCCTTTTTGACTCTGATCTTGCTCATCCATCCCTCAGGGATCCCCGGGCTCCCTCACATCAGACTCTTAACCCACAGGAGCCTCTGGCAGACTCCTCTACCTCTGGTAGAGATACCCGGTAGCTGCGACCTGGTCCCGGAACGCTCCAAGTCCATCCCCACCATCAGGGGCCCTGGTGAACAAGTGTTCCGGTACTTAGACTCCGCACTCTGGGGAGGCTCTATCAGGGGACTGATAGAGGTGCTGACAGGTGGTCCATTACAGCAGCACAGGAGAAGGACTCCTACACCCCCTGGGCCAGAAAGGGGAGAGAGCAATTGGGTGGGGAACCTGACTAGCTGTACACCCGGGACTGTTACAGCTCAAGTGGCAGTTTTGGTCTCCCTTGCCCAGGGATTCCTCCAGACAGCTGGATGAAGAAGAGGATTTATCTAGAGTTTGGGGTGGTACACCAGGAGAGGCTGGAGACCTTAGAAGAGAAGTTTTGACTATAAGGCTTGTAGATAGTTCAGGAAGTTTGTCCTCAATTACCATCCCCTTGGGCATCCCATACACCCCTTACCCCATTCAAGTTCTACATCTCTAAAAAAAAACTTTAAAACAAAGCTCAAGCACTGTTTTTTTGTCTTCTGATGCAAGTCTTAATGGAAGATGTGTGATGCCTGGCTGTGCAGGACTATAGGGGGACCCAAATCTTTTAGCGACTCCTAAGGGGGTAGTGCTACATTTATGTATTTATTCATGTTTTTGTTTTATTCACTGGTGCTGCATCATTTTACGGTATTGTAAGACAGATGAATATAAAACTTCTTTAATAGGGGGATTTTTTTTGGAGGGGGGGGCAGGGGGATAGTAACAGAGTCACTTTAACAAACATGGAGTTTTTCTTTAAAGTCAATCTCCAGGCAATTAAAAAAAGTATCCCTTGCAGGGGCTGAACTCACTCTGCAAGGGCAATTGCTCGTTTAGGTCTAGGAGAACAATAAAAAAAGATTTATTTACTCAATCCTACGTTCTCTTCTGCTGCATGACTGGTCCCCACAGCCTCTTCTCCCCCATGCCTAGAGGTCTTGGCTTTTGACATCATCAAGACCAAAGCAGGGTCCATAGCCCTGCATTGGACATGCTGACACCAAGGGACAGTCTACAGCCAGAATGAGGGGGAATGCCTTCTGCAGAGGGAACAGAGGATCAGGTAAGTAAAAGTGTTTCTCTTCTCCCCTAGACTAAGGGGTAGATTTTCTAAAACTGGTGCGCTCAGAATCTGGTGCAGCTGTGCATGGTAGCCAATCAGCTTCTAACTTCAGCTTGTTCAATTAAGCTTTGACAATAAAACGTGGAAGCTGATTGGTTTCTCTTCAGAGCTTCACTCTTCAGTTTTACTAAATAACCCCCTAATTGAGAAGTTAACCCCTGCAGCCCTACTGCAAGGGGTAATTTTACCTTTAGCAGAGTTGGACTTTAGAGAGATCCTGCCACATAAGTAAAGCTTGAGCAAAGCAAGTACCTCTAAGGCTCCATGCACACTATGCATTTTAATAACGCTGGTAGCATTAGCTGTGTAAAGTTACGTTAAAAACGCACATTTTTCAACGGTTTTTAGCATTCCTGCGTTAGCTTTTAGCCACGTTTTTCACCTTTGTGTTTTTTAAAAAGTTTTAATCCAAAAAAATTTTGCTCAAAAAACACCCCAAACCTCCGTTTTGCCGCATTTTACTGCTTTTTACCATGTTTTACCACGTTTTTCAGGATTAGAGCGTTTTTACAGCTAAAAAACTCCTTTAGATGGGTTTTTTTTCCAGCCAAAAATACGCCCCTGCCAAAAAATGCTGATTACAACCTATGTGTGCATGAACACATATGATAATATGCTGGGGAGTTTACTGGCTGTAGACAAAAAACACCAACAGCCAAAACAGCAGCTGTAAACATGGCCAGTGTGCATGAGGACTAAATAATAAAGAGAATGGACATTTCTTGCAGTGTCAATCTCCTGTACCCCCAGAGCTCTTACTGGTTCCCCTACTTCTGGTGACTTCCATGTCTCTGCAGCACACAGCAATGAGATGGAGAGGAAAGAGAGGTAAATAATCAGTTTCCTATTTAAAGGTGTGTGCTTTGCTGAAAATGTTCTCTTTAAGTATTATTCATATTAAAGTACACATTCATGTTTAGACAAGAATCTGCCCCACCCCATGTCTTACTTAGCCTGCTCAATGCAATCAGCTGTATTGAGGCAGTCTGGCACTAAGCCCGAGTTCACATACATGTGGTGAGGTATATCACATGTGATTCACACAGGAACCGCACCGCATTCCTGTGCAAATCTTATGCTATTTGTGTGCGGTGCTATTGGAGCCATCCATTATCTATGACTCAAATCGCACCGCACCCACACCAAAAACATGCAGGACCCTTTTTTTGGTCCGCACTATAATCGGATCAAATGGGTATTCACACCCTGGGGCGGACTGACCATTTGGAAACTCGGGCACCGCCGAAGGGCCCGGGGTCAGTAGGGGGCCCCATGAGATGCCCCTGGTACCTTTTTCATAGGCTTTTTTGAGTTTGGGCAAGGACACAGGGGCCCCATAATCCCCTATTGCCTGAGGGCCCCATGAGTTGTAAGTCCGCCCCTGTTCACTCCTATGCAATCAGATTCTGCACATCGCACCGTGCTTTGCGGACCGATTTCGGGGTGTTGTTAACTTAACATACACACTCAAAATGGTTTGCATGAATGGGATGCGATTCCGATGCGGTGCGGAATTCGCACAAAAAAAGCTGCAAATTCCGCACAGCATCAGTGTGAACCCGGCCTAAATTTTTACTGATTGGGTTGAAGATGGCATGGGAGGCTGCAGCTGTTGGAAGAGGACTGGTGGGTGGGCAAATGCCTGCATTGAGGTGACTAGGAAAGGGGCTGGGGGATTTTTGTCTAAATATGTACCTGTATTTTAAAGTAATTACAGTAACTCAGTCTAAAATATATATATATATTTTTAAAGTGTAACTAAATTGTATCTGAGTACTACTTTGAAACACACATCCCTAGCATTTCTATCAATGGCTGTCTTGAGAAAAGACAGATGTTTACTTCCTGGAATCCATCTGCCCTTAGCTCAGGCATGCAGGCAGGATGCTGTGCTTGGCTGAAAAAACCCTCCTCCCCTAAGAAGCATTTGATTGGCTGCTAAGACCAATGTTCCACTTCTCTGCTCATTTTCTACAGTTTTCATGGATCAGCTGCAGAGCGAGAAAGGAAGGATAATAGAATCTTACTAATTTTTCTATAATTCTAAAATGTATCGGCCCATCAAATAAATCATATCTGAATCTGAAAGTGGTGGAGGGAGAGAGAGAGAGTGGTGGTGGACCTGACATCTTGGGTTTAAAAAAAATATATAATCTATGCTATATATAATCTATGAACTAGAATTAAACTCTCTCAACCAACAATAACTATGTAATTGCTTATGTTGTTAGCCTTAGTAAACAGATGGGAAGGTATATTATATTTACTTGTGTTTAAACTTTTTTTTTTTTTTACATTTCTTCATTTGCTTTGGCCAAAGTAATGAAGTGTCTTTACAGGCATTTTTTTCATTTGGAATGTGGGGGGGCTTTCTCAGCTAACACAACCTCTTGCCTGAGCACCTAAGCTAAGGGCAGAGAGATTCAAGGAAGTAAATGCTACATGAGTCATCTGCCCTTACTCAAGATGTCTGTGGTTAGAAATGCTGTCTGTCTCTCCTTGCTGTGTTGTTGGACAGCCATGGAAGGAGATGGGGTGCCCTATTTAAACTCACAGCTAGCCTTAGACAGCACATAGGAATGTAGTGTTACCCCTTGTAGGGGCTGCTCGATGATGCTTGTTCCCAGTGGTTGCCCTGACCTTGCAAGCCTCTCGACACCTCTGACTGAGTTAGGACATATTTCAGTAATAGAGAATAATAATGCAATAATAATACTATAATAAGAGATACAATTCTTTAGCAACACCTCTGTATTAGTGCTTGCTTATAGCTAAGACCAAAGGAATAATGGCATTAGTATGCACAACCGTAGTTAAACCATGAAAACAGAAACACTAGTACATTAGGAACAGTCAATTAGCAACATTTAAGAGATTAAAAAGTTATGAGAAGTAAACTTCAACCATTTAAATGCAATGCTGGCAGTAAGAGGGGGAAGAGAAGGCTTGTTGGTTTTTCAGCTCCCTCTGGTCACCAGTATTACAAGAGGCATGCAGAAAATCATATATAAATGTATACTCCTGTATAAATATATGTAAGTACCCTTGTTTAAGTAACAATAGCATTAGAGAGGAAGTAATCCTTTTAAGTAGAAACTGCAACTTGAGTCCTGTGATGCTAAAAGTTCCTAATATGGTGGTATCTGCTGTCTTCTGCTAGCAATGGTGGGGCCCAAAAACATTATTGAATACTGGTAATTCGATGAAGTGAAACAGATAAGCTGCGGTACTGCTCAAAGCCAAGGTCTCCTGAAAACTGAGGTGTAAAGGCATCTGCATGCAGTGTCTGCAGAGTGATAACAGAAAGAGGTTGGGCATCCTCAAACTCACCAATCCTGTTGATAGCACAGCCTCCTAGGAAGAAAAAGTTCTTGCTCAGACTCTTGAGTGTCTGCAGAAATGTGTAGAGTGACTGCTTCACAGCCTGTCAGCATGGTAAACAGCAATGGCTGCTTGGGCTGAACAGTGGCAGTCCTGGTACAAAGAAAAAACAACACAAATCTGCATCCCAGCAAGGCAGATCCAGTGGCCAGAATCATGTGTCCTCAGATCCACAGTCTCTTGCCAGCCAGCTTTTCGCAACAGAATATATGTGCTCTCCCAGGATCCTTCTGGTTCGCAAGCTCTTTGGTCTGTGTAGTTCAGTCAGCACTCAGGAAAACAGTATGCATTGGCTGTAGGACTACAGTAGTCCCAACTGTAAATGTCCCTGAACTGCAGTGACATAGCTGGGTACATGAAGATGGGACAAAGTACTTTGTCCCCAGGAAACAGAATACATTAAAGTGAAAATAAAGTCTCTAAATCAACATTAACTATTTGTAATCCTTATGCTGCTAACATTAGTAAATAGATAGAAAGGTATATTACATTTACTTGGTTTAAACATTTTTTTACATGTCTTCAGTTGCTTTCTGGTTTCTGGTCTGGGCTAAAATCATGTCATACATCCCAGAAGTCTTCATGGGCATTTTTTTTTCTTTCACTTGGAGAAGAGGAGGAAGGGTTTTCTCAGCTAAGCACAGTCTCCTACCTGCACGTCTGAGATAAGGGCAGATGGATTCCAGGAAGTAAATACTGCATACATGATCTGCCCTTACTCAAGATGGTCATGGCTAGAAGAGGTGTTTTTTCAAAGTGATTTCTCAACAAAATAAAGCATAGAGGCATGGATTGATGGATGAGTTTGATCTGACTATTTCAAATTAATAAATTGTGTTTATATCTTGGGGTTCTCAGATACAGTTGAATAAAATAATTGAAGTGACACTTTTTCTTTAGGCTCAGTTCACACTAGCTTTGACAGCAGGCGTCAGACAGGCGTTTGGGAAGCGTTTTTAACGCTTCTCAAATGCCTATGAAAATTATGCACATGGCAGCACACAGTGCTGTTCACACTGAACCGTTAGTGTCGTGTCGCGGCAAAACTGGCGCCTCTTGTCGAGTCAGGAGGAGTTGAAGCCTCCAATTCAAGTCTATGGTGCCATTTCTCAAACATCTGGCACGCGTTTGCAACGCGGTTGCGGGGCGTTAATACCATTTAACTTAATTATAGGCACTTGTGGAGCGGTTTTAACGCTTGGCAAAAGCCTATCAAAGTCCTAAAAACTGCGCATAGTGTGTTTGGGGAGCATTTGAGGAGCATTAAAAACGCTTCCCAAATGCTTGTCTAACGCCTGTCACACGCTATAGGGGCGTTTGGGAAGAGTTAGAAATAAAGTCAAGTATGAACGAACCCTTACAGTTCTTTTCTTCTGTGAAAAGTGTCATTTCTATAGCCTAGACACCGAGGCACTTTAAATTGGCAGCTGCATAAAGGAAAATCATTTTCAGTCTTACCAGAGGCTATATTTACTTTACCTGTTTATCTCACAACCATATAATTCAGCTCTTCATAAACATTTTAAATAAACTTTATCACACGTTTCTGTGGCCAAGCTTAGTGTTAATCAGCAGCCTATGAATCCAGCTCATTTTCAGTTGAAACGATAAGAGGCATCTTTACATGACCACAATGCTTGTAAGAGTAGATTATATAGAATTATGCTTCCTAGCTTTTGTACACATAGAACAGTAAAATACCTGTGTGAATGGTGCTAAATCTCTCTTTTTAGGAATGTTTGTAATTTATGAGATGAAAAGAATACAATTATTATTATTATACAGGATTTATAGAACACCAACAAATTGTGCAGCGCTTTCCAAGATAAAGAAAGCAGGGCTATGGTACAACTAAAGACAAGTAAATGGGGAAGTTTCTGCTCAAGATAGTTTACAATCTAAAAAGGAGTGGCAAGTGAAACAAAAGGAAATAACTGTGATGGTGGGCTGTTTGTAAATTAAAATTCCAGTTGCTAGGCAGAGATGGGTTTGGTTTCCCAGATGAGATTAATTTTAAGGCACCTTTCACCCGGGCGTTCCATATGTCCATTTTTAATCTGTCTGTTACGGATGAAAAACGGACAGACATGTATTTCTATGGACTAGCGGATGTAAATGGATGATCATCTGTTTACATTCGTTAACGTCTGCATCTGTTAACATCCTTTTTTTTTTAACGGAAGAAAACCCTATTTTTCTTCTGTTAAAAAACAAAAAGGATGAAAATCGTATGTAAACGAATGAAAAATGGACAGAAAAGGATGTAAACAAACAAAAATGGATGTAAACAGATGAAAAGGGATGTAAACGGGAGAAAAACGGATGTAAATGGACGAAAATGGATGAAGAAAAGGGATGTAAAAGGACAAAAATGGATGTAAACAGACTAAAAATGGATGTAAATTGATGAAAATGGATGTAAACGGACAAAAAATGGATATAAACTTTTGAAAAACAGATGTACACTGATAAAAAGCTGACGTAAACTGATGAAATACTGATGAAAACTGATGGAAAAAACATGACTGAACTGATAATCAAAACAGAACACCCGTGTGAAGGGACTCTAAGGGATCATGTCAAGAACATGGAGCCAGCCATCAGGCTAATGTTCGAGCACGTAAAAATGCATGCTGTCTGGATAATGTACATGAACATTAAAGGGCATAGAAAATGGAGTGCACATAGATCAATGCCTAAATGTATGAGCACGTGCACATGTCCGCTGCCTCCAAACCAAGCTGACTTGAGAAAGAGGCTGGGCGGCCTAGAAACGTATAGCCACAGTCAGAAAGTAATGTCACGTTAAGTCTACCATGCTCTCACCGACCTCACCAGCTATTTCCTGCTTCCTGTTTCCACAAGCATCTGGATTTTACCAGCAAATCGCCACTAAACTGAGAATTATGGGACAGAACACTCCTAAGGATACCATGGAGCTGCAGACCTGGACAATGTGATACGCACTGATTTTTCCAAATTTCTGTGAGATGTCTATTGTGTGCCTTTTCACCATGTCTATATGTGCTATACTTAGTTTGGCTCCCTTTGGTATTCTCTTGGTAGGTACAGTATACCCAGCTGACAGTTCTGTGTAGAAACTGTCTCTACTTTGCTGGGATCCACACCACTCTAATCTGACTTTGATGATAAGCAATCCTTTACTGGCTATGTGAGTTGCTGATTTGCTGTTTTTATTAATAAATGTACCATACTTACAACACTCAGATTGTACCCTCTGCTAACTTTAGTTGTACTCCTAGAGGTTCTTCAGTCTCCTAGAGGTGCAGCACAAAGTGTTTGGAGATCAGCAGGAATTCATCCTAGAGTTTCCGTTAGAGGACTGTACACTTTTCCTGCTCAACTCTATACACAAAAGTTTTTATAAATAAGGGCATCAGCTCACTCTATACCAGTGCACTATAACCACTACCTATTAGTGTCAGTATGTCAATTAGTTTCAGCATGTCAGTTAATGTCAGTGTCAGTAAGTGTAAATGTACAATTGCCAAAAGTATTGGGACACCCCTCCAAATCATTGGATTCAGGTGTTCCAATCACCTCCATGGCCATAGGTGTATAAAATCAAGCACCTAGGCATGTAGACTGCTTCTACAAACATTTGTGAAAGAATAAATTGCTCTCAGGAGCTCAGTGAATTCAAGTGTGGTACCGTGATAGGTTGTCACCTGTGCTGTAAGTCCATCCATGAAATTTCCTTACTATTAAATATTCCACGGTCAGCTGTTAGTGGTATTATAACAAAGTGAAATCAAATGGGAGCAAAAGCAATTCAGCCATGAAGTGGTAGACCACGTAAAATGACAGAGCAAGGTCAGCACATGCTGAAGCGCACATTGCGCAGAAGTTGTCAACTGTCTGTAGAGTCAATAGCTAAAGACCTCCAACTTTGTGCAACCTTCAGATTAGGATAACAACAGTGCGTAGAGAGCTTCATGGAATGGGTTTCCATGGTCGAGCAGCTGCATCCAAGCCTTACATCACTGAGTGCAAATCAAAACATCAGATGCAGTGGTGTAAGGTCTCTAGAGCAGTGGAGACATGTTCTCTGGAATTATGAATCATGCTTCTCTGTCTAGCAATCTGATGGACATGTCTGGGTTTGGCAGTAGCCAGGAGAACGGTACTTGCCTAACTGCATTGTGCCAAGTGTAAAGTTTGGTGGAGGGGGGATTATGGTGTGGGGTTGTTTTTCAGGGGTTGGTTTGGCCCCTTAGTTCCAGTGAAGGGAACTCTTAAGGTGTCAGCATACCAAGACATTTTGGACAATTTCATACTCCCAACTTTATGGGAACAGTTTGGGGATGGCCCCTTCCTATATCAACATGACTGTGCACCAGTGCACAAAGCAAGGTCCAAAAAGACATGGATGAGAGACTTTGGTGAGAAGGAACTTGACTGGTCTGCTCAGAGTCTCGACCTCAACCTGATAGAACACCTTTGGGATGAATTGGAGTGGAGACTGTGAGCCAGGCCTTCTTGTCCGACATTAGTGCTGACCTCACAAATGCGCTTTTGAAAGAATGGTCAAACATTCCCATAGACACCCTCCTAAACTTTGTAGACAGCTTTCCTAGAAGAGTCAAAGCTGCTACAGCTGCAAAGGGCGGGCCAACTCAATATTGAACCCTACGGACTAATATTGGGATGCCATTAAAGTTCATGTGCGTGTAAAGGTAGATGTCCCGATACTTTTGGCAATATAGTGTAGGTGTCAGTTAGTGGCAGTGTTAGGGTCAGTGTGCTTTAGGTAAGAGAAAATGTTCCATATTTAGTGTCAGTGTGAGTGTCAGTGTGTTTAGGTGGGACAAAAAAACAAAATGTGTATTATTGTTTAATTGCCCTACTATGAGTAAGAAGAGCAAATAACATATATATATATATATATATATATATACTGTATATATATATGTGATATTGTTGTGATCATCAAGAGTAGGAGAATTTATTTTGCAGATTTTTTTGGTGGTGCTACATGGTAATGGCATGTAAATATACAACTAAAGTTTTAAAAATTATTGAAAAAAATCTGTTTTCTATTTTTGGTCAAGTTTTACTTCATTAATAAAACAAAATCAGGAGCTATCCATTAATATTTACCACCAAATTAAAGCCCAATCTGTCCTGAAAAAAGACAAGGTATAATTGTTGGATACACTAAGCAATTGCAGTGATATATACAGTTATGTTAACACATCAAAGTTGCAAAATTGGGCTTGGGCATTAAGGTTTGTTTTGACCCTGGCCATGAAGAAGTTAATGTGTGTTTAGCCATTTCAAAATTATGTCTGAATAGAGATGAGCAAATAATAAAAATTCACAAGTGATTTTTGGAAATCTCATTTTTTCTCTTCCAGGCAAATGATCCAGGAATGTTAGGCATGAAGTGGTTGCAAAAAAGTCCCAGGAGATCAGCAGTGCATATGTGCAGCAAAGGATGAAGAAAACATTAAAAAAAAAAGCATTTTATTTAAAAAAATATATATATTTTTTTATACACAGTTATTTACTAAATCAGTTTTGGATTTCCGTATGTGCATTTTCAAGGTTCTCACTTAGGTCAAAATTTAGCATTTTTTGATGAATGTGTAAAATTATTTCACACAGGAAAACCTTAATATTTGCTATATATATATATATATATATATATATATATACTGTATTTATATGGTTAAAGTCTTCAAAGTTGTGTTTTGATCGTTTTGAAAGGGCAATTGTGCTTTAATTTCAGAAGGTGTACTTACACATTTCAGATTGACTGTGACATTCAAATCAGTATGCCTTAGTGGTCACAAAAATTGATTTAGTGACATTTTCACCATTCATTCTCCATGCAAAGAAGAAGATAGAAGCAAAAAATATGAAATTTAAAGAAGGATTTGAAAACAATGACCTGTGATTTGCTTCACTTGAATGAGTGCATTTAATATGTATCTTTTATCTAGGTCTTAATTGGGAATTCAGCTAAGGAATGATTTGAATAGAATATGAATATATAATATGCATGTATCTACATGTATGTGTACAGAGGTGCAGCGTGGTGTGGGAAGTAAATACACAGAGTCCGGTTACAATAAAACTTGTAACTTGTATTAAACAGAATGACAACATTACAACACCCAGGCGGGAAAGCACTGCTAGGGAAGTAACTCACAGTTCAATGTAGTCAGATGTACAGGAGAGGTGCCGACAGCATCTGTTTAAGAGGGTGAAGTAAGGCCAGGCTGGTTCTGTCCCAGGAGGGAAGCTCCTTTCCAGAATAGTGAGTCCCTAATCTTTCCCTCCTTGTCAGGATCCTTTCCCTACCGCTAGTTACTTTCCCTAACAAGCATGGTCTTGCTCCCTACATAAGCCGCATGCCAGAAGCATGCCAAAAACCAGGGGCAGGGACTAAATAGACCTTGCTGACCCAAGATGGCCACTGAAGGTCACATGGGTGCAGCATAGTCAACTGGAACGCTTCTCCATTTGACCCAGGAAACCATAGAGAAACGTTGTTTCTCTTGGACTCCCTCTCCAGGTTAAGGTGTCACTCGGTTTGAGCGCCACCTACAGTGGATGAAACAGACCACACCAGCCTACATATGTATATAGTTTCTGTGAGGAGGAAAGACTCCACTGGTATTGGAAGCAGCAACCATGCATGAAACAGGGACACCCAAAAACAGTCCACAGGTTTGTCCTGCACTTTTATTCGGCAAGGTAGCAAACAGTTTCAGTGCAGCAGGGCAATTCCATAGCATAAACAAATAAAACATTATTATTATTATTATACAGTATTTATAAAGCACCGATAGTTCGCTCAGCGCTGTACATTACAAAGGGGGACAGAACATGTGACAGAACAATAACAATACAATGCAAAACATGAGGGGATTGAGGGCCCTGCTCTTTCGAGCTTACAATCTAGGAGGGAGGGAATGGTGGCACAGGAGGAGATAGCTGTGGGGGATGGAGTGGTAGGAAGAGTGGAGGAGGTCGGCAAGTTAGCAGGGGGTGGGGTAGGCTTCCCTGAAGAGATGGGTTTTCAGGGTGCGCCTAAAGGAGAGGAGAGTAGGTGATAATCTGATGGGTTGGGGCAGGGAGTTCCAGAGGATGGGTGACACCCTGGAGAAGTCCTGGAGGCGGGCATGGGAGGAGGAGACCAGGGAACTAGAGAGAAGGAGGTCTTGTGAGGAGCGGAGTGTGCGTGCTGGGTGGTACTTGGATATTAGGTCGGTGATGTAGTTTGGGGCAGTATGGTGGACAGCTTTGTACGTCAGTGTTAGGATTTTGAATTTGATCCGTTGTGCAATCGGAAGCCAGTGGAGGGATTGGTAGAGGGGGGTGGCGCAGATGGAGCGGTTGGAAAGGTGAATGAGTCTGGCAGCCGTATTCAGGATGGACTGAAGCGGGGATAGCCAGCGGCGAGGCAGGCCAGTAAGGAGGGAGTTGCAGTAGTCGAGTCGTGATATGATGAGGGAGTGGATGAGCTGTTTAGTGGTTTCTGGGGTTAGGAACGTGCGTATTTTGGCGATGTTGCGGAGGTGGAGTCTGCACGAGCTTGTTAAAGATTGGACTTGGGGCTGGAAGGATAGATTGGAGTCAAGTATGACACCAAGTACTCTGGCCTGCGGGGCGGGTTTGATTGTGGCATTGTATAAATGGTATAGTATCATAGTGGCATTTTAAAGTAAACCTGTTACTTTAACAAAATTACAAACCTGCTACCAGAGCCTATATTTTACCAGAACACCCACTGCAACCCTTACAATGTCATCCACCACTGTCAACCATACCCAGTATTGTTAATAATTGCACACGTTATCAAGTCCCCCTTTTCCGCTCCTAGTCCAATGTGACAGTCCTGGCAATTTGCTGTCAGTCATAGCATTGTAAAATGTGGTAGCTTGTCATGTATCTAGCGCTACCAGAATTTTTACAGACATATGGCAGGGAATAGGAAGGATTGAAAGGAATGTTCCTTTATGTCAAGAGAGCATGATATTGAAGACATCTACTGTTTCCTTAGGCTTTTCCTGGCTTTACTTTGTTCACCTTTACCTGAACTTGGATTGAATAAAACACATTTAAAGCCATTTTACGTAAACTGAAAATCAGTAGATTGCATTGTTTATAAATGCTTTCAGCTATTGACGTATTGAAATTGCGCCTGGGACCAAGGTGATAAAAGTACTATTGAAATAGTTTACACAAAGAACATTTCATTCCATGTCTTTTAGTATCCTGGTTTGAAGAGACTGTGCGTGCATCTTGAAGAAAATACACATACCTCCCACAGCATATTAAATAAAATTACTGAATTGTACAACGTATTGTAAATACAAAAACCTCAATATTTGAGTACAACAGATACTTACTCAATATATCTCAGAAAATATATCCTATCAACAACAACCATAATATATACTATATATATATATATATATATATATATATATATATATACTGTATATTTGAAAAGGGGAAATCTGTAATTAGACAAACCGACAGCTTAAATATTAACAGATTAAAAGCAAAAGACAAATTCAAACATTGAATAAAAAAAATAATCTCTTTGCTAGCATTGATTCTTCTATTCTGCTACAAAATATCTTACCAAGAATTGAATATATAAAGAATGAGTACCGTTGCAAATGCTATAATTAGCATCACATATAGTATCATTTATATAATATAATTATTAGCAGTCAGCACCAATCTATGAATGATCATAAATGGTAAGTCCAACCAGCAATCTATGTAATCACATCAATCATCCAAGGTAAAATGTCTCCAAATAATGACTGTTAAATTCCAAAGAGACAAGATCCCACTCAGCAGAAACCCAACTATTAACAAGAGAGTCTATGGAAAGTATGGTATTGACCCAAATAATAAATTTCAGCATAAGTCTTTGAGGTCCCTTACATGTTTTTAGTAATAGATATCTATATGTCAGTTTTGATGATAGATCACAAATGCATTCATGTGATTGAATGTGATATTGCACAGTACAGTATGGCAAATAATGGCAATTAATATTTAAATACAGAAAATGCAGAAATGTCGTCCCGCCCCCCCAACAGATGGGATTCTGCTGAAAGTATAGAATATGAGCAGAATATCTACAAATTATCATGATCCTTTAGGAAACCCATATTTATTCACCTCTCAACAGCAGGTGGCTATGTGCCAAAAACAGATTGCCTTGATGTTGAATTGCTTTTGGCACATTGCCTTCTATTAAATACATGTATTTATTTCTTTAAGTAAATGCTTTTTCAGTGTTAAATTGTTTTTATTTATTTTTATTTTTTCACTTTTTTAGTTTTTTAGATTTCAAAAAGACACATTTTTTTGAAATGGGTGAATTTCTAAAAACATTAGTTGAAAGGTTGGAGTAAAACGACAGAAGTAAGTAATCAGTGGTCTCTGTTAAAGTCTACCATCCTGGAGACAACTAGATTATATGTCAGGCGAGTTAGTAAGAATAAACGGAAGAAAACACCAATATGGTTCACTAAAGAGATAAGTAGGATGGTAAAGGAAAAAAAAATCAGCATATAGGATATTCAGGGAAACAGGAGGAGTAGCTGACAGAGATGAGTATAAGAATAGACAACAGGAGGCCAAACAGATTATCAGCACTGCCAAAGCACAGAAAGAGAAGGAAATTGCTACATTTATTAAGAAAGGAGATAAAACCTTTTTTAGGTACATTAGTGATAGAAAGAAAAAATACGATATAATCACTAAAATGAAAACTGGGCACAACACTTATGTTAAGGGATACTTGGATGTAGCAAACCACTTAAACAATTACTTTTGTTCAGTCTTCTCATAAATAAATTATACTAACATTTTCCGTTGGGAAATCATATTGGTTCTAGTAATGATGGTTCATTTTTAGGATTTCCGAAGACAGAGGTAGCAAAGGAACTGGCTCAGTTAAAGATTAATAAAGCAATGGGCCCTGATGGTATTCATCCCAGAGTTCTAAGAGAACTTTGAGGTATAGTTGTTGGACCATTAACTGACCATTAATAAATCTCTTCTAACAGACGTTCCCGCAGGCCAGAGTACTTGGTGTCATTCTGGACTCCAACCTATCCTTCCAGCCCCAAGTCCAATCTTTAACAAGCTCGTGCAGACTCCACCTCCGCAACATCGCCAAAATACGCACGTTCCTAACCCCAGAAACCACTAAACAGCTCATCCACTCCCTCATCATATCACGACTCGACTACTGCAACTCCCTCCTTACTGGCCTGCCTCGCCGCTGGCTATCCCCGCTTCAGTCCATCCTGAATACGGCTGCCAGACTCATTCACCTTTCCAACCGCTCCATCTCCGCCACCCCCCTCTGCCAATCCCTCCACTGGCTTCCGATTGCGCAACGAATCAAATTCAAAATCCTAACACTGACGTACAAAGCCGTACACCACACTGCCCCGAACTACATCACCGACCTAATATCCAAGTACCACCCAGCACGCACACTCCGCTCCTCACAAGACCTCCTTCTCTCTAGTTCCCTAGTCTCCTCCTCCCATGCCCGCCTCCAGGACTGTCACCCATCCTCTGGAACTCCCTGCCCCAACCCATCAGATTATCACCTAATCTCCTCTCCTTTAGGCGCACCCTGAAAACCCACCTCTTCAGGGAAGCCTACCCCACCCCCTGCTAACTTGCCGACCTCCTCCACTCTTCCTACCACTCCATCCCCCACAGCTATCTCCTCCTGTGCCACCATCCCCTCCCTCCTAGATTGTAAACTCGAAAGAGCAGGGCCCTCAATCCCCTCATGTTTTGCATTGTATTGTTATTGTTCTGTCACATGTTCTGTCCCCCTTTGTAATGTACAGCGCTGAGCGAACTATCGGCGCTTTATAAATACTTTATAATAATAATAATAATGACTGGGGGACAAGTAAGGTAGAAGCTGGCAATTACAGGCCAGTAAGTTTAACATCGGTTGTAGTCAAGTTAATGGAATCACTCCTGAAAAGGAGGATCATTGATCACCTAAAAACACACAACTTTCTGGATCCAAAGCAGCAAGGCTCTACCGAGTACAGATCATGTCAGACTAATCTGATTGGATTTTTTGACTATATTACCAATGTTTTGGACCAGGGTGGTGCTGGGGACATATCTTGATTTCAGCAAGACATTTGATACAGTTCCACATAATGATCTAATACAAAAGTTGTACAAGCTAGGACTTAGCCCTTGGGTGATTCAGTGGAGCAGGGTGCATTACTGATGTTTTTGGTGTGTTTGCCAGACTTGGGGTGCCTTTAACAAGTAATGACAACAGAAACTCGATGCACATTTGCAGCGTGCTTCTAAAATGCATGGCAAAGCGCACATTTTCTCTGCAGATTTCCATGCGTTCGGAAACACACGGGTGTGAATGGAGCCTCATTGTTCTGTGTAAAGCCACCAATTTCACTTTCAGGTCCCATTCACACCTAGAGTAGTGGGAGCGCATGTTTATTGGCTCGTTTTTCCAGTGACACACATAGGACAGCCCATTGATTTTAATGGGCTGCGCTACACGTGGCAGAGTAGCTCATGGGACATTTTGGCATGATGCAAGGTGTACATTTTTTACTGTGCGTTTTGCTGCATTTGTCACCCGTTTTTTCATATGGCAAAATGTGTGCTTGTTTCTGTATTTGGTGTGCCGTTAACAATTAATGACACTGAAGGCACAACTAGTTTATTTTAGGTGTATAAATGTGGTCATACACTATACAATCTGATTGTACAATATCCTTTAGATTTACCAAAACTATATAATAGGAGCAGGGGCGGACTGACAACTCATGGGGCCCCTGGGCAATAGGGGATCATGGGGCCCCTGTGTCCTTGCCCAAACTCAAAAAAGCCTATGAAAAAGGTACCAGGGGCATCTCATGGGGCCCCCTACTGACCCCAGGCCCTCGGGCAGTGCCCGAGTTTCCAAATGGTCAGTCCGCCCCTGAATAGGAGGACACAGCATCTATCCAATCACTCTATATCCAATCAAACAGGCCCTTGCTTTACTTCAGAGGTGTCCTGTGGGCTGCATGCAGTCTGAGCCTGTCTGAAGGGACACTGGAGTAGCCAGGCAAATGCATGTGAGGAGAGATCCCGGGGATTCTGTGAAAAATAGGGTGAAGCGTGTGTACTAATGAGGTCAGTGCAAGATGTGTGTGCTAATGAGAACAGATGGTAATCTACTTCCAGGTCTTACTGGTTCCTCTGTCCTCTGTCTATATTCCAGGAATTGAAAAACTTTCTAAGAAATTTACCAAGGGCTAAGGTAAGACATTATTCTCCAAATCAAAGAAAGCTTGAATATTTTTGCAACTGAGGTACGTTAATGGTATATTGCATAGGGGAGCTGGATTTTATTTTAAGAAAAAAGTGAACCTTTAAGATAAAAAAACCTTCTGCCTTTAGAACCACTTTAACTGCCTGCAGTTCAACTTTGAGAATTAAGAAAAAAAGAAAAAAAAATGAATAGAGAAAATTACTCAGGCCTGACACGTTTCTCTCCTTGATGAATCAAACATTAACATCACACACTTCAGCAGTTGATTATAATACTTGAATTGGCACATGCGTAGCTTGTGTTACCGCCACTTTATACATTGTGCCCTATAGCTGCTGTATGAGCACAAAACAAAGGATCATTATTTAAACCACGCACGCCACATACCAACCTATGTGAACCAATTTCATTTGCCCTACATATAAAATATCTTGTTCAGGTTGAAAGTAGTAGAAAGCCACTGATTATTTTATGCCTGGCTGCATCCTGATGCAAATGCAATTAGAAAAACAAGGTCTGCTTCTATTATTCCATGTGTCTCAGTCAAGACCTGTTTGCCATGTCAATGTGTGACGTTTTAGATAAACTGAATATTTAATCAAATGTCCTTGTAGAATTGGCTGAGGAAAATGTACAGCAACAGAATATGTTACATTAAGAAAATGTAATGTCACTGGCCTTTTTAGGAAACATTTAGAAGACACTGATGACTCCCGCGGTTAAAAATCCCAAGCATTTTATGGGTCTTTAAATACAGAGTCACATTAGACACAGCTATTATACTTGTTATAACTGAGTAAAATGCATGTGTGTATGCAAGAACAAGTACAGGAAAGCAGTGAAATCAAGGCAATCAAGTGTTGTAAAATTAACAATTTATCACATGGTAGACTGTATATTTTAATATGTGTAGTCTGCTCTCCCTGACGGACCCTTTTGTATCAGCTTCGCCTTGAAGCTGAACTACAGGCAGATATAAAAGGCTCACATTAATGCAGCTTTGTACTAATGAATTAATAACTGAACATATTTTTTAAAGGCAGCTAATGTACAGTAAGTACCAATATTTAGCCTAAAGTGGTTGTAAACTTCAGACATGAAATATGAACAAAGCATATCCCTCTATAGTGTGTGCTTGTGTCAATCCAGAGCGCTAAGTGTCATTTCTGTCTGTTGTCTCATTCCTCTGCTATCTGTATGATTCACTTCTGACAAGTTTTCCTGACCCCAAGAGTTAAAAATGTGACAGGGGAAGGAGCTCTAGCACACAGCCTGTGATTGACAGCCTCAGCTGTGTTCCTATGTGAACGGAGTGTGTTGCTTCCTTCCAATAAGCTCTCAGCTCTCCTCACTGAGCTGAGCTGTGCTCTCCTGCCTAGTGTGGTCAGTTTTTAATAGGAAACAGAAGTACTGACAGGAACACTAGGGATTTCACACAAAGGAAGCAATACAAAGAGAACAAGATACTTTTTCATACAAGTAAGTGGTACAGCAGGTACATATCAGGAATATGAAATGTTGGGTTTACATAGTCTTTAATTGCAACATGTTTAAATCTTAGAACTAAATGGATAAAAAGGCTGTGTGAAGTTTCAAACTTACATTCTTTCTCTTACTGTTATGTAAAGCCGAATGCCAGGTATGCCTCCTAGTCTATGATAGGGATGAGCCGAACTTCTCTTTATTTGGTTTGAGCAGAGTTCGGTGAACTTTCAAGATGTTTGGATGCCAAACCTAAAACCCATTAAAATAATGGGAGCTGAATTTGTCAAATCAAATGTATCACTACCCCCTTTGGAATTGCTAAAGATTTGGGTCCCACTATAGTCCTGCACAGCCACTCAACATGCATTTTTCACTAAATTGAATTCTGGGGACAATAAACAGTCCTTGAGCTTGGTTTTTATGTTTTATTATGGGTATTTATCTTGGCTGGGGTTAAGGGGTGTATGGGATGCCCAGGAGAACTGCAACTGAGGACAGCTCCTTAGCAACTATGTACAAGTCTCTATGCAGATAAAAGGGATTTCTTCCTAGGGAGAGCTCTCCAGCCTCTCCTGATGTACCACCCCAGATGAATCCTCTCCTTGTCCAGCTGTATTGGGTGAATCCCTGGGCAAGGGGATCCAAAGCTGCCACTTTAAATGTCACAGTCCATGTAGAGCTAGTTAGGTTTCCCACCAGAATTCCCTCTCCCCTTGTCTCGCACGGGGGGGGGGGGTGCAGAATTGCTCACTCAGTCTTTTCCTGTGAACTGGTTCAGGCCTTCTTCTGGAGTTGCTCCTTCCCTGGCTCTACAGGTGGTCCTCCCTATGGGGACTAAGTGATCCTCCTTTCCAAGTCCCAGTCAGCAGGTAGGCCCCTTCCCACTGAGCCCCATCCCAGGCTCCTGCATCTCAGCCTCTCACTTCATCTTCCACTCAAACTCTCCTGCTTCTGAGTCACTCTTAAGGGCTGTCCCGACCCCATGCCAAGCCTCCAGCCTGGGGATTGGCCAGGATCCCTCAACAGCGCAGATCAGATCCTCTTCACACCCCCACCCACTGAGTTCTAGAGACTTCTCCAAGTCTCTAGGTCAGGGGGAGACATCAGTGATCTGATCTGCAGAGCCTCTCAGCCATGACCCAAATTTTACCCTGCTGACTATTTCGGCAGGCTGCTACTCAGCCTTTCTAACTAGGAATTAGCCACTAGCTCCCCCAAGCTAACTAGAGGGGTGCTACACATTTTCTGGTCTAATAGGCAAAGGGTTGGCAAAAAATAGTTGGGGGTGAGCACTGCTCCTGGGAAACATGTAACAGCTCTTCACTCCACACTCTGTCACTGTCAGGGAGGGAAAAACATGCTGTGCCGCCAGGGAGTCATTGTATATGATGGGGGAGATCACAGTGTGGACACATGGACTGGAGGAGAGATTCCTATTTGGAACACCATCACTTTTCCTCAGTGAATTTTGTTTGCACATGGATTTTGTTGCACCTCACTTTTTTTTTTAACTACATGGGATAGTTTACTCATTGAAATACACTGGGAACTTCATTGAATACACAAATTTAATTGCAAACTACACTTTAATATAGAAAGTTATAGCAATAGACACTTTATGAGGTGGATGGAATTTTCTGTACATTTTTATGTATTTTTGCATGGTATTTAAAATACTTGCACCTTAATTTTTAGGTTTTTGTGGACACTTTATGAATTGGATTATTTATGTATTGTTTGTTTTGCAATTTTGCCTCTGTCTGTTATTTTTGTTTGATAAGTGCACAAAAGTACATGTTGATCTTGCTGTAAATCCAGTATTCTTATAAATTCAAAGATTAACTAAAAAAAAAATGGTTGGACATCACTGGTACAGAAAGGAACATGCATTACTGTGAGGGACCGCCTAGCGGCACCACTAGCACTCCACTGGTCAGGCGTGCCCAGAGCGCGGAGTCTAAGTCCCAGGGTACTTGTTCACCAGAGCCCCTGATGGTGGGGATGGACTTGGAGTACCCCGAGACCAGGTCGCAACTACTGAGCACACCCGTCAGTGGTAGGGGTGTTCACCAGGGGCTCCAACCAGGGAGAGCCTGATATGAAGAGGTCGGGTGACCCCGATGGGATGGATGGATGGATGGCTGAGCAAGTGCGAAGTCAGACGGGCCGAGTCGGTAACGTAGAGGACGGTATGGTACAAGGGAGCGGGCAGAGACTCGTCGGGTCACACGCCAGGTCAGCAACATCAGGTCAGATCTAATGAGGGGCATTCAGAAGAGAGGTCAGGCAAAGCAAGGGTCTGGGCAGGAGAAATCAGCAGGTCAAGAACAATCCGGGTCAAATAACTTACTAGGTACAGGTTCACAGGTTCACAGGATGCAGGTAAGACCAGAAGGCACTGAATGACAGCTCAGGGCCATTTAAATATCCCGCCCTGCGCTGCCATTGGTGCCCAGCGGGCGGCCGCGGCTTCTACTGCGCATGTGCGAACTCGAACGCCGCGGCCAGCCCGGACCTAGTGCCCGTGTCCCTGCACAGGGCGGAGCACTGCGCCTGCGCCGGGACCATCGCGGCGGGGATCAAGGAGATCCCTGACAATTACAATATAGCACCCTCCTAGTTAAAATAGATGGAGCTAGATCCCTAATGGTTAGACAGGAACTAAATAGCAGCCCAGGTGCAACAGCCAGAGGTGTCAAATTCTGGTCAGGACTGAGAGACTCTGCAGGTCAGCCCCTCTGGAATTTCCCTCAGTTCTGAGGCTTTCGGAGAAGGACCTTGGAGGCAGTGGGTGGATCTGAGGAGTGGTAGGCTGCATCTTTGAGGGACTTCAGCCAATCCCCAACAGGAGGCTTGGCAAGGGGCTGGATTCCCTTAAGAGGTGTTAGAGTCAGCAGCAGGAGTTGGAGTGTGGTGATGGGAGAGGAGTGTGAGTCAGGAAGATGTGAGGCTAGAGTAAGAAGGCTGCCAGTAGGCCTGCTGGGATGGGGCCTGCCTGCAAGCCTGGAGCTGAAAAGGAGAAAGTATTTGTATACATCAGGGATGCACCGATATATTGGCGTCTGAAACGCATCAGCAAAATTATGTTATCTACATTTTTCCGATAATGGTGCTGATAATGGCTTCCCTGTTTTTATCGTAAAAGAAACGTGTCAAGGCAAATCACATGAAAAGTCACGTCACATAGACTTTCATGCAAAGTAGCGTCCCATAGACTTTCATACAAAGTCGCGTCCCATAGACTTTTATGCAAAAATGCCTCCTAGTAACTTCAATACAAAATCGCGTTCCATAGACTTTGATGTAAAATCACATCCCATAAACTTCAGTGCAAAAAAAACTCTTAGTGACTTCAAGGCAAAATTGAGTCCCATAGACTTTAATGCAAAATGCCCCCTAGTGACTCCAATGCAAAATTGCATCCCATAGATTTCAATACAAAATGGCATCCCATAGACTTCAATGCAAAAACGCCCCATAGTGACTTCAATGAAAAATCGCTTCCCATAGACTTCAGTACAACATTGCGTCCCAATGACTTCCATGCAAAAATGCCCCCCCTAGGGACTTCAATGCGAAAAAACTTCACCCACATTCATTAATTGTTTTTTTAAATGTACAAAACTATCCAGTTTGGTTTTGGATTTTGGCCAAGTGCATTCTGAATTTTTGGTTTTGGCACCGAATTTTCATTTCGGTGCACCACTAGTATATATTACAGTTGTGGTACTACAATGGTCTTATTATATTGAATATGCTGATAAATTCCAGTACTCTCTGTCTTTGCTGACTGTTATTATCTATTATGGTTCCCAGCTGTCTCTATAGAAAATAGAACATTTCCATTCTATGTTATGGAAAGAAGGAGAGGGAGAGGTGAGCAGTGTCACCGTAGGACAGCAAGTGTGTTACTGGCAGGGTCCCCAAGTGAAAATAAAGGACAAATGGCCAGAAAAAAAAGAAAAAAAACTATGCAGCCACCTCATCAGAAAACAGGTAAGCTGCTATTTATAAAAACACTTTGAAATCTGTCATTGCAGGTTCACCCAATGTAAACTTATTGGGGGACATTTATCAAACAAATTAGTGACACAAAGTCATAAAAAAGTCTCTGCCACAGGTTTATGGGGTAGTTGCCCCCCCCCCCTGCCCTTGTCAGCCAAGCATGGCAGATTTGCAAAGTTTTGAGACTTTTTTTTTTTTACTAAAAATGAGACAGCTTTTTACTCTTCTAAACAAATACATAATGAAGAAATGGTCAGGGACCGGTTTCCTTCTGTTGTATTACAATTTTAGAGCAGCAGAGGAAGAATTTATGACTCAAGCCATAACCTTGAAATGTATCTGTGGCATAATCTGTCTCACTGTTAAGCATTTGCTTGCTGTGCAACAGAATTAATAAATGCCTCCCTCCCATTGTCTGTATCTGTACTGTAACTGTTAGAGAAAGAAAGGTCTATGATCCACATACCTGGATTCACACTTAAGCACTTTAGTCGCAAGGCATTTAATCGCAAGGCATTTCTGAGTTCTTTTTTCACTTGTATCATAATGTGTCTATTTGTGACAGATTTGAAATTATAAAACAAACAATACTTTATTTTGGCCAGTGCATGTTAACACACTATATTTGTGAATTAGCACTATTATAAAAGAATGGCAAGCCTCTGCACATGAACTAATGTGCTCTGAAACAAAATAAAAACAGATAGGTTCAATGGGCACCTAATGTTTTCACTGCTAGTATGCTGCTCAGATCTTCAAGTTCCCCATGGGAGGACCCACCCCAGCCCACTTGGGGGAATCATCCCTCAGACCTTTAGACTCCAGCAACTCGGGGCTGGAGGAATCCAGGGACTTCATGGCCAAAGACCCAAATGCTCCCATCACTCCACAAGTTACGCTAAGGTCCCAGGAAATTATTACAGGGCCCACATCACACCCAGGGTATTATCACTGGTGTAACCTGCTTGTAGGCAAGATACATGGGCACAGAAGATGTTCTAACCCAATGACTTCACAGAGCCAGTCTTTTTCTTGGCACAAATCTATGTCCCGTATCCAGAGTAGTTCCACAGGTGAAAGACGAGGGCTTTTTCCAGGGTGGCAAGAACATAATAAAAACAATCCAGCATCCATTCACCTAACAGACTAGCAAACATGGTTATCCTAGCTAGATGCTCCATGGCACTGTGAATGCCCATTCAACATGTTTGACATACTCCTTACCATCAGCAATTGGGAAACCTGCTCCTGCCAACTATTCCAAAAGGGGTAGCACCCCTAACAGTGGTTGATAAGCCTGTTACTGCCCCAGGGGACCTACTTTAGATCATAGAACACAAGAGTTTGGGCTACCGCAAGCTCCTGGAGGCAGAAAGCAGACACAGGAGCATATAGTGCTCTGGTTTGATTTAATTGTAGCACTACCCCCTTAGGAGTTGCTAAAGATTTGAGTCCCCCTCTAGTCCCGCACAGCCAGGCTACACGCATTTCCTTCTATACTTGCACTCCAGAGACAGTAAACAGTGCTTTAACTTTTTTTTTTTTTTTTTTATTAGGGGATGATAACTTGGATGGGGATGAGGGATACATGGGATGCCTAAGGAACTGTAAAACTGAGGACAAATTCTGGGAACTATGTACAAGTAGTCAGAAGGGTTTTCTCTTCTCTTCTTGGAGAGCTAGCCAGCCTCTCCTTGAGAACCTCTTCAGACCCCAGATGAAATCTCCTTTTCATACCTGGCCAAGAGATTACAGATGCTGCCACCTTAAATGAAAGCAGTTCCAGAAGGGGGCTAGTCAGGTTTCCCACCCAATTGCATTTTCCCCTTATCCAGTTCAGGGGGTGTGGGTGTCAAGGTCCTACCTTTTCCCAGAGGTTATGTTACTCCATGTGCTAGCATCCATCTTGGATTTCTGCTGAGCATGATGGGAATCTTTTATGCCTTCAGGTCTCTGAGGTCCATCCCCCAGAGGGGTGTGGCTGAGTACATATAAGCCTGGGATCTGCACATGCTCTTTGCACTTGTGTCTTGTGTCTTTGTCTTGCTACAGCTCTGTGTATACGCTCGTGACTCTTCTGGTATTCTGACTCGGCTTGTGACTAAGACCATTCTCTGTGTTTCCCTTTGATCTGACCTTCCGTTGCTGAACCCGGCCCGTGACCTGTGATTCTCTGTCTACTGTTCTGTACTGTTTTGTCCCGTTGTTATTGACCCGGCTTGTCTGACTACGCTATTGTCATTCTCACCAGCTACACGCCATTGGCGGCGGCCATTACCGCAGCTGGGGTGTCTCGGGGGCCGCGACCTGGTCCCTGGTTGCGTCAAGTCCATCCCCACCATCAGGGGCCCTGGTGAAGGGCAGCCTGGGACTTAGACTCCGCGCCCTGAGGGACTTCAGTCTGTTGGTGGTGGTTGTCGTCAGCCAGTGCGTTACCCTGCCACTAGGCCTACCTGTCCGTTCCACAGCCCTGCCCTGACATTACACAAGTGCCATGAATCCTGACGGTGCAGGTACGCCTTCACTTCCAATGTTGGTCGCCAGACTGGATCAACAGGATCTCCTGTTGGATCAGTTCGCTCAGGCGTTGCAAACTCTGCTGGCACGCACCGCGCACCTTACTCCTGGTGTTATTAGGCCGGTGGTCGCTCCCGCTGCTGTTCCGCTTGCTGTGCCTACCGCCGCGGCTGATGCGGCACCCGCGGTGTCCAGAGGTATGACCGGTTCAGCCCCTCTTCCACAGCGCTTTGGGGGTGAGCCGAGTCAGTGTCGTGGGTTCCTTAACCAGGTGGGGATTTACTTTGAATTAATCCCCTACGCTTTTCCGACTGAGAGGTCAAAGGTGGGTTTCCTCATCTCACTACTCTCAGACAAGGCCTTGGCCTGGGCGAATCCCTTATGGGAGAGGAATGACCCAGTGATTCACGAGTTTTCCGGTTTTGTCGATGCCTTCCGTAGGGTATTCGATGTACCGGCTCGCTCCGCCTCGGCTGCCAAGCTGCTCATGTCTATGCATCAGGGTTCACGGACCGTGGCCGAGTACGCCATAGAGTTTCGTACCCTGGCAGCAGAGGTGGGTTGGAACAATGAGGCTCTGGTGGCTGCGTTTTCTCAGGGTCTTTCCGATGCATTGAAGGACGAGATAGCAGCCAAGGAATTGCCTGTGGAGCTGGAAGCACTAATTTCCTTCCTGATCCTGATTGATACCAGGCTCAGGGAGAGGCCTTCACTCAAGGAACGCCTGCGGAGGCCTTCCAATCGACTGGCACCTGCGTTTTCTATCCCACCCATTCCTCCCTCTCCTCCCACGCCTCCTGGGGATAGATTGTCTGGTGGTGAGCCCATGCAGCTGGGGTTTGCTCGCCTTTCCGAGGGAGAGCGGGCCGCTCGGCGTCGGGAGGGTCGCTGCCTGTACTGTGGTCTTGGTGGGCACTTACGGCAGTCCTGTCCGGTCCGTCCGGGAAACGCTCGCACCTGAGATCCTGTCGGGGACAGATCTTGGGTGGAGTCTCCTCGTCCCCGGCGTTCCGCAGAGATAAGCCACTGATCACCGTTGTCCTCTCTTGGGCGGAGGGCTCGGTGACGGCCCAGGCGTTGGTAGATTCTGGGGCCGGCGGGTTGTTTATGGACAGCTCGTTTGCTGCCCAGCACTCCATTCCCCTGCAGGCTCGAGTTACCCCATTGGTTCTCGAGGCGATAGATGGCAGGCCCCTGCAACCACCGCAAGTTACCCACGAGACTATGCCAGTTGAAGTAGCTATTGGGGCTGTTCACAGGGAGTTGGCCTGTTTCCAGGTGATTTCTTCTCCGCACTATTCGGTGGTTTTGGGGTATCCCTGGCTCCAGATGCACAATCCAACCTTCAATTGGCAAACTGCCGAGATTCTCTCGTGGTCTCCACAGTGTGGGGCCGGGTGCATCCGTGGGCCGGTTAAGGTGTTGTGTGCCTCCTCAGACTCTGCGTTGCCCACTGATTATGGGGAGTACCAGGACGTGTTTGATAAGGTACGCGCTGGTGCCTTACCTGCTCATCGTCCTTACGACTGCGCCATATCCTTGCAACCCGGTGCCACTCCTCCGCGTGGCAGGGTGTATCCTCTCTCGGTTGCGGAGAATAAGGCCATGGAGGAGTACGTTGCGGATGCACTTTCCCGGGGGCACATTCGTAAGTCTACTTCCCCAGCAGGAGCGGGCTTTTTCTTTGTAAAGAAGAAGGGTGGTGAATTGAGGCCTTGCATCGATTATAGGGGTCTCAATCGAATCACCACTAAGAATGCATACCCGATTCCCTTGATTACTGAGTTGTTCGACCGCCTTAAGGGGGCAACAGTCTTTACCAAACTTGACCTTAGGGCGGCGTACAACCTCGTACGGATCAAACAGGGGGATGAGTGGAAGACCGCGTTTAACACCAGAACCGGGCACTACGAATACCTGGTGATGCCCTTCGGGTTGTGTAACGCGCCCGCAGTGTTTCAGGAATTCATAAATGATGTCCTTCGTGACTTGTTGCAGCAGTGCGTGGTAGTTTACTTGGATGACATCCTGGTTTACTCTGCCTCCATGGAGTCCCATATCCAGGATGTCAAGCAGGTGCTGCAACGATTACGTGAGAACGAACTTTTTTGTAAACTTGAGAAGTGCGAATTCCATCGATCCCAAGTTGCCTTTTTAGGCTACATCATTTCTGCGGAGGGATTCTCCATGGACCCTCAGAAGGTTTCGGCAGTTCTGCAGTGGCCTCGTCCCAATGGTCTTCGGCCCATTCAGCGCTTTTTGGGTTTTGCCAACTACTATCGGAAGTTCATCAGGAACTTCTCCACGCTGGCAAAACCTCTCTCAGACCTAACCAAGAAGGGCAGCAATCCTCACGAGTGGCCATCCGAGGCCATCGTAGCTTTTGAGGCTCTGAAATCCGCCTTCACTTCGGCTCCGATACTGTCTCATCCCAATCCTGGATTGCCCTTCGTCCTTGAGGTTGATGCATCCGAGACGGGAGTAGGCGCTCTCCTGTCTCAACGTCGGTCGCCCGATGGACCCCTACTTCCCTGTGGGTTCTACTCCAGGAAGCTTTCCTCTGCAGAGTGCAACTACCAGATTGGAGATAGGGAGTTGTTGGCAATCATTCTGGCTCTCAAGGAATGGAGGCACCTGCTCGAGGGCTCCGCAGTTCCGGTCCTCATTCTTACCGATCATAAGAACCTGACTTACCTTTCGGAGGCCAAAAGATTGACACCCCGTCAGGCCAGATGGGCCTTGTTCTTGTCGCGGTTCAACTATGTGGTCTCCTATTTGCCTGGTTCCAAGAATGTCAGGGCTGATGCATTATCGCGGCAATACTCTGAGTTGTCCAGGGAGGACTCTGAGCCAACCTCGGTCATACCTCCGGATCATATCCTGGCTGCCATTCGTACCAGTCTGGCTTCTCCCCTTGGGGAGCAGATTTTGGCGGCTCAAACTGACGCTCCTCCCGAGAGACCGGAGGGTAGATGTTTTGTACCCGAGGGGTTGCGCACCCGTCTGCTGCGTACCTACCATAACTCCAAAACTGCCGGGCATCCGGGGAGAAACCAGTTGTCTTGGGTCGTCTCTCGGTTGTTCTGGTGGCCAACTCTCCGTGCCGACATCGCCTCTTATGTAGCGGCATGTTCGATCTGTGCCCAGAATAAATCTCCACGGCATCTTCCAATGGGTCTTCTGCAACCCATTCCCAATGGGGAGCGTCCTTGGTCACACCTGGGCATGGACTTTATTGTAGACCTCCCTGTGTCTCGGGGCCATACGGTCATCCTCATGGTCGTCGATCGTTTTTCCAAAATGTGCCATTGTATTCCACTCAGGAAATTACCAACAGCGCAAGAACTGGCCACGGTCTTTTCCAGGGAGATTTTTCGCCTGCATGGGTTGCCCAAGGTGATTGTCTCGGACCGCGGGAGTCAGTTCGTGTCCAGATTCTGGCGCGCCTTCTGCTCCGAGTTGGGCATTAGTCTCTCCTTTTCTTCAGCCTACCACCCGCAGTCCAATGGGGCTGCGGAGCGTTCCAATCAGGCCTTAGAACAATTCCTTCGGTGTTATATCTCGGACCATCAGGACGATTGGGTCGATCTCCTGCCTTGGGCAGAGTTTGCCAGGAACTCAGCGGTCAACTCCTCCTCCGGGATGTCCCCCTTCATGGCCAACTATGGGTACCAACCCGCGGTATTACCTGAGAGGTTCTCACCACAGGACATTCCGGCTGTGGAGAACCATCTTGCTGCCCTACGTTCTTCATGGGGGCAGATCCAGAGGGCTTTGAGGGACTCGGCTCAGCGTCAGAAGTTCCAGGCTGATCGCAGACGGTTGCCCGCTCCTTCTTACCAGGTCGGCGATCGGGTGTGGTTGTCTACTCGTAACCTCAATCTTCGGGTGCCCACACCCAAACTAGCTCCCCGTTTTGTCGGTCCTTTTCGCATTCTCCGCAAGGTGAATCCGGTGGCCTATGCCCTTGCCCTTCCACCTGGGATGCGGATCTCCAATATCTTTCATGTATCACTGTTGAAACCTCTGATCTGCAATCGCTTTACTACCTCTCTGCCTCGGCCCCGTCCCATTCGGGTTGACGGTCATGAGGAGTATGAGGTGAGCCGGATCCTGGACTCTCGATTGGTGCGCGGCCGATTACAGTTCCTGGTTCATTGGCGTGGTTATGGTCCCGAGGAGCGTTCCTGGGTTCCTTCCGAGGATGTCCATGCTCCTGCCCTCCTCCGCGCGTTTCATACCCGCTTTCCTCAGAAACCTTTTGTTGAGCCGCGGAGGGGGAGGGGCCCTTGAGGAGGAGGTACTGTCAAGGTCCTACCTTTTCCCAGAGGTTATGTTACTCCATGTGCTAGCATCCATCTTGGATTTCTGCTGAGCATGATGGGAATCTTTTATGCCTTCAGGTCTCTGAGGTCCATCCCCCAGAGGGGTGTGGCTGAGTACATATAAGCCTGGGATCTGCACATGCTCTTTGCACTTGTGTCTTGTGTCTTTGTCTTGCTACAGCTCTGTGTATACGCTCGTGACTCTTCTGGTATTCTGACTCGGCTTGTGACTAAGACCATTCTCTGTGTTTCCCTTTGATCTGACCTTCCGTTGCTGAACCCGGCCCGTGACCTGTGATTCTCTGTCTACTGTTCTGTACTGTTTTGTCCCGTTGTTATTGACCCGGCTTGTCTGACTACGCTATTGTCATTCTCACCAGCTACACGCCATTGGCGGCGGCCATTACCGCAGCTGGGGTGTCTCGGGGGCCGCGACCTGGTCCCTGGTTGCGTCAAGTCCATCCCCACCATCAGGGGCCCTGGTGAAGGGCAGCCTGGGACTTAGACTCCGCGCCCTGAGGGACTTCAGTCTGTTGGTGGTGGTTGTCGTCAGCCAGTGCGTTACCCTGCCACTAGGCCTACCTGTCCGTTCCACAGCCCTGCCCTGACAGTGGGGTTACTTACTCAGTCTCTCCTGCAAGCTTGTGGGTTTGTGATTGCCTTCAGGCCTTATACTTTGCTGGGGAGCTGCCTCCCAGGCTGTCCTCTCTCAGGGGATGGTGAGGATGAGAGATCCTCCATTTCCACTTCCCCTGCCTGTAGGTAGGCCCCTCTCCTGGACCCCCTCCCAGGCTCTTCATCCCATCCTGCTCACTCCATCTTCCACCCGAACTCTCCTGCTGCTGAGCATGCTCAGTCACACTTAAGGGTTGTCCTGACCCCATGCCAATGGGGACTGGCCATGATCCCTTGAGAGTGCAGACCAGCCACTCCTCACCCCCGCCCATTGAATTCTAGAGACTTCACCAAGTCTCTAGATCAGGGGGAAGTTCCAGAGAGCTGGCCTGCCAAGCCTTTCAGCCCTGACCAAAATTTGAATGTAGGAGGAACAAGCACAGCTCCTGCACCAGAGGAAGAAGGTATTAGGATGCTGTTCACATATATTCCACTCCCAATGATGATGTCACAGCGACACAGTAATGTGTTTGGGGGGGTGGGGGTAGGGACCTGCCATTGTTATTTTGTATGTATTTTCAAATATGTCATGCTGTATGATGGTTCTGCATTCTGCTTTTCTAAGTCAGCAATGATCCTGGTAATACATTATATTTTCATTGCAACTCGAACTCTCCTGCTGCTGAGCATGCTCAGTCACACTTAAGGGCTGTCCTGACCCCATGCCAAGCCTTCTGCTTGGGGATTGACCAGGATCCCTTGAGAATGCAGACCAGCCACTCCTCACTCCTGCCCACTGAATTCTAGAGACTTCTCCAAGACCACTGAATTCTAGAGACTTCTCCAAGTCTCTAGATCAGGGGGAAGTTCCAGAGAGCTGGTCTGCAGAGCCTTTCACCCCTGACCAAAATTTGAATGTAGAAGGAACAAGCACAGCTCCTGCACCAGAGGAAAAAGTTATCAGGATCCTGGTCACATACATTTCACTCCCAATGATGGTGTCACAGCAACACAGTAATGTGTTGGGGGGGGGGGGGATTGCCTTTGTTAGATTGTATGTATTTTCAAATATGTCATGCTGTATGATCATTATGCTTTTCTAAGTCAGCAATGATCCTGGTAATACATTATATTTTCATTGCAACACAGATCTAAAGCTGGTTCTGTCTCAGTGTACTGATTTCTGTATTTTTATATAAATTTAAACCCGAATGTATTAAAAAAAAATCTAATTTGCACCAATAAAGGCAGCGTTTGATCATTTGATTTCTGTTTTCATGCAGCCTAAATCTAAACATTGTAAACACACAAGGTGCGAATGTAAATATGCACAATATTGTTTGCTGGGTACACAAGCTTTGCTGTACCAATTATTTTACACTTTCCTTTTTGCATGTTAATGAACACCTAATAGGAAAACTGTCTGCATGTGAGTCAGGGAGGAATTAGTTATAAGCCATAAACAAACACTAATGTATAATATTTCCAGATAATGTCAGCACTTTTCCTCCGTTCAGCGGAGTTATGTCTCATAATAATGGAAAGTCTACCAATGTCCACTGCACAATGAAAATAAGTTATTTCTTACCATTCTATAGCCAGCTTTCAGGGGTTGTTACTATTCAGCATCCGGTAATGAGGCCACATGACATTTTGCATTATAAAATGATATAAAAATAAAACCTCTAATGCGATTTTTCCTAATAAACTTTCTGTAAACAGTTGATACATTAACAGTTCAACAGCCAGGGAATGCAGGCAGAGTCTGAAATAATGAACAAAGTTGGAAGTTAATGTGAAACTTCATGCAAACAGCTAAATATTAAGATACAACTGATATGCAGGAACTGTTTTGCCTGCCAAAAGTTTGGTAAAGTAATTGTATTTATTATTGTGTTTTTCTCATCACTGCCAAGGTCGATTCTAGCTTTTTTTCTGCCTGAACCAATAATGACACCCCCCAAAAATGTGAAGTGATTTTGCATTATCTATATAGGCATACAAAGCAAGAGAAAATGTCTACAGAAAAAAAATTACTATATATTACTTACACCCTGTATTGACAGCAGCCTTGCTGTCACTGTTTTGGGGGCAGACAGCATCAAATGGGGAGTTTTCATAAAGGTAGGTGAGAGTTTGCATAGCAGGCTGGGTTTCATATTGGCCAAAACCAGCTTCATTGCACTTCCAGCATCATTTAGGTATTTAAAGCATCAATTTACCAACCCATGATTTGATTGATCAGCCTGCCAAGTCCCTGCAGTCCTAGCAATGGGGCCACAGTTTCACCCTTGTCAGGAAAGATCCCCCCCCCCCCCCCACAGATACGCCGCATTGGCTTTCAGCTCTCAGAAGAAAATCGCATTCGATTGTGGCTCTGAGCACTGGAATTCTCTTGGCTGTTGGGTTTTCTCTGTGACTGTAAGTGACTCAGTGGGTGGTGCATGTTTTGGGGTGACGAGGAGTATGTGTAGACCCTGTGCACCCATCAACAGTTCTGAGATCAATGTATGACATATATAGAAGAGAGGAGGACATGCTGTTATCTGTGGTGCTTCATACTTACACTCTAGGTTAATTATTACTAACATTTAAACTCTACCTTACTTAATACTGAACTCTGAACTGGTAATTACTTACTCCTGACCCTTGAACGGTACATAACTAGCTTCTGCCTATGCCCTCTATTTTACTTACTACAGTTCCAGAATTCTACATTCCTTGCTACTGACCCTGCACTCTGGATTACTAACTACTGATATCTGCACTGTGTTACAGACTACTGACCCCTGCACTCTGTATTACATACTACTGACTCCTGCACTCTGCATTACTTACTACTGACCACTACACTCTGCATTTCTTACTACTGACCTCTGAACTCTGTATTACTTACTACTGACCACCTTACTCTACATTACCTACTACTGACCCCTGCATTCTTCGTTACTACTTCTCCCTAAACTCTTTGTTGCTCTTTTTGACCCTGCACTCTGTGTTCCTTATTTCTGACCTTCGTACTCTATATTATATACTACTGACCTCCACACTCTGCATTATTTACTACTGACCCCTGAGCTCTGCATTACATATTGCCGACCCCTGTACTGTGCATTGCTTAATACTGACCTCTGAACTCTATATTGTTTACTACTGACCCCTGCACTCTGCATAACTTACTCCTGACCCCTGCATTCTGTGTTCCTAGTTTCTGACCCCTGAATTCTGTGTTACTTACTAGGGACCCCTGTGTTACTTAATCCTGACTTCTGCACCCTGTTTTACTCACTACTGACCCATGCATTCAGCCATTACATACTACTCACCCCTGCACTCTGTTTATCTACTCTGAACTCTACATTACTTACTACTAATCCCTGCACTCTGCATTACATACTACTGAACCCTGCAATCTACGTTACTTATGACTTACCTCTGAACTCTACCTTACTTGCCCCATCACTCTGCATTACAAACTACTGCCTCCCGCACTCTGCTTTACCTTTTTCTGACCCCTGCACTTTGCATTAATTAAAGTATTACTAAACCCAGAACCCTGCATTCACTATATCTGGTCTACCACAGTACAAACCACATGGAAATGCAATTATTTTAGTAAATATAAACTGCTAAATACCTTTTCCCATCAGCAGCCTTGTGACTTCAGTAGAGCACTGGTTAATGCTTGTAGGAGGAGTTTTCTTTCTGCTCTAGGAGGATGTGAAACCCTTGACCCTCTGTGCTGATTGGCCCTGTGCTGATCACATGCACTCTCCCAAGTAAAAGAAAAAACCTCTCTAGCAATACACACCAAACATGTGCATGTGACCACAGGCTCAGTCTGTATCAGGTGGTCATTTCAACAAGAGGAGAGGCAGAGAAGTCAGGATCAAACCTCCTTTTTACACAATGCAGAGGATTAACCCCTTAGGTTCCACAGTGAGTATAACAATCATGCTTTACTGCATATACAGACTGATTTTACTGTTGTGGGTTTAGTAACACTTTAATACTGACACCTGAACTCTGTTAGATTCTACTAACCCCTGCATTCTGTTTCACCTACTATTGGCCCCCGCACTCTGTGTTACATTTGTGTTGCTTTTTATCACTGCACTTTGCTTTACATATTACTGACCTCTGAACTCTATGTAACATACTACTAACCCCTGAACTTTGCATTACGTACTCCTGGTCTCTGAAGTATGTGTCACTTATGCCTGACCTCTGAACTCTGGGTTACATACTACTGACCTCTGAACTCTTTAAACCTCCCTTACTTTTTACTGAGTCCTTGCTAGGTAACCTCCTAAATAAAACTATGCTGCACCCTGATCTGTGATCTCCTCCATGTTTTTAGGTAGATCTCCACCTCTCCAGGTTTGCATAAACCCTGTTCTAGCTTGTATTTAATAACAAATCAAATCTCTTTCTATTAGGGAATTTAACCATGTGTCCAGATTCTCAAAAACAGTAGTTGTTATTTGTCAAAAACTGTCAACACCCAGTAGGGGGGATTTACTAAAACAGGAGAGTGCAAATTCTGGTGTAGCTCTGCATAGAAACCAATCAGCTTCCAGGTTTCATTGTCAAAGCGTAATTGAACAAGCTGAAGTTAGAAGCTGATTGGCTACCATGCACAGATGCACCTGATTTTGCACTTTCCAGTTTTAGTAAATCCATCCCAGTATCTATAAAGCCAGGCACTCAGACGTCCCTAAGGTTTGCAAGACCCCTATGAGGGCAGCTGCTTTTTTTGGTGGCTGGTTGTAAGTGGATTTGCATCAACCTACAGCATACCTGCCCACATCCAGTTATGTCAGAAAAAACGGACATAAATATAACATTTTTGCACTTTATCCAACAAATTTGAATGGGCCCGGATATCGGCCGACTTACATTCTTTATGCAGCGCCACCCTCATGAGGGCCACTTCTAATTTTACCCAGGATTCCCCCTTTCTTCGCCCCGCAGCCAGGCACAAAGTATTTTTCATAGCCTGATATACAAACAATTTTACTCGTTGTCTTCAATAACTAGTCTAGGGAATGTTTGTTTTTGGAGTTTTATTGTAGAACCGGTGATAGGGATGTGGAATTCAGTAGGATACTCCAAAATTAGAACTATTCACACTGAGGACATGTAGTTGATCTTTTGGTTGAGCATTTTGGAAGTCCTGGCTGACAATAGATAGCAGACTTCATTGTAACATATAGAAGCAGGTAGTTTTAGGAGTGATCAAAATCCCTTTTTGCAGTAGTTTTTGAGCTCCTCAGGTATAAGCCATTTTACGGCAGACTGCGACAGCCCACAGGTAAGGTGACTGAGCAAAGTCCTTTGCAGTAGCAGCTATTGGACAAGCTCTTCAGGACACTAGCCAGTGCTCCCTTTCCTTTTCAGACCCATGCTCACTATCAAGCACCAGGAGGGGTTAGCAAGTACACAAAATTCCCCAAATTCATCAATGTCTGTACTCTCAAGGTCCAAGGACAGAATGATTGCCTCCTTCCAATCTTCCAAGCGAAACCCTCCAATGATACCATACATAGTTTTGGCAGATAGCCCCCTCAGTCAGCTTACTGAAGACCCAAGCTCATTCTCTCTAGCTTCAGGCCCTCAGGTCGACCCACCTGAGGATGCATGGCAGCTAGTGCCCGGTGGGGCAAGCCTGCCTCCAGCCTGCCTTGGTTTAATCCTCTCCCGCGTATGAAGCTAAACCCATGCATGTGCTTACAGAACATAAATGCCACTCCCATCATGCAATGGAACTGTCCTCTCTTGCTATTGGCCAGGACTGTATCCATGTTCATGCTGCTCATGTGCCTAGTTCCCTCCCAGGTTCTGGAAAGCTCTCATAGCTTCCTAAAGGCAGGCAGAACTCAAGGCAAACTCAGCAGCACCAGAGCATCATGAACAGATCTGACGAATCTATCACAGCACTCTGGTAAGCAAAGAGCACAACTAGATATTCCTACAGTCTCTCTGGTAAACAGGAAAATACAGTTATACTTAACCTAACTATACAAATCCTAGCACCTATCTAGGAGGGTGCTACATTTAAAATTCTTTTTAATACAGCTCTATATTTCTTTTAATCTGCCTTTAATACAGCTCAAAATACACTCATATTAAGGTTTTCAATCTCCGTGTCTCCTTCTGTTCCAGTGCGTATGTAAGCTCAACGCAGAGCATCTTAAATAAGTAAATTCTTCCCTAAATAGCATTTGAAGGAAGAAGGCACGCACTGCAGTCATTTTATACATTCAATGGAGTCTTCTTTTATAATATTATCCAGGGGTTTATAAACTGGATGCACATAAAACAGAAAGCGGCAGTGCCATCTAAGTGCAGCAATATAAGCAAATAATTTATTTCCACAAAATTGGCAACTCACAATAATGGCTGTCAGATGAGCTCTTGCAGGGGCGGACTGACAACTCATGGGGCCCCCGGGCAATAGGGGATCATGAGGCCCCTGTGTCCTTGCCCAAACTCTAAAAAGCCTATAAAAAGGTACCATGGGCATCTCATGGGGCCCCCTACTGACCCCGGGCCCTTTGGCAGTGCCCGAGTTTCCAAAAGGTCAGTCCGCCCCTGAGCTCTTGTCAAACTGGTGTCAACCGCTGTGGAACTCCTGGGCGGTCCTGCTGCAGGCAGGTCTCCAATGCACTGTCTTTGGCTGTGCTGGTGGTTCCCAGTACTTCCTGGTTGGTGTGGATCCACAGGGCAGGTGGGAGTGATGGATGTCATCTCCAGATACAGCAGCAGTAGGCGTGACAACTATGGCCTGATGAAGGAGCATGCATGCACCGAACGCACGCCATGCCTACTGCTGCTGTACCTGGAGCTGACATCACTCACACCTGCCCTGTGGATCCACACCATTCAGGAAGTACTGTTCTAAATCTGAGCATAACCCTCTTCTGCCGGTGTTAGAGAACTGCTTGCAAAGGTGATAGACTGTGTACTTTCCATTCATGTTGCTCCAAGGCCTGTTTCTTAACCACTTGGTAACTGCGCTATACCTAAATGATGGCTACAGCGCAGTTACACAGTTCTGGAAGGGCATCATATGACATCTCCCCAGAACATGCCCTCCCGCGCCCTTAGGGGCGCGCACCCAGTGATCTTCGTGATTTCTGTGTCCAATGACACAGCAGATCATGGAGTAAATACAGTTGCCAGTTATCAGCAGCACTGTCCTCATGCTGTCACTGCGTGAGGAAAGTACTGCCAATAACCAGCAGCTGTCACACAGTAGACATGCACTGATCATCAGGGCACTGATGATCAGTGCCCTGATGATCAGTGCCCTGCAGTACCTCCCAGCAGTGCCACCCACCAGTGCCCAGCAATGCCTCCCATCAGTGCCACCCACCAGTGCTTAGCAGTGCCACCCACAAGTGCCACCCATCAGTGCCCCCCATCAGTGCAGCCCAACAGTGCCACTCATCAGTGCCGCCTATCAGTGCCCAGCAGTGCCTCCAGTGAGTGCCATCAGTCAGTGCTGCCAGTCAGGGCTGTCAGTCAGTGACGTCAGTCAGCACCATCCGTCAGTGTTGCCCATCAGTGCCACCTATCAGTGCCCATCAGTGCCACCTATAAGTGCAGCATCATCAGTGCCTCCTCATCAATGCCCACCAGTGCCGCCTCCTCAGTGCCACCTCATCAGTGCAGCCTATCAGTGCCCATCGGTGCTGCCTATCCATGCCCCTATCAGTGCCCATCAGTGCTGCCTTCAGTGCTGCCTATCAGTGCAGCCTCATCAACACACATCAGTGAAGCAGAAAAATTACCTGTTTGCAAAATTTTATAATAGAAACATTTTTGTTTATAGTGCAAAAAATAAACCACCCAGTGGCCATTAAATACCACCAAAAGAAAGCTCTATTTGTGTGAAAACAATTATAAAAATGTCATATGAGTACATTGTTGCATGTCTGCGCAATTGTCATTCAAAGTGCAACAGCGCTGAAAGCTGAAAATTGGCTTGGGCAGGAAGGGGGTATAAGTGCCCGGTAGACAAGTGGTTAAACATCACATTTTACTATGAGAACAAAGGATGTCCAATCTGCTGCACTCCAAACAATCCACTTTATTGAACCAAAATAAAACCAATACAGACAGTGGAAATACAGTGGGGGACTGGCAGGTAAATGGACTGGCAGGTAAATGGACTGGCAGGTAAATGCGTTTCACGCTAAAGCAGTGCTTCTCAATTATTTTCTGTCATGCCCCCCCTAGGAAGAAGAAAACATTTTGCGCCCCCCGCGCGACTGTAAATAGTATCATTTGTCTATAAAATTGTTATAAGTACACCTCTGCATAACACTGTATCCTTATTAACGTATAAGAGAATAAAAAAAGAAAGAAATGTGGATCAATTTACAACAAAGAATAGCTTTATTAACTGTAGCAGAAAAGATTTGAAGTGCATTAGAAATTCAAAAAAAATTAAACCCTTAATTAAACTATAAACATTTTTTGATTGGACATGTCAAACCATATGATACTGAAAAAATACATAAAATCAATAAATAATAATGAATTCAAACCGATCACCAACATTTACTTAGGACCTAATCATTGGCGCCCCATCATTGGTGTCAGTGGGAGGAATAGTGCTTCATTATTGGTGTCAGTGGGAGGAATAGTGTCCCAACATTGGTGTCAGTGGGAGGAATAGCGTCCCATCATTGGTGTCAGTGGGAGGAATAGTGTCCCAACATTGGTGTCAGTGGGAGGAATAGCGCCCCATCATTGGTGTCAGTGGGAGGAATAGCGCCCCATCATTGGTGTCAGTGGGAGGAATAGTGTCCCAACATTGGTGTCAGTGGGAGGAATAGTGTCCCAACATTGGTGTCAGTGGGAGGAATAGTACCCTGTCAGTGGGGAGAGGAATAGTGCCCCATCGTTGTTGTCAGTTGGGGGGAGGAATAGTGCCCCATCGTTTGTGTCAGTGGGAGGAATAGTGCCCCATCGTTGGTGTCAGTGGGAGGAATAATGCCCCATCATTAGTATCAGTGACACCAATGATGCGGCACTATTCCTCCCACTGACACCAATGACACTTGCTGATCCCTGTTGCAGTATGGTGCTGCTGCAGCCAGCATATGTGGTTGCAGCAGCACCTCTGCACTACACACTTACCGGCTTTTCCCTCACTCGATTTTCGCGGGTCCGCTCGGCTCCGCCTCCTCGCCCGTGATTGGCCGCCTGTGTACCTTTCCTGAGCTACAGTTCTGGCGGCCAATCACCGGTGAGTAGGCGGAGCCGAGCGGCAGGAGTGAGGGAGTGGCCGGAGTGACCGAAGGAGCAGCGCTTCCTGGATGGATCATCGTGGGAGCCAGGTAAGAGACAGCCGCCCTCTGCCCACCCCTGTACTTAGTGTCCCTTCTGTCTGAAGGGGGGGGCGGCGGCGGCTACGCGCCGCCCCCCTAAAAAGTTCCACCCTAACGTATACCGGCGTATAAGACAACCCCCGACTTTTGAGAAGATTTTCAAGGGTCAAAAAGTCGTCTTATACGCCGGAAAATACGGTATGTTCCTCGAGGTCAAACGCGCCCCCCTTGACGGAGCCTCGCGCCCCCCCTGGGGGGCGCGCCCCACTATTTGAAAAGCACTGCACTAAAGACAGGGCTTATTCATTCATGTTTGGAGGGCAGCCGATCGGACATCATTTCTCTATGCAGCACATGAGCTGGGCTCGTACCTACAGAAGGCGTTGTGCTTGGAGATTGGGAGTCTCTCTATCTTGACCAGTGGTAAACATATCTCACATTGTACTACTACTGCTTCATCTGGGTTAAAGTATTTGAAGGTAGTTGTGTGTGGCTTTCGCCTTTTTTAGGCTCCGTTCACACCAATGTGTTTTTTTAGTGCTTTTTGCAGAAACGCACTACAGTCCACTTAACATAGTTTCCTATGCAACATGTTCACATCTATGCTTTTTTGAGCAGCTGCATTTTTGGAAAGGGTCAGGGACTTTTTTAAAAGCAAAAAGCAGTGCTTTTGCTACAATAGAGTTCAAAAAAGAAGCTGCTTAAATGCATGGTAGTGCGTTTTTGCCACATTTTGCATTTTTTTTTCTGTAAAAAAAAAAAAAAAAAGCTGAACAAACGGGGTAAAAGTGGATCAAAAAACTTGTTTGTCAAAACAAACTGCAAAAAGCACTGGAGAAAGCATCGAACGCAAAATGTATATATGAGCCTAACTGTGTGGAATGCTGGGTACTGTGTGGTGGTCCATTTCCAGTGTACGTCTTTATGTGTTAACCATCTCAAAGGCTCGCACATATCAGACAGATGCTTACACAATTTTAAAAGATAATTATCATTCCCAGGAATCGTATAACTCCCTGTACATCTGTAAGAGTAGGCATTCTTGCACAGTTCTTACTTTTTATGGTTTTATATTCAAACCATTTGATGTTAACAGATGTCCAATGTATGGATCCTGGCTCATTTTCATTTGAGACTTTTCCAAGTTTTGTTTGATTTTCTTTTCCCTAAATCTGACCATGAATTGTGTCATCTTTATATCATGATCTTCTGTTACAGAATCCACATCAACACCTTCCCCAATGATTAGTATATCCTTTTTATTCCAGGGAGTCCTTCTTGGGCATTATCAGGGGCGGACTGACAACTCATGGGGCCCCTGGTGAATAGGGGATCATGGGGCCCCTGTGTCCTTGCCCAAATTCAAAAAAACCTATGCAAAAGGTACCAGGGGCATCTCAGGGGGCCCCCTACTGACCCCGGGCCCTCGGGCGGTGCCCGAGTTTCCAAATGGTCAGTCCGCCCCTGGGCATGATTTAGCTTTTGTTTTCAAACTTCTGGAGCAGAGCATGCTCCCTTGGGAAGCCTAAGTCAATTAAATTGATTTACTAAAACTGGAGCGTGCAAGATCTGGTGCAGCTATGCATGGTAGCCAATCAGTTGCTAACTAGACATGTGTGATTTATTTTATTACGAATTGAAATTTAGACAACATTTTTGTTATGCGGAGATTTGGATGTATCCGAATTTCCAAATCACAATAGTAGCAAATTTCAACAAATCCAAAATAAATGGTAACAAAACAAATTTTCCAAATTCAAATTCGAAACTGAATTTGAATTCAAAATGGAAATACTGCAAAAAATATTGAAAGGTATAAAATTGAAATAAGATAAGGATTTCTACTTAGGCTGCTTTATAGAATAGAATAGAAAAACATTGAATAACACAGAATAGAATAGAAAATGAATAGAATAGAATAAGACAAAATAGAACAGAATAAAACAGCATAAAAAAGAATAAGACAAAATAGAATAGAATAAAACAGAATAAAATAGAAAATGAATAGAATAGAATAGAAAAGAAGAGAATAGAACAGGATATAATAGAATAGAATCTAAAGGAATAGAATATAATAAAACAAAGTATAATATAAAATTAAATAATAGAATATAATACAGTATAATAGAATAGAATTGAACAGAAAAGAATAGAATAGATTTGAATAGAATAGAAAAGAATAGAATCAATTAGAATAGAAAGGAACAGAATAGAATAGAAAAAGAGAATAGAATAGAAGAATAAAGTAGTCAATTTCAAATTCGAATTTCAAATCAATTTGAAAAAAACAAATGTACGAAACAAATCCGAATATACCAAAAGAAATCCGAAAACGAATCAATCTAACATAACGAATATGATCAAAGTGAAATTATCAACTTAACAATCAAATTCAAAATGAAATGAATGTTTCTGTGGTGCACATCTCTACTTCTAACTTCAGCTTGTTCAATTAAGGTTTGACAATAATAAAGAAAAAAAAACAGAAGCAGGTTTGGTTGTGTTTTTATGCAAAGCTGCACTAGTTTTTGCACTCTCCAGCTTTAGTAAATCCACCTCAATATCTTCCAAATAGAGGCCAAAATGTTGCCAATTCGCTTCGTTGCTCATCTAGTTTTACACACAGAATCCATCTTTAACATCATATACTGAAAAGATTCTAGCTTTTGATAAAACTGGCAAAATAATTTTTAGATTTTGATGAATATGGCAAAACAATTTCTGTTGGAGACATAGAATAATGGTTCCTTATCAGGGATTTTTTCAGTGGTTTGGGATCAATGCAAATTCTTAGCTTGCTTATTGTTTACTATCACCAGACTGCTTGTCTATTCTTTGCATTTGGTGTTTGTTCTGGTGCTATAATACAGGTGAAACTCAAAAAATTAGAATATCGTGCAAAAGTTCATTTATTTCAGTAATGCAACTTAAAAGGTGAAACTAATATATGAGACTCATTACATGCAAAGCAAGATTGTTCAAGCCGTGATTTGTCACAATTGTGATGATTATGGCTTACAGCTCATGAAAACCCCAAATCCACAATCTCAGAAAATTTGAATATTACATGCAAACAATAAAACAAGGATTGTACATAGAACAATATCAGACCTCTGAAAAGTATAAGCATGCATATGTACTCAGTACTTGGTTTGGGCCCCTTTTGCAGCAATTACTGCCTCAATGTGGCATGGCATGGAAGCTATCAGCATGTGGCACTGCTGAGGTGTTATGGAAAACCAGGATGCTTCAAAAGCGGCCTTCAGCTCTTCTGCATTGTTCTGTCTCATGTCTCTCATCTTTCTCTTGGCAATACCCCATAGATTCTCTATGGGGTTCAGGTCAGGCGAGTTTGCTGGCCAATCAAGCACAGTAATCCCACGGTCATTGAACCAGGTTTTGGTGGTTTTGGCAGTGTGGGCAGGTGCCAAGTCCTGCTGGAAAATGAAGTCAGCATCCCCATAAAGCTAGTCTGCGGAAGGAAGCATGAAGTGCTCCAAAATCTCCTGGTAGACGGCTGCATTGACCCTGGACTTAATGAAGCACAGTGGACCAACACCAGCAGATGACATGGCTCCCCAAATCAACGCAGACTGTGGAAACTTCACACTGGACTTCAGGCATCTTGCAGTGTGTGCCTCTCCATTCTTCCTCCATACTCTGGGTCCTTGGTTTCCAAATGTGATGCAAAAGTTGCTCTCATCAGAAAAGAGGACTTTGGACCGCTGAGCAACAGACCAGGTCTGTTTTTCTTTAGCCCAGGTAAGACACTTCTGACGTTGTTTATTGTTCAGGAGCGGCTTGACAAGAGGAATATGACATTTGAAGCCCATGTCCAGGATCCGCCTGTGTGTGGTGGCTCTTGATGCACTGACTCCAGCCTCAGTCCACTCCTTTTGAAAGTCCCCAACACTTTTGAATGGCCTTTTCCTGACAATCCTCTCCAGGCTGCGGTCATCCCTGCTGCTTCTGCACCTTTTACTTCCACACTTTTCCCTTCCACATAACTTTCTATTAATGTGCTTTGATACAGCACTTTGGGAACATCCAACTTCTTTTGTAATTACCTTTTGAGGCTTTCCCTTCTTATGGAGGGTGTCAATGATGGTTTTCTGCACAACTGTCAGGTCAGCAGTCTTTCCCATGATTGTGATTCCTACTGAACCAGACAGAGACCATTTAAAGGCTCAGGAACCCTTTGCAGGTGTTATGGCTTAATTAGCTGATTAGAGTGGGACACTTTGAGCCGAGAATATTGCACCTTTTCACAATATTCTAATTTTCTGAGATTGTGGATTTGGGGTTTTCATGAGCTGTAAGCCATAATCATCACAATTATGCCAAATCACGGCTTGAACTATCTTGCTTTGCATGTAATGCGTCTATCTCATATATTAGTTTCACCTTTTAAGTTGCATTACTGAAATAAATGAACTTTTGCATGATATTCTAATTTTTTGAGTTTCACCTGTACATCTGGCCTGTAGATCCATTCATTCATCCTTTAGTGGTTGCATTCAGAATACAAGCACTCTTCTTTTTGGGAATCTAGTGGGCTCTTGTTGAATCAATTTCAAATCTGTGTACACCCTCGATGCACCAATCACCTTCATAGAGGTCTGCATAATGTGCTTGTAGAGTTTGCAAATCCTATGCCATCTGCCTTTTTAGTTTTAGTTCTCTGGGAGAAGTTAACATCAAAATGTTGTGAGACCTTTATCATGTCCAAGTGGAATATGATTGCCACTGTTTACTATAGTAAATTCAAGTCTATAACATTATTACAAGGGTTTTCAATTTCAGTCTGCATGTACCCAAAAGGTTTCAGAGTATTTTTTCGTGTATGTCACGAGAATTTGATTTTAAGTCTGAATTGCTACTTCTATCTTTAAGACATTGTACAGTTTCAAGTGTTTTTGTTGTTTTAGCTAGGTATTAGTGTAGTTATATTCCCTGTGTTGTTTTTGTGCCTTACCTCATAATGATGGGCTCACGTGTTTGTGTTTGTGGCTGTAGTTTGTAGTGTCATGGTTGATCGAATCCCCTATGTGCTTGTATTCATTCAGCTTGCTTGCCCTTAAGGAGAGGCAACTTGTTCCCAGCATCCATTGCATACATTATGGTTTCCTCTCTGTTGCATCACAAATGTGGAAATATGGAAGTGCTAAAGTGATGCATTGTGATCTCTCTGTTGATTGCATTGCCTATTTGTATCTTGTTGATCGTGTTGCCTATTTTTGTCTGTGTCAAATCTAATTATTGTTCAGCTCTCACCTACAGAACACAAGACTTAGAGACCCAGGAATTGTGGGACAGGGGCATTTTGTGAAATCAGTGGGCCTATCCAAGCTTTTTGCAAAATCATTACCCCCAGACCCAACTGTGGCGCTGTTAAATTTGCACCCCACTTCTATTTCCAAATCCCAATTTAAACTTCTCCTACAAATCACCACCTCAGCTAAACAGATCATGGCCAAACCGTGGAAGTCGCCGTCTCTGTGTATAAGAAGTTCAAAACAATGTCACACAAGCAATGATCCACGCCAAAATTGAGGCTACCATTTTAGATTTGGTCCCTAAGTTGCTGTCAACCTGGACCCCATGGGTGGATCATTTCCTCCCACCAAACTTCAGTGACTCGCTGCTCCTTCCTCGATGTCCTCTAATCCTGCATCATGATAGTCCTCAGAGCTGCATCTTGCATTGAACTGGTCCCAAATTTTCTATTCTCTTCTGGAAGTCACACGCCCTTTCCCTCTCTCTCCCACTCTCTTCATCATTCTCTCCTAATCTTTCCCCCTCCTCTCTTTTTTCTTTCTTCTTTTTCTTCTTTCTGCTGACTTTTGTCTCCCTCCTCATGCCTCATACACAATCCCCCAATGGTCATTGGGAACAGTGTTCCTTCTCAGTTGTTTCTTAAGGTCCCATCTTCCCTTGTACCACTATGCCCCTTTATGTTACCCTATGGTTCCTCGGAATAAGTTTTTTATTTTATTATTATTATACAGTATTTATATAGCGCCAAAAAGTTTGCTCAGCGCTGTACAGAGTAGTGGGGGACAGTACATGAGACAATACAGTAACAAAACAGTATATGAGGGGTTCGAGGGCCCTGCTCTTTCGAGCTTACAATCTAGGAGCAATAATTCTCCTTCTCTGTAGGATACCATGATTTTTTTTGTATTTATTTATGTCTGCACATGTTATTGGACTCTCCTACCCCTGTTTCTTTTTTATGTTACTGAAATTAATAAAAAGTTTGAACAAGAAATCAGTGTGCCTGTGTGCAGAATCATAAGTTGGGCCCTATATATAAATGGGAAATCGCAGCGAACAGTAAGTGTGGTTTAATTGGTGCTAAATATTAGGTGTGGCCCTATAGGCCATCAGCTTAGAGTGAATTGTGAATAATAGGCCTAGAATTATTGCTAATATTCCTGACTTTGCTGCAATATGTAACATATGTAATACAAATTACATTTCCATATGTAGGTGCCCCCAATGTGTGTATTTACTTATTTACATTTGGTTTCCTTAGGTGGGGAGGGGGGGTTCAACATATTTTGTGGGGTTGCAAAGTGCTTGCATGTAACTATGTTTTGACCCTTTTTTATTTTTCACTAAAATCCCCCGTGTGATATGATGTTGTTATGAAAGTTTCTCATTAATGAGAAATTGGGAGTCTTTAAGACCCCTGATGTCTCACATGCCCTCCCTTGAAGCTAAAAAGTACAGAATGCCCTCCATTAGCTTCCAGTGGGAAAGGGGCCTTAAGAAGGCCAGAGGTGGTCTAAGGAAGAAAGGAGATTTATAGGAGGGTCTGAGGAGGAGAGGGGAGTCTGAGGGAATCTGAAGAGCAGAGGAGGGTCTGAGATGGAGGGGGTGGGGGCTATCTGTGGAGTAGAAAGGTGATACCTGGGGGTCTTGAGGAGGAAAGAGGGCAGGGAGGTCTGAGGAGTACAGAAAGGTGTTCTGGAGGGTCTGAGAGGAGGGGTCGGAGGAGGAGAGGGAGGGTCTGAGGAAGAGAGGAGGGGTCTGAAGAGTAGAGGGGGTAGTTTGGGGGGGTCTGATCAGGAGAGGGGGATCTGAGGATGAGAGGAAGGTCTGGGGGACCTGAGGAGGAGGGGCGGTCTGAGAAGAAGAGAGGGGTTTGAGGAGGAGAGAGAAGACCTGAGGAGGATAGGGGGTCTGAGGAGGAAAGGGGGTCTTGGGGGGACCCGAGGAGGAGGGCGGGGAACCTGAAGAGGAGAGGGGGGTCTGAGGAGGAAAGGGAGGCCTGGGAGAATTGAGGAGAGGGGGGTGGGGTCTGAGGAGGATAGGGGAGGTCTGATGAGAAGAAAGAAGGGTCTGAGGAGGAGAGAGGAGGTTTGGAGCTTAGTTGTCCACCCCCCCCCCCTTCCCCCTTGTATTCACAGATCACAGTGTGAGGCAGCTTCTGCTTCCTCTCTCCAGTCGTGTGACATGTCACCTGACAAGGGGAGAGAAAAAATGGCAGTCTGCCCTCACTCCAAAGTAGCACAGTGCTGAGACTGAGGAGAGTTCTCAGTCTCTATTGTCACCTGCAGGCTGGAGGGTAGAGAAAGCCGAATCCTCTCTCCAGCTGCATCTAATGGCTGCTGCTCCTTGTGACAGGAGTGACAATCACTTCTGTCAGTGAGGAGCAAGATGAGGAGCAAGATGAGTGGCCACATTACCAGTGGGCTATCCCCTCTCGAGCATCACCCTCCCTGTTGTCCCTGCCCTGGCTGCCACCACCTGATGCTACTTCTCGTTTGGCTCCAGCTCTCACAAGTCAGGTATCACACCGTTTACAGACAGTGGCTGTGGGCAGTGATGGCGGAAACTATAATCATAGCATCGGCAATTGTGGCTGACTGCTGCGGCTGCCTACGAGTAAGATGGATAAAAAAGTTCAAAAGCTCCTGATGCCTATAAACAGTACCTTACCCACTTTGGGCTTATCAGTTGGATGTGGATTTATTTATTTTTTTTAATACATGTGGGCAGTGTGTGTCAGGACACAGTGGGTCCCTTTTCCTTGCCACTGTTGTGGGATATGTGGTTTCTTCACAGGATCATTTTTTTAGACTAATACAGGAATGTCAACTCTTAGACTACAGACAGAGGCCATGCATTAACTTGTGCAGTGCCATGCCGCATGCCTCATGTTTGAACACAAAAAGAAACATCTGACATCAGAATGTGAAGGTCTACTCTACTATAGGTCATGCAACCAGGCCAAGAAAACACTACATGATCAGTGTACATCCTTTGCAGGTTAAAAATCTGTTGCAGCCATAAAGACAAGTTCTTAAACTGGTGATGGTAATTACTACCTGAATGTGTTGCATGTGTCAGGGTTGTTACTAAAAATGTTTTCAAAGGCTTGCCTGAATTAGGTGTAGGTATTTTTAAAGGTAGGAACTGACAAGTTCATTTAATTTACCAGAAAATCGCACTCTTCCGCACTCTTAGAGCTTTTTCTGTCACTCTGTTTGCTTGTCTTTGCTGCTGTTTTATTTTTTTTTGTCTACAATTAGATTCAAAGTGAACCCTCTTGCCACAAGTTCTGCATATCTGACCATTTCTGGCATTTCTCTTTGTCTCTCTAAAATGTATATTGTATTGAAGTTGCACAAAACATTTGTTGTATGTGCCCTTTAACAGATATCGTATGCACATTGTAATCATTTGAATCTTCAAGTATCCATAGGCTCTCTTGTGTCAGTTAGGAGACTCTGCATATCTGAATATATTACTCTAGACCCAGATCCTCCTCACTTAGTAGTCTCACTTTTGGATTCCACACACTATTCCGTCTCTTATGAGGGAGTCTCTGATATCTCCAAACTCACAGCTTGCTGCTAGCTATTTTAAACCTGTGCCATAGCTGTCCACAGTCACCCCAGTTTCTGGAAAGAAAAAATTCAAGTGCTTCCACATTCGAGACAAATTAGAAGAAGTCAAATCTAGTCTCCCAGGGGGTTCCAGTCCACTGTGCTATTTTATATGCACAGTGATACTTTACTTAAAGTGTTACTAAACCCACAACAGTAAAATCAGTCTATATACAGTAAAACATGCTTGATGTGCTCACTGTGGAACCTAAGGGGTTAATCCTCTGCATTGTGTAATAATGCTGTTTGATCCTGACTTCTATGATCCTCCTCTTCTTCCAGTGTCCCCCTCCTATCTACTGATAAGGCCTATCGTGTGGAGACACTCTGCATATGCTTACTTTGGCGTGTATTGCTAGAGAGGTTTTTTTTACTTGGGAGAGTGCATGTGATCAGCACAGGGCCAATTAGTACTGTCCAGACAGAGGTCAGGGGTTCTGCATCCTCCTAGAGCAGAAAGAAAACTCCTCCTACAAGCTTTAACCAGTGCTCTGCTGAAGTCACAAGACTGCTCTAACTGCTAATGAGAAAAGGTATTTAGCAGTTTATATTTACTAAACTAATTGCACTTCCATGTTGTATGTACTGTGGGAGACTAGATAGAGTGAATGCAGGGTCCTGGGTTTAGTAACACTTTAACAGTGACTGCAGGATTGTTTTCAATGGCAGGCTTTGTTGTCCCTCTCAGTGATTTCAGCTAGCCCCTAATTGTCCTGTATAAACAATCATGTTTAAATAATTACTCTTCCTTATGATTGCTGACACACATGGAGTATTTATTAAAAAATAAATACATATATATATATATATATATATATATATATATATATATATATATATAGTACATTTGTTCTGTGTGAATGGGGCAAAAGCAACATTGAATTATGGTCACTAGATGGCACTATCATTGGAAATAGATATGCTCACCAGCACTATCTAGTGGCCATAATGTGGTATTTTCCCCCATTTGCCCCATTCTAACAGGACAGTTTTACATGCAGTTTCAATAGATGATAAGCTATGCCAAAACACCCCTAAGTGTTTTTATAATGTACAGAATATCTCCACATTGTGTGTAGCTCACAATAAACAGGGAACCAACAAGTTCACATACAACCCTGGAATCACAGTAGTAAGACACTTCTGTTATTATTCATTATTTATCTAGCACCATCAGTTTGCGCAGTACTTTACAATGTAAAGGAAGACAATACAGTCAATAAATACAAGAGGGTTAAGATGGTAATGCTCATAAGATCTTGCAACCTAAGAGGGTGGAGCTACATTATAACATATTGCTACACCTCCACTGGTTGGTAAGGTTCAAATCATCTTCTGGTTCAAACTCACTTCTGTTATGTCCAAATCTGCTGCACCTTCTACCTCCTCTAATGAACATCATCAAAACCACCACTAAAGTTTTCATCACACAAAATAATAGTATTTTTTCTCCACTAATGCAACGGATTAGTGTTTAATGCCAGCCATAAGAGTATACTGTACATGCTGCTTAAAGTATATGTAAACCCTCACTTTGTCAAACAACCCGTTCAGTATAAAATATTTGTGTATAGATATTAAAAAAGCATTATAAACGCTTTATAAACATACCCTCTGTTCTTAGCTGCACAAGAGCTGGGGGAGGAGAAACAGCAGCAAACTAAACTTCCCAGTAGCCGGCTGTGCAAGTCTGATCATTAGAGGAGAGCACAGCTAGAGAACTGCCTAGTGTGATCAGCAGGGGCGGACTGACCATTCGAGCACTCGGGCACTGCCCAAGGGCCTGGGGTCAGTAGGGGGCCCCATGAGATGCCCCTGGTACCTTTTTATAGGCGTTTTTGGGTGTGGTTTGAGTGTGGGCAAGGACACAGGGGCCCCATGATCCCCTATTGCCTGGGGGCCCCATGAGTTTTCAGTCCGCCCCTGGTTGTCAGTTTTTAATAGGAAACAGAGGGACTGGCAGGAACACCTGGGATTTCACAAAAAGAAAGCAATACAAAAAGAACAGGATACTTTTTCATACAAGTACTTGGTACAGCAGGAACATATCAGGAATATGAAACGTCGGGTTTACATCTTGTGTTAATTTACAGGGTTCATTTAAGGGCCTATTCCAGGCAGAAAAATAAAAAATAGCTTTGAAGTGAGGGCCCCCTTCCTCCACACTGCAAGGCTTTATTTATTTATTTATTTCACGTGACAAAACACATGGGAAAAATATGCAAATTCATGCAATACCCCACCCCCTGCTCATAATATTGCTTATATATTCTTTGCTCACATGTGAATGGGGGCTAAGTCTAAGTGTAGAGGAATAGGGTGTAATATATACATTATTTCTTGATTTGGCAGGCTCCCTCCATCTGTGTGACCGGCCCCCACAGAGCTTCTTCTCTAAGACGCTCCAGCCAGTACTCCCACACTGACGTCATCAAGTACAAAGCTGGGCAAATAGTCTTGCATTGCATGTGACTTGCCCACAACCTGGAATGACAGATAGGGGAAGTTGCCAGAGCGTAGAATAAAGTATTATACGTTATTACTCTACCCCTAGACTTAATAACCAATTAACCTTTGCAGTGTGAATCCTAGAATTCAACTTTATGGTAGAGGTTAAAATGTATAGATTAGGTTCAGGTTAAAAAGAGTGGATTTTCATACATCCTTTATTTGATATGGCCAAAACTATATATATATATATATATATATATATACACACACACACACACACTATATTGCCAAAAGTATTGGGACTCCTGCCTTTACATGTACATGATTTTTAATGGCATCCCAGTCTTAGTCCGTAGGGTTCAATATTGAGTTGGCCCCGCCCTTTGCAGCTATAACAGCTTCAACTCTTCTGGGAAGGCTGTTCACAAGGTTTAGGAGTGTGTCTATGGGAAGGTTTGATCATTCTTCTAGAAGCTTGTTTGTGAGGTCAGGCACTAATGTTGTATGAGAAGGCCTGGCTCACAGTCTCCGCTCTAATTCATCCCAAAGGTTTTCTGTCGGGTTGAGGTCGAGACTCTGTACAAGCCAGTCAAGTTCCTCCACCCCAAACTCGCTCATCCATGTCTTCATGGTCCTTGCTTTGTGCACTGGTGTACAGTCATTTTGGAACAGGAAGGGGCCAGCCCCAAACTGTTCCCACAAATTTTGGAGTATGAAATTGTCCAAAATGTCTTGGTATGCTGACACCTTAAGAGTTCCCTTCACTGGAACTAAGAGACCAACCCCTGAAAAACAACCCCACACCATAATCCCCCCTCCACCAAACTTTACACTTGGAACAATGCAGTCAGGAAAGTACCCTTCTCCTGGAAACCACCAAACCCAGACACATCCATTGGATTGCCAGACGGAGAAGTGTGATTCGTCACTCCAGAGAACACATCTCCACTGCTCTAGAGTCCAGTGGTGGTGTGCTTTATACCACTGTATCTGACGCTTTGCATTGCACTTGGTGATGTAAGGCTTAGATGCAGTCGCTCGGCCATGGAAACCCATTCCATGAAGCTCTCTACACATTGTTGTTGTGCTAATCTGAAGGCCACACAATGTTTGGAGGTCTTTAGCTATTGACTCTGCAGACAGTTGATGACTTCTGCTCACTTTGCGCTTCAGCATGCGCTCTGTCATTTTACGTGGCTTACCACTTTGTGGCTGAGTTGTTGTTCCTAGTTGCTTCCATTTTGTTATAATGCCACTAACAGTTGACTGTGGAATATTTAGTAGCAAGCAAACTTCACGGATGGACTTATTCCACAGGTGGCAACCTATCATGGTACCACGCTTGGATTCACTGAACTCCTGAGAGTGACCCATTCTTTCACAAATGTTTATAGAAGCAGTCTGCATGCCTAGATGCTTGATTTTATATGCCCGTAGCCGTGTTGTAACACCTGAATCCAATGATTTGGAGCAGTGTCCCAATACTTTTGGCAAGATAGTGTGTGTATATATATATATATATATATATATATGGAAAAGCAAAACACATCAAGCCAACCAAACACAAAGACATATTAATCAGATATGTGATGGTTAATAAATCATGTCACTATATCCTCGTCCCCATTTTAGTTTTCATCTACCGGCTACATTTTTCCCCCTCACTCTCTCTTTCTCTCTCCCTTTCTCTGCAGCTGTCTATTCTGATATACTGTTGAGTACCAGGGACATATCTCTATTTTTACATTCCTCTCATGATCTTCCAGACAACTTGGAGGAGTGCTATAAATTGCAAATATCATCTTGGAGTTCTTTCGACAAAATCCATTTGAATTCTTTTGTGTGGTATTGTTGTGTGCCCTGTCCAAGGTATATGGCAAGGAAATGAGCCAATCTATATAATTTCTAAAATCAAGATGCTTTAAACAGGAAATAGATATGGCTAACTGTGGGCATTAGATCTATAGAAGCCAGAGAACAATGGTCAGAATCCGAAGCGTTAATTAAGGAATGGAAGACTTGCACTGCAAGGAGTTTGGTGGAGGAACAGTGCTCCCTGGTGAAAAAAAGACGGAACCATCACTAAAGGAATATCTTCGTAGACTATTATTTACATCGACTTAAGCAGTATTTTCATGCAGACAATTTTACAGGCTTGTTTAAAATATGATGACAGCTCTGTGCTATTCTTTTTAATTACGGACATAAAATGCACTGACACCAAAACCAAATACAGCTTGTAATACTGCGAGTTCTGGGAGCATTGCTTTCTAATCTGAAAGGGGCATGTCATCCTGAAGTTCGGCTTGTGTCGCGCATGCTTAAACAACCACATTTTCTAGCATTGACTGCTAATCTTGACAGAGGTTATTTTGGCAGGGCTGAAATATATTTTAGACAACTAAAGAAGAAATGATGAAGGCAACTGAGTTTTATTCTCACCATAAAATCCCTTTCTCTGAGTTCATTGACACACACACAGCTATTCTGATTCTAGACCATAGGGCTACAGCACCCCCTACAGGGGTAGAACACTAGGCAGAAAAGGAACACAGCACCACCTATGGGCAGTCCTTGCTGGGAAAAACCCCCTCTCTGCTTTGGGCAAGTCATTTAGTCACAAAGCAGCATCAGATGTAGAAACTTCCAAAATAAAATTAAGGGAGGGAGCTGTGTACGTCAATGAGCTCAGATTGGATTTTACAGTAATAAAAAAAATACAGTTTTTCTCTTCCGTTCATTGAGGGACACGACTCCTCTGATTCTTCGACATAGGTACATCCCAAAGCAGTGTTTCATGAAGAGGTGGGAAAACCAAAAACAAAGAAGAAAAAGCAAAAAAGCTTGTGGAATCTAAAGTCCCAGCAGGGAACTAGGTCCTCACTCCTAAAACATCAACTGACCTAGCTTTAGCAGAGATAGAGCTTATCCTAGCACAGTGTTTCTCAATTCCAGTCCGCATGGACCCCCAACAGGTCATGTTTTCATGATTTCCATTATTTTGCACAGGTGATTTGATCAGTTTCACTGCCTTAGTAATTACCACAGCTGTTTCATCTGAGGGAAATCCTGAAAACATGACCTGTTGGGGGTCCATGAGGACTGGAGTTGAGAAACACTGTCCTAGCAAGACTGCCCATTAGGCAGCGCTGTGTTCTTTTTCTGCCTAGTGTCCTACTACTGTAGGTGGCGCTATAACTGGGGATGCACCGAAATTTTGGTGGCCGAAATGAATCAGCCGAAAGCACCCCTATCGGCCTTTGACCGATATGAAAATAAGCATCGATACAGGTGCCGAAAATAACCCCGCCCCTCGCCACCCTCCACAGCCGCCCCTCATCACCGCCCACCCGCTGCCACTTACCTGAGAACCCATCAAATGATCCCAGCGCTGGGCATAGAGATAAGTGAAGGAAAGATGGCCTCCACTCATCTCTAAGCCCTTAGAGGACTGGAGCAATGTCGATGTGTCACTTCCGGTTCTGGTGCCTTGTAAACAAGGTCTTTTTTTTTTTTTTTGTAAGCACTAGATCAATGCTTTGTTTTGTAGAGGAGAGATGTGGGGTCTTATTGACCCTATATCTTTCCATAAAGAGGACCTGTCACTGCGTATTTCTATGACAAGGGATACATGCATTTCTTGTGATAGGAATAAAAGTGATTAATTTTTTTTTTTAAAAGGATAGTATAAAAAATTTTTTAAATAAATTAAATATATAAAAAAAAAGTTTAAAGTGCTCACATTCCCCCGTGCTCGTGTGTACTGGTGAATGCATACGTAGGCCATGCCCACATATGTAAATGGTGTTCCAACCACACATGTCAGGTATCACCATGAACGTCAGAGCAAGAGCAATAATTCTAGCACTAGACCTCCTCTGTAACTTTAAACTGGTAACCTGTAGAAATTTTAAAGCTTCACCCATGGAGATTTTTAAGTACCGTAGTTTGACACCATTCCATGAGCGCTTGCAATTCTAAAGCAGGACATGTTGGATATCTATTTAATTGGTGTAACATCATCTTTCATATTTTCCCAAAAAATTGGGGTATATATTGTGATTTATTGTGTTATTAAAGTGTATTTTTTTCCCCAAAAAATTGTGTTTGAAAAATATATTAATTTTTAAAAACTGTCCATATTGGTTTCGGTTTTCGGCCAAGTGCATCCTGAATTTTTGGTTTCGGCACCAGAATTTTAATTTCAGTGCACCACTAGCTATAACCCAATGGTCAACAATCAGAAGAGCTGTGTCAGTCAATGATTGTTGAGAAATCTAGATTTTGCAGTCAGATTATGAAGTCTATCTGGGCTTCACCTCCTCCCACCTTCCAAGCCTCTCATTTGGACATTGAGGCTGTCCATCATATATACTGTACTGTAATTATCATAAGCTTGGACATTGGATGGGGCTGAAATCTAGCTAATCTTTTACAGGAAGTCTTGATTTAAAGGGTAACTCCACTTTCATGGAATAAAATATAGCACATACAAACTGAATAAACCAGTTATAAAAAATGTATAAATATATCAATGACAATAATATAATAAATAATATAACAGTTGTTACACAAACCATGATGTGATTTAATGTTATTAAAAATTGCTTTTCCCTTTCAATCTGCAAACTTTGTAATCTTCTGCAAAATTAAATGCAATACGGCCATAAATGTAATTTCCTCCTTGTATAATTGACTCAGTGATTTTACCAAAATTCTGCACTACTCAAATTTTATTCATCATCTTACAATAGGAATTTTGGCTTTAAATACGTGTAAAGAGGTGCAGACCCTGAAGTTTTTCTCATTAGAACACTGACAGTACATCGGCTGATTATAATAAACCAGACCCTCCCATTTAGAATCAGTATCCAATCAGTCCAATCAAATCTTGTTTATTCAACACTACTCTCTTTCCAGACTAACAATACTGCTGTCCAAAGGTGTCTCCATTGCTGCTTTACTCAGAGTGAAGATTGCTGGTCGGACTGCCAGGTGAAAATAAAGGAAATACAACTTAAAAAGGAAAACAAATGCAGCCACCAGATTTAAAGCCCATCAGATTTAAAATGTAAATAGTATATTGTGCATCACTTACCTTACTCCTAATCATTCTTGATTCCAGACACCTCTTCCTAAGCCATCCTGCAGTGTAATGGATCAAGGTCACAGTTTTACTGGGAGCCAAGCTAATTCCCAGCCCTTGAGACCAGGCATGTTTCCCTTCTCATTAGCCTCTTGGGCACTGGTCCCCGCACTGCCCCCATGAGCAATTGAGGTGTGCTTTTAGCACCCCCCACCACTCCCCTTAACCACTTAACCCAATGCAGTGATCACAGGGGGTTGTACACATAATGCATTCCTCAGGCAGTCAAATGAATGGCTGTGAGGAAATGAATACAGCTAATGATCATTTTGTGCAGCTAATGCTCCAGAAAATGTGCCAGCGTACAGAGTTTTGGCTAGTATCCAGCGTGCACTTATACATCAGTGCATCTGTGTATGTCTACGAGTATTGGTGCATGCCCAATCCCAGAAATGGTTCCAAGCTGCACTTCTTTTCCTTGCTATAGCTGAAATACAGCTACAACATGGCTCTGTTGTTACAGGAGGGCATCCACGGATGTCCTCCCAAAACCATGCCCCCCTTTCCGCACGCCACCTATGGCGCTCTTCCAGCACGCTCTGTGATCACTGTGTCCTTTGGACACAGCTAACCACATTTCACAGTAAAGGGCCAATCACAGCACCCCTTTACCATGTGATCCGCTGTGCCCTGTGTTATCAGCAGTACTTTCCTCAAGCGCTATCACAATGTGAGGAGAGCAGAGCCAACAATCAGCAAGTGTCACAGGGCATGTGCACAAATAATCAGGGTATTGATTATCAGTGCCCTCATTATCAGTGCAGCCTCATCAGCGCTCATCAGTGCTCCCCATCAATGCCCATCAGTGTTGCCCATCAGTGCCCCTATCAGTGCCCCTGTCACCTCGTCAGTGCCCATCAGTGCCTCCTTATCAGTGCCCATTAGTGCCACCTCATCAGTGCCCATCAGTGTTGCCTCATCAGTGCCCAAAAGTGCAGTCTATCAGCACACATCAGTAAAGGAGAAAAATTACTTATTTGCAAAATTTCACAGAAAAGAAGGAAACATAAATTTCAGACTTTTTTATTTGTTTAGCAAAAAATAAAAATCCCAGTGGTGATTAAATACCACTTAAAGAAAGCTCTTTTTGTCTCAAAAAATGATAAAAATTTCATATGGTTACAGTGTTACATGACCATGCAATTGTCATTCAAAGTGTGACAGCCCTGAAAGCTGAAAATTGGAGGCCCTAGTGTGTGCTAATCATCTGACAATTTTTGTACATGCAGAACGCATACAAATATCCCATGGCTCTTTCACAAAACTTGTAGAGGTTTATTCCTTATATAGCCCTTTTGCTTGAAATGTACTGTTCGATTCTCAGCTAAGTGGACAAGGGATAATCTGAGGGAGGGTATTGGGTATTCTCAGTGAAATGGAAGCAGCGCATGATCATCTCATAGCATGACATGGGCATTACAGCAGAATAAATGGGCACGTGGTGGATGGGGTGGGTGGACCAGTAAGCATATCCTTCTTTTTTTTTTGTAAGCTCCATTTTAATGGTGAGTGGTTGGCTGGTGGCTGCCTGGTTTTCAGAGTGCCTATTTTAGGAAGGGTCCTTTCTTTTTCTTTTCTGATTCGGTCTCTGACCCATTACTTTCAATGGGTTTGTATGCAGAAACGAAATCCGACGGTACTCTGCTGATGAGCGGCTGTGTGACGGGTGCACTGCTGATGGTGGCACTGATGGGCGATGTCCGACATGTACACTGCTGGTGGGCACTGATGGGTGACAGGTGCACTGCTGATAGGCACTGATGGGTGATAGGTGCACTGCTGATGGGCACTGATGGGTGACAGGTGCACTGCTGATGGGCAACAGGAACAATGAAGTATTTATTGTACAATATTATGTACATAGTGCAGGAATGTGTAATGTACAATATTGTGTATTTAGTGCAGGAATCTGTAATGTACAATGTAGTGTAAATAGAACAGGAGTCTTTAACCACTTTACTACCACGCTATAGTGGAATGATGCCTATAGCACAGTTGTCCAGTTCTGGGAGGATGTCATATGACACCCTCCCAGAACGCTTCCCCAGAGGTGTGCACCCGGCGCTGTCTGTGATTGCTGTGTCCATTGCACACAGCTGATCACATGACATGGTAAAAGGCCAATCACAGCAGGCTTTTGCCATGTGATCAGCTGTGTGCAATCACAGCTGACCACTATGTAAATACACTTGCCGGTTATTGGCAGTTCTTTCCACATGCTGTCACAGCGTGAGGAAAGTGATGCCAGTAACTGGCAACTGTCAAAGCAGACATCTGCATTGATAATCAGTGCAGCCCCAAAAGTGCCCAACAGTGCTGCCTATCAGTGCCATACAGTGCTGCCCAGCAGTGATTCCCATCAGTGCCCAACAGTGCTGCCCGTCAGTTTCCAACAGTGCGGCCCAGCAGTGCTGCCAATCTGTGCTGCCTATCAGTGCCACCAGTCAGTGCCTTCAGTCAATGTTGCCAGCCAGTGCCACCAGTCAGTGCCCTTCAGTGCTACCTATTAGTGTCCTTTAGTGTTGCCTATCAGTGCCCATCATTGCCACCTATCAGTGCCCATCAGTACCGCATATCAGTCCCTCCTAATCAATGCCCATCAGTGCCTAGTGTTGCCTATCAGTGCCCATCATTGCCACCTATCAGTGCCCATCAGTACCGCATATCAGTCCCTCCTAATCAATGCCCATCAGTGCCGCCTATCAGTGCCCATCAGTGCTGCATATCAGTGCAGCCTCATCAACGCACATCAGTGAATGATAAAAATTACCTGCTTGCAAAACCTTATAATAGAAACAAAGAAAACCTTTTTTTTTCAAGATTTCACTATTTTTTCATTTATAGTACAAAAAAAAAAACACCCACCACCAAAAGAAAGCTCTATTTGTGTGAAAAAAATGATAAAAATTTCATCTGGGAACAATGTTGCATGACTGCGTAATTGTCATTTAAATTTTGACAGTGCTGGAAGCTAAAAATTGGCATGGGCATGAAGTGGTTAATGTACAATATAGTCTATATAGTGCAGAATTCTGTTAAGCTGGCCATACACAGTAAACACACACTGTGCTGTAATCAGTGTTGGGTATAGGAGTACATAACATGCGCAGTACAGGGTGCATAAATCACAATGCACAAAATGCCAGGTATAATGTGCAGAATTCAGGGGTCAAATTTCCCACCCCCCCATTTCCACTTCTCCAGCACCAACTATCCTAGCTTCAATCCTCTCTTTCCTTCTCCAAACAGAAATCTTCTCTCCCCCTCCCAGTACAACTCCTTTACCCACTAAACCCTCGCCCCTTCCCACCACTAGTCATTGCTTCCAAATCCCTTTCCCTACCCCAAATCTCACCTACTTGCAAGTATTTTTCCCCAAAATTCACCCTCATAGCACAAATCCTCCCCTTTAAATCCCCCTGCCAGCACTATTCCCTCCCTCTCAATCCTCCCTCCGAGCACAAATATCCCCCCCAAAAAACTTCACTCTTCTAGCACAAATCTTCTTCTCTCCCTCAAAACCCCCATCTTAGTACAAATCCCACCTCTCCATGACAAATCCTCCCACCCCTAAATTCCACCTCTCCAGCACTGATCCTCTCACTGATCCTCTCTAAATTCCCCCTGATAGCACCAATCTTCTCATCTCCAGCACCAATCTTACTTACCACCCCCCCCCCCCTCTTTTTCTTTTACAATGAATTTTATTGTAGAATAGATAACATCAGAGAAACAGTCATAAACAGAAGCACTGACCAACAAAAATAAAATGTACAAGTTTTCTGATGAATAATACAATAAATGCACTAATAAATAGACAAGGAGACAAGCTGAGTACACAAGGGCAGTATGTGAAGAGGGAAAATAAAACATAATAAGTTGCAAAAATGGCAGACAATTAGAGACCAATGAATTAATAAACTAAGATCAAAGATTATCACAAAATCTGCATACAGAAGGCAGGAAACATAGAACACGGAGCCTCGCTGTATGCACATGTACATTTGACAGTCTGCAAACCTTGGGGCAAGTCCACCAAATATGGGCCATGATGCCTGTTTGTTGAAAACCCCAAAAGCAAGTCGGGGAGTATGCGGGGATAAAACGAGCCAGACGGGCAGGCCTGTAATACCATCTATAAAGTACCTTATAGGTATTTTCTAAAATAACATTGCTTGAACATTTAGACAATGCTTGGGTCATGATCCTCCACTCTTGATGATCCAGACTTCCCCTGAGTTCCGACTGCAAATGCTGATGATAAGAACGAATCGGGGGCGTTCTATAAGAAATAACAGCCCGAAGCATGGGGTCTATGTCTGCACAGACTTTCAAAGGGGGTTAACCTGTAGGGTCCCAAATGCACCTGTATTAATGTATTGATAAAGTGGCGGAGTTGAAGGTAGCCAAAGTGCTCCCACAATGGGATATCATAAAGAGAACGCAGAGTCTCAAAGGTGAGTATCCGAGTGGGAGAGTGCAAAGAATGTACGACGTGGAAGCCATGGACTAGCCACCATGCAAACTGTCCGGGATTGTCACGGCCCGGGGAAAATAATGGATTATGGAGCAAACGCAGCAAAGGCACAAGGGTGGAAATGAGGCAAGCTGAATATTTAATAGAATCCCAAAATCGAAGCGTGTACGTTAAACGTCGGACTAAGAGGTGAAGGGCGATGAATAGGGGGAAGCCGCTTCAAAGAAGAGAGTGGTATCGGGTGGGAGTCCATCAGATCTACAGTAGCTCACAAGGGAATATTCCCCCCTCTTTTTCATGCTGGGGATCATGGTTTCAGGGACCTAGGGCAGAGCACAGGAGATGAGGGGCATGTGCCTTGGGTGCCTAATGCTAGCAATGCCACGGGATACCAAGATTCAAGTTAGAATATACGACTCTATTTAAGCAGTTTTTCAGATTTAACTGATTATTTGAAAAATAAAAAATATTTGTATAGCATATGCAACACAGTAAAAGCTCATGTATACTTGCAGTTGGGGGATATTGAGTTGCAGTTTTACTGCCCTTCAACACTCCTTTTAAACTTCAAAGGCAGCTGGGGGAGGTTTTACTAATGCCACGGGCACAATGCTTTGCTTCATGGCCATGGCAAAACATATATTTCCAGTTGTGTTCAGCAGGCAGTACCACAGCCAGATGTGACAGATTCAAGTGAATGAGGGCGCACCTGCAACCTCCCTGCAACTGCGTACATTGCTTGTAGTTGTGGCATGGTGGTGCAGTCTTCAGATGGTTAAAATAGGTGCTGTGGAGGCAACATATCGCCTCCCAGCCTCCTGTCAAATCCCTCTGAAAAGAAATCCACCATGGAGCAGAGAGGCAACAAGAATTGCCACAAGTGTAAACTAAGCCTAGTTTATGTACAGTATAGGGAACCGCATGATAGTTCCATGTAAAAGGATATAGAAATGTATGTTACTTTCTATAACAATTGATAATATGTATTTTTATATATATATATATATATATATATATATATATAGATACACTACAGGTTCCTTCAAAGCATCCTGTGTCCGGTAGTGGTGTAGAGGCTGGCAGGAGGGATCACAGAGATGTGTTGGATATGAAGACTCTTTGCGTGGCTTTGCTGTACAACAGTGAGTGAACATTCTATGAATGGGCACCATCAAAAGTAAATATACATTCTCTTCTCTTACAACTTTTTCACTTTTTTGTTTTTTCACATTCACATGCATTAGCACATGGGCGTTGTGAATCCCGAGTAGAATCACTGCAGTTCTGCCCAAACGTATTTTCGGTGACACGCTTTGCGCAATGTGGTTTGTCACGATTACAGTACAATTTATCAGTAAACTGAATGGCATCTGAATGCACAGTTTTGCGATTTGTCATTTTAGCAGAGTGGGCAGAATAGCGGTGATTCTGCCCTCGATTCAAAATGCCTATGTGTGAATGCAGCCTAAGGGGCCAGGTCAACCTAAACAAAAATGCATGTGGACTGAAGGACTGGTCAGCTCCCGAAAGGCCCATCAGCTCCTAAAACATGTATCAGACTTCAAAGTCAAGATTTTTTTTACCATGCGATTGCAACAGCCACCACAAAGGTATCTCACTTTATGTTTTTAAACATTCATGTAATTTTTTTTATATTTACAAAGAATGTAATAGGAGATTTATTAAAATGTATTAAATTTTATAAACTTTTAGCTGCAGCAGGAGAAGTAGGACTCCAGAGAAGGAATCCTGTCTGCAGGTATTCTTTGAAATAGCAGAAGCATTTAAAAAGCACTGAAAATTGTGATCATGCCACCAAAATTCCCAAAAGGATGAGAAAAACATTATATGATCTGTTTTGCCAGAAGCACGCAAAATGAAATGCATGTTTCGGTTGGAATTGACATTTAAGAATAGCTGACTTTAATCATATCTAAACCCCAAAACAAAAAATGAATGGAAGCTTTTCTCCGCTTATTTTCTATAAAGCTCAATTCCAGGAAAATACTTTGTAAAAGTGAAGGCACACTACGAGTTAAGTCTAAGAAGCTGTCTGACATCTCCTAGGCTTATCTCCATTATTTACATTTGACAGGTTTACTGATCTGGCAGAGAGACACTCCAGGAACGGAGTAGAGAAAAGCACACAGAGCAACTTTACCCAATTTTTCTGCTGCCCATTCACAGAAGACTTTGTATTTTGTGAATATGTTCATATAATACCAAGGCTTCTGTGATTGGCCATTAGGTGGGGAGGAGCAGGCATAGCATCTGCGACTCTCCTGTTCAAGATGCAGATCTCAGAATGATCCGTGCTGCTAATACAAAATATTTATATTCTAATGCAAAAGTTGTACAAGCTGTAATACAAAAGTTGTACAAGCTAGGACTTAGCCCTTGGGTGGTTCAGTGGATATGCAGCTGGCTAAAAGATAGATATCAGAGTGTGGTTGTAAACGGGGTTCACTTGAAACAGAGACCAGTCACTAGTAGTGTAACACAAGGCTCTGTACTAGGTCCTGTTCTATTTAATCTATATGTAAGTGATATAACTAAAGGTTTGTTGGGTAAGGAATGTCTTTTTGCTGATGACACAAAGGTGTGCAATAGGGTTGATATCCCTGGATATGTCTGGAACATGATTTGGCATTGCTGGAAGATTGGGCAAAAAGGTGGAAATTGCAGTTCAATGTTTTTAAATGTAAAATAATGCACCTAGGGAAAAATAATCCCTTGAGAAAGTACAACATTGGGGGTACATTACTGGCCAGCACTACAGAAGAAAAGGACTTGGGGGCACTTATTTCAAATGATTGCAAAATGAGCCAACAGTGTGGCCAGGCAGTGGGGAAAGCGAATAGAATTCTAGGATGCATCACTAGAGGGGTCACCAGCAGGAGGAAGGAGGTCCTGATTCCTCTATATAGATCTTTAGTTAGACCTAATTTAGAATACTGTGTCCAGTTCTGGAGAACTCACTTACAAAAAGATATTGATAAGATAGAACAAGTCCAGAGACAGGTAATAAAAATGGTGAAAGGTCTGGGGGATAAAGCATATCAAGACCGACTTCAGGAACTTAATATGTACAGTCTGGAGGAAAGAAGGGAAAGGGGAGACATGATTGAAATCTTTAAATAAATCAAGGGGGTGAATAAGGTTCAGGAGGGCAGTATTTTCAACACAAAACCAAAATCAAGAACCATAAACTAACTGGAGGAAAATTCAAAACTGATCTCAGAAATTATTATTTTACTGAAAGAGTAGTTGATGATTGGAATACACTCCCAGCAGAGGTAGTGAGCCATTCAACAGTAAATAGCTTCAAACATGCTTGGGACAAGCATAGGCCTATACTCAGACAAAAAAGTTAACAAAGAAAATACATTGATAAATAAATAAATGAACAAAAACAACCCGACCCCCCCCCCAAAAAAAAAACTGCACACAAAGACAAAACAAAACAAAAACGGGCAGATTCTATGCTGTTCCCGAGTTACAGCACAATAGCTGTCTTCTAGGAGTACTAAAAAAGCTGTCATATTTAAATAGAGCCAAGCCCAGGAGGGCTCATTCACCTCACTGGGTTTAACTCATTGTGTGCTTTTTTTTTACAAAGGAGCTAAATTCCTGGAATTCAGCTTAAAGGGACCCTGCAAATAACATACAGTACTTCCTGTCCCTTCATGTCTACCCTAATTTCTCCTTTGTATCTATAGAGGCAGCCAGGGTTTTCAACACAGACTGGACTTCAGGGTTGCGTCTAGTCTGCCTGATGTGGGATGCCTGTCAGTGCAGGGACCACGTGTGTCTGACGTCCCAGTGTCCCGGGTGCCATCACCACGATGTGGAGAGACAGAGGGGAGGAACATGTTGTCCCAGCAACCAGCATCTTCCTTCTAAAGCTGCGGCTCCAGCAAGAGTTCCTCTCAGGGGCGGACTGACAACTCATGGGGCCCCCAGGCAATAGAGGATCATGGTGCCCCTGTGTCCTTGCCCACACTCAAGGCACACCCAAAAAAGCCTATAAAACGGTACCAGGGGCATTTCATGGGGCCCCTTACTGACTGAGTGCTCGAATGGTCAGTCTGCCCCTGGCTCCTCCCCTCCATCTCTCCACATCGTGGTGATGTCACCCGGGACCCTGGGACGTCAGATACACGTGGTCCCTGCACTGGCAGGCATTCCACTTTCCACTGCTTCCCTCTGAGACGTCCATGGGACGTCTATCTTGGAACCTGGCTTCTTAAAGCCACGGGCTGGTTATCTATTTTTAACCATATGAATTATTAAAGGCACACCTCCATATAAGGTGTATTACTTTTATCACAAAACTGCACAGCGCCTGGCTCCTGTTCATACTTTCCATAAACCAATGTGTTTTTGCCATGGCAGCAGTGAGTTTTTTCCCCACTAATCACAGTTGACATATACAATTCAGGGGTGTATTTACCACAAGGCAAACAAGGCATTTGCCTAGGGCGGCATTTTTTCAGGGGGGGCAGCAGCACTTTTCAGGGGGGCATCACTGCCCCCTGAAAGAAGGGATGGAAGAAAGGACACGCAGCATGGTAACCAAGTGGGATCTGAGAGAGTCTGCAGGCTGCTTGATGGTGTATACAAAGCCTGACTCTTGTTCCCAGGAAAGTCCAGAGCTGTGAAGGTGAGTGTATTCTCTGTCACCAAAGTGGGGTGGGGGGGTGGGGGTTGCCAGTGTTTAAGGGGCGGTGGTAGTGGAAGGCTCTGTAGGGTGAGGCTAGGGTTGGTCAGTGTCAGGATCTCTCCATGGGTGGGGGAGACGATTTTTGTGTTGCCTAGGGCAGCACGAAACCTAAATACACCACTGATACCACTTATTTCCTTTAGGACACATATGTGCGCCTTTATCCAGACTGTTCTAACAATGTGGAATAGACTCCCTCAAGAGTTGGTTCTGGCCAGCTCAGTGGATTGCCTTAAAAAAGTCCTGGATTCTTTCTTAGATACACAGAATATAACTGGATACTAACATTTATAGGTAAAGATGATCCAGGGAATATCCGATTGCCTCTCAGGGGATCAGGAAGGAATTTTTTCCCTGCAGGAGCAAATTGGATCATGCTTTACTGGGTTTGTCTGCCTTCCTCAGGATCAACTGTGGGTGTAGGATTATAACCTTTTTTTTTTTTTTTTCAATTATTGGTTGAACTGGATGGACTTGTGTCTTTCTTCAGCCAGACTAATTATGTAACTATGTCGCAGGATCACTAATTGCACCCACGATCCACTAATCTCAGGTGCAGTGCTTTATAGGCTACTGCAGGAAAAAATAATAAATGCAAATTTTTTCCTTTCTGCAAAAGTATGTGAGTTTATTATTTTTTCCATAAAGGTGAACTTATCCTTTAATCCTGGAGTGAGTGCAGGATCACAGTGCAGGGACTCCTCACTGCTGCTTGCCAGAGAGTACACAACTGTGACAAGGAGAGAATCGCCTGACAGAAGAGCAGTGATTACCTGACAAAGAGATCGCAGAGGCACTTTTTTGTTCAGAGAGGCAGCAAAGTTCACAAATTAAAACCAATAAATGGTGTTGCCCTATAGGTCCAACATAAAGTGCAAAATATCACCCACCTAAATCACAATTTTACAAAATAAACAATAAATAAATATATATTAACATAAATATCTTTCAGATTGATTATTGAATTGATAAAGTAAACACCCGACAGGGACCATGTGCTAAATGGTGCTACTCCCACACATTAAGTACATATTCAATACAAAAAAAAAACAATAAAGCTACCCAGGTGTAAAATAAACGTAGTGAAAAGAGATGTGACACAATATGAAAAAATATTTTGCCAGTAAACACCTGGCCGACCATATAGTACAATTCATGTACAAAGTGATTATTATAGCACAAAAAAAGTGTATTTCATATAGAAATAAAAAAGTGAATCATAACAGTGATACAATCATAAATATTAATAAATAAATATTAAATGCTAAATGGCAGTCCACAGTGATAATTAAAAAGTCCCAAGGACAGAATATCCAAAATGATCTTCCCCTTAGTCCACCATCACCCAGCATGCACACTCACCTCCAGGTATTGACCTATGAGCAGGGGCAGACTGACAACTCATGGGCCCCCCGGGCAATAGGGGATCATGGGGCCCCTCTGTCCTTGCCCAAACTCAAAAAAGTCTATGATAAAGGTACCAGGGGCATCTCATGGGGCCCCCTATTGACCCCGGGCCCTCGGGCAGTGCCCAAGTTTCCAAATGAGTAAAATTCCTCCACATGTCAGGGCTGATGGAATTCCACTCCAACCGATCTCCAGCTTGGGGGTGTACTCAGAAAGAAAGAAGAAGGGGGCTTCTAGTGCAACCAGTTTAAATAAATAAATTGTATTATAGCATAAAAACTGCACTCACATATATGAGAAGGGCAAAACCCTCTTACAACATGTCAAAAAGGGAGTATCAAAGATGGTGGCGGCCGTCGCTGCACCAGAAATGATGTCATCACGCTTCCGTCCAATGCATTGCGTCACCTATCATGTGACTTCTTCAGGGATCCCTTTGCACTTTATCTTGGACCTATAGCGCAACACCATTTATTTGTTTTGATTTTCTTTTGAGAGGTGGAAAACTTTTGGTGTTTGCAGCTGTATTTTAGTTGTGTTTTTTTCTGAGGCAGCGCATAAGATCCTTTCCTTATCCATCAGAGCTCATAAATTAGATTTCCAACATATCTGCCTTTGTTCATTTTTTTTACATGGTAAATTGATGGGGTTAGATGTTTACTCCATTAAGATAAGTTTGTTTGTGCTTTCCTTTGAGCTGCATTTCTAGAAAGATTGATACACATGTTCTTAGCCTGAAAATTGAAAATTAATAGTCACTACATCTAAGGACTGGTAAACTGAAACATATTAAAGCTAAAGTTTTTTTTTTATATAATCAGCACAGGGGACAGTATTTACATTAGATAAGAAGTGTCCCTTGTGCTTATGACTGCTCTCCTAGGTAAAATCATCGACTGTGCCTTGAAAAAGTATTCCTACCTTGATGAAGTCACGGCGCAACGCGTCGGTACGCCATTTCCGGTTTAGAAATACGTCACTTCCGGTCACGTTGGGACGCATGTCCAGATGCAGCGGCCATATTGGTTTCCCTTCCTGCATGTGAATACACCCATGGAATGAGGTGGAAAGCGATTTGTAACAGGAAACAAATGTGACTGGAAACAATATGATGTACAAAGTGCCTAATTAAACAATATTACACTATGGGAAGTTCTGTTTGTGTCCTATATGATGTTTGAGTGGAGGTGGACGTGGAGTGGAAGTCCTGTGATCCCTTGCTGAGCTGCCTGGATTAAAGGATTGCCTTTGAGGAGAGCTATAGCCTTGGGGCCCTGTGTGGGTCAAGGTGGGGAGGTGAGCAGGCATTGCTGCCATTGGAGGATTCCTTTTGAGCACTAGAAGTGAAGATCACTGAGTGTCTTTTTTACATTATTGCATGGACTATTTGATGCACAGTGTTGGTTTATGTGTATAAATCACAAGGAGCAGTGGACTAAATATTTTTATGAAATATTTGGATGTATGGTTTCTCACAGAAATTAATAATCACTGATTTTGATCAATAATCACTGTTTTTTTATTTTTATAGATGAAACAATTATGATTATATAAGTTTGTCACATATTTATCACGGATATATAGTTTTTTTATTGAATATCATAATCACTGATTCTGATTAATTATCACAGATTAATTTGATGGATGAAATAATTAGGGGAATATAAGTTTGTCACAAATTATTTTTGATCACGGATTTATACTATTATGAGTTATGAATGTCACTTTTTATCATATTTATTATTTATGATATTTCACTGATAGATTAAGGCTTTGGATTTTTTACTTTTGATGGTACTTTAATACATATACAGAGATATTATTTTTAGCGCTTCACTATTTTAAAGGTGTGTTATTATATGACTTAATGGTTAAGGCAGAGTGACAGCAGCTGTTAGTATAGGGATTTAATTCATAATAGGCGCAGGAGGATACTTCCATTTTTTAGCTTTTATTCCTACCCCTTGAAATTTTCCACATTTTGTCATGTTAAAACCAAAAACATAAATGAATATTAATGGAATAGACTAATACAAAGTGGCACGTATTTGTGAAGTGGAAGTAAAAGGATAAATGGTTTTCAACATTTTTTTTACAAATAAATATCTGAAAAGTGTGGCATGCATTTGTATTTAGCCCCCTTTACTCTGATGCCCCTAGCTAAAATCTATTTAAACCAACTGCCTTCAGAAGTCACCTTATTAGTAAATAGAGTCCACCTGTGTGTAATTTAATCTCAGTAAAAATACAGCTGTTCTGTGAAGCTCTCAGAGGTTTGTTAAAGAACATTAGTGAGCAAACAGCATCATGAAGATCAAGGAACACTCCAGACAGGTCAGGGATAAAGTTGTGGAGAAGTTTAAAGCAGGGTTAGGTTATAGAAAAATATCCCAAGCTTTCAATATCTCACGGAGCACTGTTCAATCCATCATCTGAAAATGGAAAGAGTATGGCACCACTGCAAACCTACCAAGACATGGTTTCAACTGAACTGACAGGCCGGGCAAGGAAAACATTAATCAGAGAAGCAGCCAAGAGGCCCATGGTAACTCTGGAGGAGCTGCAAAGATCCACAGCTCAGGTGGGAGAATCTCTCCACAGGACAACTATTAGTCATGCACTCTACAAATCTGGACTTTATGGAAGAGTGGCAAGAAGAAAGTCAAAAGAAGTCCCATTTGCAATTTGCGAGAAGCCATGTGGGGGACACAGCAAATATGTGGAAAAACGTGCTCTGGTCAGATGAGACCAAAATTGAACTTTTTGGCCTAAAAGCAAAATACAATGTGTGACAGAAAACTAACACTGCACATCACCCTGAACACACCATCCCCACCATGAAACATGGTGGCGGCAGCATCATGTGTGGGGATGCTTCTCTTCAGCAAGGACAGGGAAGCTGGTCCAAGTTTGATAGGAAGATGGATGGAGCCAAATACAGGGAAATCTTAGAAGAAAACCTGTTAGAGTCTGCAAAAGACTTGAGACTGGGACAGAGGTTCACCTTCCAGCAGGACAACGACCCTAAACATACAGCCAGAGCTACAACGGAATGGTTTAGATCAAAGCATATTCATGTGTCAGAATGGCCCAGTCAAAGTCCAGACCTAAATCCAATTGAGAATCTGTGGCAAGACTTGAAAATTGCTATTCACAGACACTCTCCATCCAATCTGACAGAGCTTCACTCTCTAGATGTGCAAAGCTGGTAGAGACATACCCAAAAAGACTTGCAGCTGTAATTGCAGCAAAAGGTGGTTCTACGAAGTATTGACTCCGGGGGCTCACGCCACACTTTTCACATATTTATTTGTAAAAAAAAAAACATTTATAATTTTCCTTCCACTTCACAATTATGTGACACTTTGGCCCTGATTCACTATTGGGCGTGGGCGCATATTTATGGGCTTAAGCCCAATTTTCATGGGCGTCCGTCATTTTTTACCCTGCAACCTAATTCACTATTGAGCAGAGCCCATAAGCAGACGCCCAATCTAATTCACAAAAAGACACACGCCCGGAATCAGACTCACAAAACAGACTTGCTAAGAAGCAAGTCTAAAACCATGAAAAATCACTGCAGAGACATGTTCACTTAGAAATTTGCTTTGCCAAATATCAGGAGTTCACTTTAAACAATATCTGCTATTTCCAAAAAAATTAAAAATGTGTTAAAAATCGTTTTTTTCAAGGAAATCGACACAGTAAAAATCTAGAAGCCCGTGCAGTGTCTTTGGCAGATACAACTGAGCATGTGCAGAACACATTTTAGACTTCTGCCATGGGCGTTTGCTTTTTAGCCACTGACTAATAGTGAATCTGATTGTGGATTCCTCTGAGAGCCGGCACTCGCTCGCGACTATTGTGTTTAATAAACAGCACTCGGCATATCTTCATGTAATCTAACTAGATTTCCTTAGTTCTAGTGATTCTATTTTTGTTTCTTATCCTTTATAATTATTTCTGTAATGATTTTACTTATTTCAAAGGTCTAGATAATATTTATTTTGACAGCTGAATGTAAAAATAAAGGTCCACAATAAAAAAAAAAAAAAAAAAACAGCGTGGGTCCCCCCTCTCATCCATACCAAGCCCTTCAGGTCTGGTATGGATATTAAGGGGGAACTCCACGCTGAAATTTAAAAAAAAAAACAGCGTGGGTCCCCCTCAATATCCATACCAGACCCTTATCCGAGCATGCAGCCCGGCAGGTCAGGAAAGGGGGGGGACGAGCGAGCGCCCCCCCCCCTCCTGAACCATACCAGGCCACATGCCCTCAACATGGGGGGGTGCTTTGAGGCAGGGGGGCTCCCCCCCCCAAAGCACCTTGTCCCCATGTTGATGAGGACAAGGGCCTCTTCCCCACAACCCTGGCCGGTGGTTGTGGGGGTCTGCGGGCGGGGGGCTTATCAGAATCTGGAAGCCCCCTTTAACAAGGGGGCCCCCAGATCCCGGCCCCCCCCCTACGTGAACGAGTCTGCGGTAGATGCTCCCGCAGACTCCTTCACAAAAAAAAAAAGTGTGGTGTAAAAAAAACACAGTACAGGGTCTTTGACAAGTCCTTTATTAAAACAATGTCCCCCGAAGTAGATCCAACGTCAATCACGGCGGCGGCGGCAGGGACCCGAAAAAAGAAAAAAAAAAAAAGGTTCCGCTCCCGTCGGAGGCTTCCAGCCATGTGAAGAAGAGGCTAGCTGACAGTTCTTATATAGGTATGGGGCGGGGCCAGCCGGGCACATTATCCCCGCCCCTTACCTATTTGAGAAATGTCACCCTGTCTCTCCACTGAGGCTAACTAGCTGAATGCAGGAGACAGTCTGACATTTCTTATATAGCTATGGGGCGGGGCCAGCCGGGGACATCATCCGAGTGACCCGCCCCATGTCACATGCTTGCTGTTCCCGGCTGGCCCCGCCCCATAGCTATATAAGAAATGTCAGACTGTCTCCTGCATTCAGCTAGTTAGCCTCAGTGGAGAGACAGGGTGACATTTCTCAAATAGGTAAGGGGCGGGGATGATGTGCCCGGCTGGCCCCGCCCCATACCTATATAAGAACTGTCAGCTAGCCTCTTCTTCACAAGGCTGGGAGCCTCCGACGGGAGTGGAACCTTTTTTTTTTTCCTTTTTTCGGGTCGCCGCCGCCGTGATTGACGTTGGATCTACTTCGGGGGACATTGTTTTAATAAAGGACTTGTCAAAGACCCTGTACTGTGTTTTTTTTACACCACACTTAGTTTTTTTGTGAAGGAGTCTGCGGGACCATGTACCGCAGACTCGTTCACGTAGGGGGGGGGCGGGATCTGGGGGCCCCCTTGTTAAAGGGGGCTTCCAGATTCTGATAAGCCCCCCGCCCGCAGACCCCCACAACCACCGGCCAGGGTTGTGGGGAAGAGGCCCTTGTCCTCATCAACATGGGGACAAGGTGCTTTGGGGGGGGGAGCCCCCCCTGCCTCAAAGCACCCCCCCATGTTGAGGGCATGTGGCCTGGTATGGTTCAGGAGGGGGGGGGCGCTCGCTCGTCCCCCCCCTTTCCTGACCTGCCGGGCTGCATGCTCGGATAAGGGTCTGGTATGGATATTGAGGGGGACCCACGCTGTTTTTTTTTTAAATTTCAGCGTGGAGTTCCCCCTTAATACCCATACCAGACCTGAAGGGCTTGGTAAGGATGAGAGGGGGGACCCACGCTGTTTTTTTTATTATTTATTTAATTCACGGAAATAATTTAAAATTCAGCTGTCAGTGGGAAACCCCGATGACAGCTGAAACATTCCTTCTGTCCCTGCAGAGAGCTCCGCTATTATATTTGACATTAAAAAGTATAGAGACTGCAACATTGTATCCATTTGTATCCATAGCGGATATAGATGTTTTTATTCGGATACAAATAGATACAATGTTGCAACCTTTATACTTTTTAATGTCAAATATAATAGCGCAGCTCTCTGCAGGGACAGAAGTAATTACTTCGCTATTATATTTGCAGGCCGTAGATGGGGCAAAAATCGAACAATTTTTTTGCCATTGGTGGTAACGTCGGCCCATTGAACAACCGATTTTTTTTTTTTAAAAACGGTCAGTTTTCGCCCCATCTAAGGCCTGCATTTTTCTTTTTCTTATTCTTTTTTTTTATTCTTTTTCTTGCAGGTCATGGCTCATGTGCAGATTATTTATCTGTTAAAAGATCAGCCAATTTGCCGATCATTGCAGCTAATATCGGCCGATCTGCAAAATCGGCCAATTTTTATCCAAATTTACCAATTAAAAAAAGTTGCAAAATCCCCAAAAATGGCTGACCAATTAACCCACTAACGGGCTGAAAATCAGCCGATTTTTTTTGCGGACGATTTTAGACCCATGTAAAGCAGGCCATAGATGGGTCTAAAATCGGCCGATTTTTCTGCCGAAAAGAAAATCGAACGATTTTCGGGCCGTTAGTGGGTTAATTGGTCAGCTGTTTTTCGGGATTTTGGCACATTTTTTTTATCAGTAAATTTGGAACAAAAAATTTTCAACTTTACTGGTAAACAAAATATGCTAAAATCCCAAAAAATGGCTGACCAATTATCCCAATAACGGAAGAGGCCCTTGTCCCCATTAACATGGGGACAAGGTGCTTTGGGGGGGAGCCCCCCTTCCCCAAAGCACCCCCCCATGTTGAGGGCAGGTGGCCTGGTATAGTTCAGGAGGGGGGGCGCTCGCTCGTCCCCCCCCCTTTCCTGACCTGCCGGGCTGCATGCTCGGATAAGGGTCTGGTATGGATTTTGGGGGGATCCCCAAGCTGTTTTTTTTTATTTCAGCGTGGAGTTCCCCCTTAATATCCATACCAGATCCGAAGGGCTTGGTATGGATGGGAGGGGGGACTCCACGCTTTTTTTTTTTTTTTTTACATTCAGCTGTCAGTGGGGAACCCCGCTGACAGCTGAAACATTAACACATGGCTGTCGCTCCTACAATCCCGCATGAGTTATGTTATCAACTCATGCAGCATTTTAGTAGCGAAAACCAATGCAGCGCTCATGTTTCAGCTGTCGGCGGAGTTCCCCACTGACAGTTGATGTAAAAGTATTGCAGGGAATTATAAACAATTTGTAAAAAACCCGGCGTGGGGTCCCCCCTCCCATCCATACTAAGCCCTTCGGGTCTCGTATGGATGTTAAGGGGTAACTCCACGCTGAAATTAAATAAAAAACAGCATGGGGTACCCCCCAAAATCCATAACAGATACTTATCTGAGCATGCAGCCCAGCAGGTCAGGAAAGGGGGGGGACAAGCGAGCGCCTCCCCCCCTCCTGAACCATACCAGGCCACATGCCCATACCAAATTATTCAAACATTTGTAAACAGACCAATTAACTGAAATGGTTTGGAATTTGTACCCCAAATATAACGTTCCCTGAGGCGTTGGTAAACCGAGGTACGCCTGTATTAGTATTGCAATCCTTTGTATTGGGATACATAGAACCATCATACATGTGAATTGGCAACATAGCACAACATTTGTGTCACATTGGAGATATCTGGTAGTTACACTGAACTTGCCCAGGGACCTAAGATTGATTCACAGCACAGAAATACAGGCTGGATTAGCAATGTAGCTCCGTGGGTTAGTGGTTAGCACTACTGCCTCACAACTCTAGGGTTGTCGGTTTGAATCCCAACCACGGCAAGGAAGTAGTATGATCTCCGTGTGTGGCTGTCTTCAAATAGATGTTCTGGCAACATCTTTGCTTTCTGTCTAAGTGATCCCTAAAATGTGAATTAGAATGAGGCCTTGTCTGTTGAAACACCTTCAAAGCTGCACCTTATGTGAATGTCATACAATGGGGTAAGATAAGAGCCTGGAGCACTAATAGATTTGATAATGATGGTTTACACTCAACCCACTTTTGTGAAGGATTTGGCAAGCAAAGAGCTGACAGAGAGAGAGAAGAGCGAGCCAGTGAGATGAAGAAGAGTGAGCGAGAAAAACATACTGAAGAGTGATAAAGAGAGACATACAGAAGAGTGAGCGAGAGAGAAGAGCGAGCCAGTGAGACAAAGAAGAGTGAGCGAGAGAGAAAAGACTTGGTTGGTGAATCCACACATCAAACTTGTCACAAATACTGGTATGGATTTTTCCACCAAATGCAAAGCAGACCGCACGCCTTCAAAGATTTATTTCCTTTGTTAATTCTCCTGCTTCGTTCACACTATATGCAAATGAAAATTACTGTTTAAGTTGCCAATTTTACTGTGTTTTCTAGAGAATTACTAACTAGTTGTGTTTTCAATTGTGTGTAGCATTGCGATTTCTATTTGAGTCTAGATGTTAAATTGCTAATAAATGGCCAAAATCTTCAAATACCTTTGAACTCTCGCTGCAACAAATGGCGTACGTTAATACACTCACATTCACATTCATTATATCCAATATCAGGTACCATGTCAATTCACAAATCGCACCTGAAATTGCACACCCTGGATGCGACTTGTCATGCGATTGGCATGGCCAGCAACTTGCCCTTTGCATGGCAAATTGCACCCAATGTTACTGGGGGCTAACACCACTGTCACATCTAATCCGATGCGGCAATTGCCCAACTTACAGTGAAGTTGCACGAGTTCACAATCCAATTGGATGTGAACAGAGCCTACAGTGGCCAATAGGGTTTGACTTGGTCTACGATTTGCAAGTCGCCTGTAATGCCAATTGCATGGCAATCGCAAACAATGTTACTGGGGGCTACCCGGTCACATTAAAGCAGATTTCTAAGTGGTGTTATTGACACCACAGTCACATCATGTGACTTGCATAGAAGTTGCATGATTTCAAAGTTAGGGTACATGGTGATTTCAAGTGCAATTTGCAAGACAATCGACACCGATCTCTCAGCAAATTGCATGAAAAGTAGTGTATTCATTACTCTATTATTACTTGCGGCTCCGACCAAGTTTGAACCACAACAATATGAACGCTCCAATAGCGTGCACATTGAGTGGGACTTGGCATGTGATTTGCACAACATGCAAGTTGTAAATCGTCTGCAAAGTCGCACCCTATTGTCTGCTATTAGAGTGACCACATGGGTGCGTTTCAAACACTGATTTCTATAGTAGTACATGTACTACTTTAGTGGCAATTTGCATAGAGATCTGTGTCAGATGTCTTGAAAATTGCATTAAAATGGTCAACTTTACTGTAAGTCGCAGGATTTGTAAATCAGCTTTGCCCAGAGTGTAATGTTTGGTGATGTTTGATTTCTGGAGTGTTTTGCCAATTGATGGGAAATTCACCATACTAGTCAAATCGATTTGTCATTTTCAGTATTGCATACAAGATGTGGTCATGTGACTGTCTTAACTCATGTGAGAATCTGGAGGGAATTGTGACCATAGTAGCAATAACGGTTCCAATTGGGGTTCCCTTTCACATCCCTGCTCAATGTTCTGTTGTATGCTGCACACGTACATTTCACTGTATATATCTTTCTGATTTGTGGGGCCTGTATACCAAGGGTTAATGCAGGTAGGAAGCGGATTCATCAGGTGAAAACACTTTCACTGACCAAATTAAGGTCAGTGGTGGGTGTCGCTTCATTGGGTGTGGGGCCTTGTTTGGCGTGCTCCAAATACAACCTAGCTTATATAAAGATGTGCAGTAGGGAGTGATTTGGCCTGTTACTAGGCCGGGTGGTTTGTGACTAAGTCCTTGCTTGTAGTGGTTGGGGGGAAGAAGAGATTTTGTGCTGAATTGCCCCAGACACCACCCAGGCTGTGTTTGGAAGTGGGCTGGAAATGTTTGCATATTTTTGGCCTTGTAAAGTGTTTGTGTGTTATTGCACAATGATTGTGTTTTCTCTTTGCATTGAAAGCCTCACACATGTCAATCGTTTTGTTTAAAATCTGCTCTTGTTTTAATTTTGCTTGCTTATTTAGACTCCAATGCATTTTTCTGACAAACCTGCTGACAAATGTATGTGTAGGGGATTTGTAGAGGTGGGAGGGGATTTGTAGAGGTGGGAGGGTTTTTTTTCACATGCTTTGTTTTCTTAATATTTTGATCTGAAGACTTTTTTTTGTGAATGGATCTTCATACTAAGTGATTGTGTAAGTAAATCCTATGTGCATGAAAATGTTACTTGATTCATCTTCCCCTTTGTTTCCTGCTATAACCTGAGCACACACAGTTCATTAGAAGTATCTTTAGATTGTAAGCTCTTATGAGCAGGAGTGTTTTATTTTTGCCACATCAATCCTATTTTTGTGACTCACCAAGATATTGACTGTACCTACTTGTTCCTGCTGACCAAATAAATGACGATATATTTGATCAATAAATGTTTCACCGATGTTTTTGTGTTTATTTTATGTTCAATATATGAACAACCTTAATAGTTACTTTGTATACTTATATAATCTGCTCAAATGTAGCTTGTAAGAGCGTGAATATGCAAGTGGGTGCAAACTGGCTTTTTCAAAACCAAACAAAAAAACCCACTTGCACCACAATATTATGTACTAATGAATGTCACATTCACTGTGCAGCCAGCTACAGGTTTTCTACAATTCGATTTACAGTAATAAAATAGTCCACACTTTGTTGATTTTTGGCCTTTGGCAACAAATATTACCCAAGGTTAAAAAAAACAAATCAATAAGAAACACACATTTGCGAAAGCTATCATAGCCGCACATAAAAATGCGCGATTGCAAACAAATAAGCACCAAACAGGTGTCCGCATGGCGCATGAACGGCTATCCCGGAAGTCCGTCATCACGTGCGTGCGCACCCGGAAGTGGTTGTGGGGAGTGTAAGTGGATGACAAGTGGTTGGAGGTTTTGTGTTGGTTGAAAATTTTGATAACTTTATTGGCATTTGGACATGGCGAGAGCACAGTTATCAACTGAGGAGATGATCCTTATATGTACAGTAAGTGTGGCCATTGCAAACATGTTTATAACATGTGAGGGACAGGTAATTGCAATTTTGTGGGTGGGGCCTAGCAGAATCTCACTTGGTGCACATGCTACTTATCTGTACATTAGCTCCTGGGTATTGATGGGTCAATGATATTAACCACTTGCCTACTGGGTACTCATACCCCCTTCCTGTCCTGGCCAATTTTCATCTTTCTGCACTGTTACCCTTTGAATGACAATTGTGCGGTCATGCCACATTGTACCCATCTTAAATTTATATCAGTTTTTTTAGACAAATAGAGCTTTCTTTGGGTGGTATTGACTTGCTGCTGTGTGTTTTACTTTTTGCTCGATAAACCACAAAATAGCTCATAATGAATAAAAGTCTGTTTATATTATAACATTTGGTAAACTGGTAATTTAGCAACACTGATGTGCGTTGATGAGGCAGCACTGGTGGGTGGCACTGCTGGCCACAGGTGGGCAGAACTGTTGGGTGGCACTGGTGGGCACTGATCATCGGGGCCGACCCCTGCTTTGATAACTGCTGGTTCTCGGCAGTACTTTCCACACATTCTGATAGCGTGATGAAAGTGCAGCCAAGACCCGGCAAATGCATTTCCCGGTGATCAGCGTGTCATTGGACATGGCTGATCACATGGTAAAAAGCCGCTGTGATTGGCCTTTACCACATCACGTGATCAGCTGTGTCCTTAGGACACAGCAATCACGGAGAGCGCGTTCTGCCAGGATGTCATATGACACCCTCCCAGAGCTGCCTGGATGCAGTGTAGCGTTATTCGGCTATCTGCGGTCGCCAAATAGGTAACCAGCTAGGCCTTCATGGCTAATCTTTGAATATCTGGACATGTATACTGCGTATAATGCATTACATTCTACAATGTGTTGGTGTACATGGTATTACAGTGTGCAATGCGTTGCTGGATTCTGCATGACAGTGGACAGCGTATCACAGTGTGCAATGCATAGCTCCATCCTGTATGACAGTGTACAGTGCATTACAGTCTACAATGTGTGGGTGTACACGGTATCACAGTGTGCAATGCGTTGCTCCATCCTGCATGACAGAGTACAGTGCATTACAGTCTACAATGTGTGGGTGTACACGGTATCACAGTGTGCAATGCGTTGCTCCATCCTGCATGACAGTGTACAGTGCATTACAGTCTACAATGTGTGGGTGTACACGGTATTACAGTGTATTACAGTGTGCAATGCGTTGTACACTGCAGTGTGCACTAAAGCATTTTACACTCATGCACTGTACACACTAAAGCATTTTACACTCATGCACTGTACACACTAAAGCATTTGACATTTTTAGTGTGCAATGCGTTAGTGTGCAATGCCTTGGACAGTACAATACATGTGCATACCCTGAAAAAGGGTCCTGCACATTTTTGGCCCGGATGCGGTGCAATTTGAGGTGTGCAAAATGTTTGTCTCTAATTGCAACGCACACAAATTGCATGTGATTTGCCCAGGAGTGCGGTGTTAGACCACAATGCATGTATGTGAAGCCAGAATAAAAGGATGTGGATTTTGTCTACTTTTACTTGCGCATGTTAACATTATGTAAGTGCATTTTTCTTCTGTTTAACATGCTATAGACATGGAACATGCATTTGGATGTAGTGTTTTTGTATGTGCATTTTGGAAGTATTCTAAACACACATTGACCCTAGGGCCACACCATATCTTATGCAGGCCATAGATGGGTCGAAAATTGGCCGATTTTTTGGCCGAAAATAAAATCGGCCGATTTTCGGATCGTTAGTGGGCTATTTGTTCGGCCGTTTTTCGGTATTTTGGCAGATTTTTTTTTTCGGTAAAGTTGGAAAAAAAACCGGCCGAATTTGCCGATCGGCCGATTTTTGCGGCAATGATGGGCAAATTGGCCGATTTTTTACTGATAAAAAATCTGCACATGAGCAGTGACCTGCAAGAGGAAGACAAAAAGAAGAAAAAGAAGAAGAGGATGAAGAAGAGGATGATGATGAAGAAGAAGAGGATGATGATGATGAAGAAGAAGAGGATGAAGATGATGAAGAAGAGGATGAAGAAGAAGAGGATGATGAAGAAGAAGAAGAAGAAGAGGATGATGATGATGAAGAAGAAGAAGAAGAGGATGATGATGAAGAGGATGATGATGATGAAGAAGATGATGAAGAAGAAGAAGATGATGAAGAAGAAGAGGATGATGATGATGAAGAAGAAGAGGATGATGAAGAAGAAGAAGAAGAGGATGATGATGAAGAAGAAGAGGATGATGATGATGAAGAGGAGGATGATGATGAAGAAGAAGATGATGATGAAGAGGATGATGATGATGATGAAGAAGATGATGAAGAAGAGGATGATGATGAAGAGGATGATGAAGAGGATGATGATGATGATGAAGATGATGAAGAAGAAGAATAAGAGGATGATGATGAAGAAGAATAAGAGGATGATGATGAAGAAGAAGAAGAGGAGGATGATGATGAAGAAGAAGAAGAAGAGGATGATGATGATGAAGATGATGAAGAAGAAGAGGATGAAGATGATGAAGAAGAGGATGAAGAAGAAGAGGATGAAGATGATGAAGAAGAGGATGAAGAAGAAGAGGATGATGATGAAGAAGAAGAGGATGATGATGAAGAAGAAAAAGAGGATGATGATGAAGAAGAAGAAGAAGAAGAAGAAGGATGAAAAATGAGAGGAATTCCAGTATGGCAAAAAGTGTCCCTGCAGAGAGCTCCGCTATTTCTTTGACAGTTCCTTGACATTTACAGCGGTTGCAACATTGTATCTATTTGTTTCCGAATAAAAACATCTGTATCCTAAATGGATACAAATAGATACATTGTTGCAACCGCTGTAAATGTCAAGGAACTGTAAAAAAAATAGCGGAGCTCTCTGCAGAGACACTTTTTGCCGGCTGTAGACGGGATGAAAATCGGCCGATTTTTTTTTTACCATTGCTGGTAACGTCGGCCGCTTGAACAACCAATTTTTCATTTTTTAAAAGAAAAATCGGCCGTTTTTCTCCCCGTCTATGGCCTGCATAAGCATTAGTGTGCCTGGGGGAGGGGGGGACCTTTGGCCTTTCCAAACACAGTAGATGCTCCAAGAATGTTTCCTTGAACTCTTGAAATGGTTAAAAAGGAAAGACACTCTAGATAGCCTGCACTGAGAATTGACTGTCATGATGACGTGTCAATGATTATTTGCTCTCATTTTTCAGGAGTGGTACTGCTTGCGGTTGAAGCTGGTAGAAATCCACCTTCACGTCCTCCACTCACCTTCACTTGTGGCCAGTGGATATTTTGTGGCCGCAGGCAAGAACTGGCATCGAGGACCTGCATAATGACCCTGGCATGCCAGAGGTGGTTTGGAAGCAGCACAGCAATTTGACCATCCCTTTCCTCTATGTTGGTTTTAGGGGTGCAGAATTGCTTCTCGTTCGTGAACGGACTGTCGCCGGATATCAGAGTCCCCATATTTTCAAGATATGTTTTAGCCATGTTGGCTTATTTTTATGTTATTTTCCAAGTGTGTCGCACCTAACCGCACAATAGTGTGGTGCCATGCGTATTTGTGGCTGTGAATGGGGCTGTTTTTAATAGACGTGTGTAGGTGCAACAACGTTTTCATCATGGTACCTGCGCACATCTACATAGGGCATTGCATTTCTTTGCTGTGCTGGAAAATGTGTGTTCTTGCATGCGTTTCTGCACCACCAATGGTGTGAACAAGTCCTAAGGGCTGGTTCACACTATAGAAACAGTCTAGATGTGTTCCTGATGGGTTTTTTTCATGCCCTTTTGGCATGCATGTTTAGTGTGTTCCAGTACATTTTGGATGCGTTTTGGACATGTTTACATTGCATTTTTGTATCCCTTCCACTTATTTTTTTCTATTTTCTTTGTATTCAATGTAGTTAGGGACATGTGCGTTTTAGTACATTCAAGGACGTTTCAATGTGTTCCAGTACAGTTCTGTGCAGAAACAACGCAGCGTGGTCAACTTTGTTTACAGCACCTGCAATGCACTGAAAATGCAAGCGCTGATGTGATGTGAACTGGCCCTAAAGGTTATTAGAGGTCAGGGAACAGGACTGACCAGGAATTGTGAATTCAATCAGACTAGTGGTGAGATACAATCAGCAACTGTATAATAATGTGAGATCTGAGCTGTAGCTGATAGAAAATGAGGCACATTCACTTGATCAGTAAATAGATAGTTAAAGAGTGGGGCGGTGATCCATAGATTTGCATATGGGACAGGTGATGACGGGGTGGGGGAGGGGGTCAAGTTGTATAAGGAGACAGATTTAAAAGAGAAAAATGTTACAATGAAATATACACGACATGAAACTTGCACATTTCCTAATTGGCAGAAGAGTACATTCATCCACTTTCTAGTCATTAGGCAAAATCATAATTGTTTGATCAATATTCCTCGCACTGACACAACCCAGAAAATTGATCTCCATTTTTTAGGATGTTGCCAAGACTGGGATTAGAACCCATGACCCAAGTGCTGTAAGTTCTGAGCTCTAACCACTAAACCACTGTGGGAGACACAGTTTGAGTTATAATGTAGAATAGTTCCATTGTTTGAAAATGATAGAGCGAGCGCTGGTCACATGATATAGACTAGTAAAATGGTATTACACAAGATAAATATAACCACGAACAGTAGTGCATGAACTCGTGAAAGGTCATCCACCCCTGTGACAGTGTACTACACTATTGAGCACCTTTCTGGCTCCTGTGGCTGAGCTAATTCCTCCCCAGGACCATTTGGGCACCCACCCTGATGGATGGATGGATGGATGGAGCTGGATGACTAACCCATAACTGCCAGCATACCGCTGCACCCCCAGATGTGCGATGTGTATAACCCATGCACATTAATACTTTTGTTCTGGTGAGTGTAGACCAGTCCCAAGGGTGGTTTACCTTTCACGAGTTCATGCACTACTGTCCGTCACGGAGAGACCACACGTGCCATTCATAGGCACTCTCCGAGTTGGTACTCTCACACCAAGGACATTCCATTATTCAGGAATGATTATATGAACTTATTTTAGCACCATTTACAATATTACATCATTGTTGCAATTCTTTGCACTTTTTGGTTTTTACATGCGTTCATTATTGATCACATGCATTTATAGCGCTGCACTTGTCTTTACCATAGAATAGTTACGTGATTAAAGAGAATGAAGATATATAATTATATTGGGAAATTAGAAGTATATAAATTATTTGAGATATAAGTGTGAAAATGTTTAACATTTGAGTACAGAATGTATGACATTCATTAGTAAATGCATTAGTTTCCTGATCATTTTGGAGACACAGCAAGAAAAGAAATAGAAGAAAATAGAAAATTCTAATACAAGTATACTATTTATTACATTCTAAGAATTCTTTTGCCATCATGAAAACGCCAATGTAAATAAAGCCCGCGCTTGTGCGCCATCTAGCGAACATATCCGGTATTGCACCTAAAAATGTGCCAGTGATAGCAAAGTAGTCAATAGACGCTCGTCAATGAGCTTGCTAGACGCTGGTCAGACGACTGATTGACCGGAGTCTGCCTGAATGGTCAGTCTCTGCTATTACACTCACATCTTAGTGAATCAGGGCCTTTGTGTTGATCTATCACATAAATCCCAATAAAATACATTTACGTTTTTGGTTGTAACATGACAAAATGTGGAAAATTTCAAGAAGTATGAATACTTTTTAAGGCACTATATCCTCTGCCCCCCATACCTCGCAGCAGTAATCTTCCAGTGCTGTGGGAGTTAATAGGAGCCACTGGACCTGTCATAGGCACTGAAGTGCCAACTATGCCTGCCACTTCTGCCTTCCTCCTCCATTCATAGAAGCGATAGTATAGCTTCCAGCAGTGAAAAGTGCTCTATGAATAGTAGAGGTAGACCTTTCATTCATCTGTCCATCCTCGATTCATGGAGCACTTTTCACTGATGGAAACTATAGTACAGCTTCTATGAATAGGGGAGGGGGCCCTAAAGGGCAGGCACAGGCAACACTGTTGATGACTGCCTATGACAGGTCTAGCATCAGTTGGCACAGTTGACAACTGCCTATGACATGCTCAGCATATTAATCCCTGCAACACCAAAGAATACTTCTGTGGAGATATGGGGAGAGAATAGAAGATGTCAAATAAGAGAGGAGCCAGCAGACCAAGGGACACTTCTTATTCAATGTAAGTACCGTCTCTTGTGCTGACTTTTAAAAATTAAAATGAACTAAACATAGGCTTTACATTTTTGTTGTTCAGTTTAGATGTGCTTCAAATAAATGTAGCGTTTATGTTTATTGGCCCATTACCTTAATATGGCTGTCATGGCAAAACTATACAATGCAGAGAAAGAGAAGATGTTGACCTTGTGTATTAATAATAACTAATAATAATAATAGTTCTAATACATTATTATTATTATTATAATATACTGTATATTATATTTATTTGTATATCATATAATTTATGGGATAGATAGATAGATAGATAGATAGATAGATAGATAGATAGATAGATAGATAGATAGAAATTGGATTTTTCATTTTTAGCATTATATGTCAGAGAGTCAGACCCTTCCATATCAGTCATGAGCTCACCTCCCCCTCACTTTAAGAGTTCAAGTGCTTGTTAGAAAGCTATTTACCAACCATAAAGACTTTCTGTATCATGAATAGAAACAGAATGTAAGCTCATTGTTCTGGTGAATAAGGACTGAATAAGAAAGTAACCTTGGTGCTGCCTTCATACGATGTCAGTTTTACATAAGCAATTTTCTTTTATTCAAATGTAGAATAACATAGAGTATAAAGGCATGTAAGTATACTACTAAACCTGATATTAGCATATGCAATCACGATTATGTAAATAGCATTTTTAAAGTGTATCTATACCCAAAACTTTTTTTGCTGGTTATGGAAAGAATGGGGAAAGGTTAGAACCCTTGTCATGTTTTTACTGCTATTGGTGTTCTCTGTTAGAGAGATTTCCCTTCATTTTCTATTTTGGGGACAATTTTTTACCAAGACAGGAAAGGAAGGAATCTATTTGACAGAACCCCAGATAGCAATAAAACCTGGCAGAAGTTCTACACTTTTCCCAATCTATTAAAAAAAAATGATTTGGCTATTGATACTGTAGCCTCTGATACACAGAGCTAATCCTCACCACCCAGAAGAGAAAACTGAGTTGCTGTGGATTGTGGGAAGGACAGAACCTGCTGGGTGCAACTATGACTTTTGGGAGATGTAGTCCCCAGACTGACTAAGCTTACAGATTGGCAAAGGAATGACACATTCCAGCATGACTGTGGAAAGAAAAAGGAAAGTTGTTTGCAGGCTTGAGAGAGAAGTGGTGAAGACAGGGGCGGACTGACCATTTAGAAACTCGGGCACAGCCTGAGGGCCCGGGGTCAGTAGGGGGCCCCATGAGATGCCCCTGGTACCTTTTTCATAGGCTTTTTTGAGTTTGGGCAAGGACACAGGGGCCCCATGATCCCCTATTGCCCGGGGGCCCTATGAGTTATCAGTCCGCCCCTGGGTGAAGACTTTGTGGGAGACAGACTTTGCTGTAAACTGTTAGCAGAACACTTCTCAATAGCATCAGGGTCAGAGAGCAGACATAACCTTGGATACACTGCAGGTACATATACCTGGTTTAGGATGAACATTTGTTGAGCGCTCCAATTCCGCATCTGGGCCCCAATGTGCTTTCCAGCTGGGAGAGGGTTTAACAGACAGAAAAACTGTTGTAACATTGTTCCTTAGGCAGGACCCTCCCTAGTATAGAGTTTATAGGCCATTTTCTGAAGCATTAGCTTACTACCAACTGTATACCATAATTTCTATTGTTTATACAGTATATTTGCCAACTGTATATATTGTTCCATATTTTTGATAATGTTTTAGTGATATACTCCCAGAATGATGCCAAGCTCATCACACAACTGTGAAAATCAACTTTCACAACTCCTGTATGGATGCCACTAGATGTAATCCAGTCAGCTAAAGGCTCATCTCCCTATGTTGGTGTGTTAGGAAGGTAAGAGAAGAGCGGGGAGCCAGCCTTGATAGCACCTTGTGTATAACAGCCAGATTATGGAGAACTGCTAATCCTTCAGTAGAGCAGCGAGCACCCGAAGGAGGCTGTACAGGTTCCAATAATTACAATGCTTTTCAGGGGCATGGCCTCCATTTTCCAGCATCCTTTCCTTTTAAAAACCAACAGACATGAGGATAGAGCCTTTAGCAGAATGCATTACATCTAATGGTATCAATACAGGGGTTCTAAAGGTGGATTAACAGAGTCGTGTGATGAGCTTGGTGTCATTCGGGGGCATGTGAGTGCATTATGTTTCATTTTATCTCTTCTTAATAAAGATGTTTATTGCACTAGGGCATGCTATTCCCTGTTCTATTGTTTTTTTACATTTTTTTATTAATTAATAATTATATTAGATTTGAGGTTACGGAACCTATCAGACGGCTCTGTGAGCCACAGGTGGTGCATACCTGACATATACAGTTTAATAAACAGGTGGGCTAGTATGCATTTCAAAAATATAATTAAAGACCAAGCCTTGTAAAATCATAAGGTGTTAGTTTGTATTTTGGCCAAAATATATAAGCTCACCACCTGCACCAAGGATCCTCATGTCTGGTGAGTCCTACAAGAACAATTTATAGAGTAAAAAAGTGTCAGAGCTATTCTGCTCTGCCTCCAACTAATTCATTTGGCCCATCACTATAATGGTTTGCTTCTCTGGCCTGTGGGAATGGAAAGGGGAAGGCAGGCCTTTATGAATGGTCTGGAATACAGGTGGAATGGAGGCACTAAGAGCACCACAGGGGACCAGTACTTCATACCCATCAGCATTTTTTTTTTATTTCTTTGTTATAGTAATCCTGTTACATCAATTATTTTGGCACCAATAATTTAGCACAAATATATGCAAGCGCTAAAACTTTGTTCAGATTTTGGTGCATTGCAATGCACACTAGACATGTAGGCTGGTAAACCCATGGGGGCTTGGATGGAGCAGATGCTTTGCATGCTATTAGCAATTCAAATGCCCTTCAGCCTTAGGCAGGTGTATTTAGCGGAAAGATGCCCCCCAAAAATGCCTCCCCTTATCAAAACTCAAAATAAAAAGAGACAAATGTAATTTAGAAATAAAGACAACTCCTTCCCTCTATGCTTTAATTTATTAAATTAAAATGAAAAGTAACCCTCAGGGGCCTTTTGCTTTATCGTTACTCTGGTTGTTCTCTTCTATCAAATGTCATATCAAAGCTCAGAAGTGGGGGAGAAAAACTTTCTCTATCAGACTAATTGATAGTCTGAGCCAATGAGGAGAGAGAGACCCAGGAGAGCCGCAGCTCTCGTGCACACTAATGGATTGAGATGGGGTTCAAGTAAGTACTGTGCGGGGGGGGGTTGGTGAGGTGCACTGCTGCACAAAGAAGGATTCTTACCTTCATGTATAGAATGCATGAAGGTAAAAAGAACTTGAGCCTTTACGACCACTTTAAAGTTAATTAATTTTTTCAGTAAGAAAATTACGTCTACAAAAATACATAGTAGGAGCACATGTATCAATGGATAGATTAAGGGCAGGTGTGCCTGGAGGAGCACATCCATCCTAAACGCCCAGCTAAACCAAAATGACAGCAAAGGCAACCAGTGCATCCCTGCATCTAAACTAACCAACTACACAAAAAAAATGGCAACCGTCCCAACCTATAATTAGCCTTAGTAGTAAGGTGCACATGAAAGGGCAATGCACATCGCAAACAAATTATTTTTTTTTGTGGAAATGGAAAAGAATCCAGTAGTTAGAACCTCATGGATTAGTTGAAGGGATCAGGTGAATCACCCAGAAATGCAATAGCGGGGACATTTTCCAATGTGGACACTAGTTTTGGGGAGCTGGGGGGGCCCTACGAGATGCCCCTAATTTTCAAGGATTTTCTCTCACTTTCAGTTTTGGCTACAGAACGGGAAGTGCAGGTAAATCTTCCCAATGGGACACGGTAAAAAAAAAAAAAAAACCTGTCAGGGGTTATAACCCTCCCTTGCTCTATCCAAAATAAAGAAAAAAAGTTTTGCCTACAGTTCTACTTTAATGGATTTTCCCTTTTCTTATGTGCCAGAAAACCCCCACCTTTATTTCCCTTTGCAACAGCTGCACAGCCCAAGACAACCATAAGTGGAAATGACATTTGGCGAAATGCCAGTTCTAACTATATGTTGGATAGGGTCACAGATAGCTATTATATTTCCATTTGCATAAATGATATTCAGTAAATTGTCAGTTGCTTCCCTCAATCTCCCCTCACATGTATTTTGCAGTGCATGATTTAACAGTGTCTACAGTCCTCTATGTATACAATCATAATCTCTCAATGAGAAAGCAAACATTTCTGATTAGTATTTTTGGGCTTTAGACCATACCATGGCTTGATATTTGCACATGTATACACGGTCCAATAATCATTTAGAGGGGTTGGAATTGATCTGGATTGCTCAGTCTGTCATTTCTGTGTACGTGCCCTGACAACGGTGTACACTGCAATGGTTTTGTGCATATACTTGTTCTTTAATCCTTATGGTTCTGGAATGGGAAAAAAATACAATGCAAAAATGTCTGTTCAGCTGTCTGTGCAGCTGCTGCATCCCAATAAACATGAATGGTACTGCCTGCAGGCGGATGCATGGAACACATGTGCATCCTGTGCAGGCAAAGATGGCCCTTCACACGGATGTATGCGTAAGTCTGCCCGGTGAATGAGGCCTAACAATGAAGTACAGGCAAATAGCACAACTTACAAGATTTCTAGTAAGATCAACTGGAGTTTTCTTGCACTTGTTAAAGGATAAGTTCACCTTTCAATATACAATAAAAAATTCAAATTTTTTTGAAGGTAAAAAAATGTGCAAATATTATTTTTTTATTTTGGGATCCTGTAAAGCATTGCACCAGTGATCAGTAGATCGCTGATGCCACGCAGGTCTCCTGCATACCTGTCAGTGTATCTGCTTCCTCATATCTCGTACAGGGATGCCGATACTTACTGACAGGAAGACTCAATGAACTATCACAGCGCTCACACCACCATGGTAGTTCATTGAAAACTATCATCTGACAGCCACAAAGGATGCTGGGACTGCTGGAGTTTTCTCATTCCCAGAACACTGTGAATGAATGACATGACTGGGTGGACAGAGTCCCACACAGCCGCATTTTTTAAAAATTGTGACAGCTAGTCGGAGGAGAAAATCCCCCGCTAGCTGTCACAACGTGGGATCGAGGGGGTTCGGGGGCCGGTCCATTCATAACATGTTACATGTTACACCCTGAATATGGGTGGGGATTTAGTAAAATGTTACGATAGGTGAATTTATCATTTAAACATAAGAATATAACAAAAGACTTTCAATTGAATATTTAAAAGACCAAAAGGGAGAAATAAGAGAAGCTCATTGCAAGGCTTGGGGGGGGGGGGCTGATGAAAAATAGATGGTTGAGCTGAGTTTTTATCAGCCCCCTCCCCCTTAACTTCAAACGCAGCTGGATGTGGTTTTACACATGACACAACTGTGATCTGTTGTGATAAAAATGATCCTTTCTCTTGCATTCTACAGTATTGCTACTGAAAGCAACATATTCAAGTGAATGGGGTTCGCCACAACCATGAGGAAAGTGCTAGGCACACAGTTGCGGGGCGGTAGTCCCATTAAAACAGCAGGGCCGGTGCTTCCATAAGGCAAACTAGGCAGCCGCCTAGGGTGCACTGTTACCTAGGGGAGCCTGGACACAGCACAGGCCGGCAGTCTCTCTGTGTGGAATGCTGCCACATCAAGAATGATCCTTCAGCTGAGAGGAGGGGCAGGCAAGAGGGAGGAAGAAAGGACACAGGAAGATGCCCGGTGTCTGGGGCCAGTGTAGCAGCTGAGCTGTGGCTCCTTCCAGTGTTCATCTCAGACTCAGTCCCTTACTGCAAGCCGGCTGGCAGCTGCTGATCACTGTGGAGTTGCCGCCCTTCTATCCTCATTCATTAGTAGAGGTGGAGCTGCGCCTGTGGAGAAAGGTAATGTCTGACTCTGATGCCTCGTGTCTGTGTGAGTGTAACCCGGCCATCCAGCCATCCATCACATGTGCAATGTGTCAGTGAGTGACGACATCATCAGGATCCCACAACCTGCTCTTCTAGTGCCTGGTGGGCCTGCTGATCTGTGTCAGTATTGGTGTGTTGTGTTGTGTCGGATCTGTCACTGTTTGGGATCACTCAGTTCAGGTATTCTCTCTGTGTATGTGGGATGCCTGCTGTCACAGCATTTTATCTCACTATTTCCTGGGGAATTCCAGCCTGGGATCTGTCAGACCTATCTTATGACACTTATTTTTTGCAAATTAAAAGAAATTTAGCAGTTTAATGTTTTGTTGATTTAATATTTACTACTGTTTTCAATTTTTTTTTTTTTTGGGGGGGGGGGTGCGCAAGTAGCTAGTCTTGCCTAGCACTCTGATAAGTGATCCATACTGTTTAAAAAATTAATCCATTTGTTTCCAGTTAAATTGCTGCAGTTCCATTTATATCCACTAGATGGGGATAACAAATTTGTCCAAGCTAACCACCCAGAGTTGTGTTATACATTCTTTGCATGCAGGTCTTGTTAGATCTCCTGCAGTACCTGGATTCTTCCTCTCTCTCTCTTTTTTTTTTTTTTTTTTTTTGTGACAGCTGTTCTCTTAAATCTCACAAAACCTAATAAGTTCACTTGTATACTAATGATGCCTCTCAAAGGAATCATTTAAGATGGGAGCCATGTCCGATGTCGTCCTATTGATTCTACATCGATGTCTTAATTGTTAATGGTAAATTATTTGTCCTAAATTAATCTTCGCTTTATTTTCGTCAACAGCTCTGTCGGCCTTGTTACTCATTCCCTCCCTTTGCTGATTAATGTGGCAATGTTATGAACATCTCGAAAGCCTGTTCCGTTAATGCATCACCAGGCCGCCATTCCACTGACTGTTCAAGATGACATGATACATAGAGTGCTGGCACAAATTGGATCGGCAGCTGTGTCCTTGTTTCCTATTGATTTATTCCTTGAATATTCCTGCTCCCTAATCTACATCATGTGTTGAAAGTTATGTTCATTTATCACTTGTTGTTACAGTCTGCTGTGACATGAGTTTTATGCTCAACGAAACATTTTTTCAGTACAGAACATCTATTAATGCTAAGCCCGAAAAAAATATAGATTTAACATAATGTCATTTCAAAGATATTGTAAATGTAAATATTTTACATTTCATTATTAAATCATAATTTATTCATTCAAGATTTTAAGATTTTAGTTTGAATCTATCACCAATATTGATACATAATTTATATTTTTTAAAATACAGTGTTTTAATTTAAAGTCCAACTCTGGGAAATTTAAATATCTGACTTTGTGGTGGGGCTGCGTCCGCACTGCAAGGGTTCACTGCTCAGTTAGCTTAGGGAGAGGAGAAGGTAGATGGTACATTTTGTAATTTTATCATTTTTGGGGCGTTAGTGAGGTCCTTGATGCTTTTTATCTATTTTGAGTACACTTTAAATTACATGAGCCTGTGCTCATGTAAGCAGATATGGACTGTCCCTTGGCTTCACCACGTCCAGTGCAAAGCCATGAACCCTGCATCTATCTTGATGACATCAGGACCTTACATGATTGCATGTAATATTCTAATTTTCTGAGATTGTGGATTTGGGGTTTTCATGAGCTGTAAACCATAATCATCACAATTATGACAAATCACGGCTTGAACTATCTTGCTTTGCATGTAATGAGTCTATCTCATATAATAGTTTCACCTTTTAAGTTGCATTACTGAAATAAATGAACTTTTGCACGATATTCTAATTTTTCGAGTTTCACCTGTATATGCAGCTGGTAGGGTCACCATTATAATGAACTGAGGAAAAGCAGATGCTCATTTTAAAAGATATCTAAACCCAAGAACAAAAATGTACTCTATTGCAGCTTACCAGTTCTTAGGTGTGGTGGGTGCATTACGTTTCTTTTTTCAGACTAAGAACATTTAAGCAAGTACAGAAAATATCTGTTTTGATGGCATCTTCCTTCTAAACCACAAATATCCCCGCCCCCATATTATTATGGAGATAAAGTGAGAGAAGGGGTTTATTGTCCAAATCAGGAACGCAGCCTAGGGAGACAATAATTTCCCCCTCAATAAATGTGTGGAGGAGGGAACATAGCTACTTGGGAACAGTAAATTCATTATCAGTGTCACCAGGTAGAAATAAAGGAAAAACTAATGTAGTCACCACATTTAAGGACTGGTAGGCTACAATTTTATTAAAATGTTCAGGGGGTTAGGTTAATACTATATATTTTTTTAATAGATATGGGAATGTGATTCAACTAAAAATGTAAGCTTCAGAAACATCTTTGCAATATTAAATAGGTATCATCTATCTAAGTAGAAACCTGTACAGTATTTTGAATTATACCTCTTTTTGTGTTCCCCTTGCTGCTGTGTTTGTAACAGGGTGTTAGGTCTCCTTTAGGTTTTCCCAACTCTTTTTCCAGTCAGTTTGGACTAGCTACACCTGCCCACTTGTTACCAGTGTGAACTGGTAAACGTAAGGGAGGGGGTTATATTTCCCCCCATACAGGCACAGCATAGTTCATTTTCTGACAATGGTACAAAGAAGAAAAGTACCATGTTAGGGACATTGGGAGCATGACTGGTACTGAGTAGTTTATTTATGTAAGTCAACTGTCCATATCTATGAAGATATTTATGAGAAGTTAGATGTTTTTCCTTAAAAAAATGCCTGGAGTACTACCCATTACTAAGATTTTGTAGATATTTAGATATTCTTTCATTTTGAATACAAGCTGAACTGATTGGACTGGACAATCCATCACTGCATGTGAAGCTGGGAAAGAGAGTGAGTGAATTGTTTAGTGACAAGGGTGTGTATACTCTTGTGTAGTCTGGACTGGAGTAGCTAGTGTCCATCCCGTGACCTTCTGTGGAAAAGTTAGGGTAAGGCTGGGGATATGCTCACCCATAACTGGAGGGGAGATCCCTGCAAATTCAGCAGCAGAAGCAGTCTTCCCATGTGTAGCAGGGGCAATGTGTGGCAATATTGACTTCTAAAGTCTCCAGGAGCCAATCCTCTGGGAGCTGTGCAGAGGCTGTTTTCTGCTTCCCATGAACAAATGGTGGGGAGAGAGCTCGGTTCCTAAATCTGGGATCAGCAAAACTCAGCTGGTGCAAGGCAGAGCAGGAGGACCAAACTTTTGCCATGTACCTCTGCGCACATATGCCTCAGACTTCAACTTCTAAACCTAAATTCTACCCCTCCTTTCAGTGCAAGACCTGGCCCAAAAACACCAATTCTTTCCAAAAGCATTCTTCCCAATGAAGGGTGCCCTTGCTGTCTTTTTTTTTGCAAAAGGTGAACTTCAGTTTTAATAAAAATTGCAGATTTAAGAATATTATTTAAAATTAAATTACATGTTAAAAGAGCAATAAACCCATTTTTTTTTGGCTGTTTTTATTTTGGGTTACAAGAGTACATTTACTAATGTACTCGTGTCCCAAAGTCAGCTGATAGTCGGCTATTAACTGACAGGACAGAGCCCGGCAGCAGTCAAGAAGAATCGCAAATGGTCACAAACCACCGCAGCTGCCTGTCAGGGTCCTGCCCATGGTAGGAGTTCTGGAAGATATGGCATTTCTGACAATACTCTACATGGCCGCAGAAGTACACATCAGCCTCAGTCTGGTGCCAGACGGCCTTTATAAGGAGGCTCATCACTTCCTCTGGTTGCTGGATGATCTCTAGCTCCCTGTGCCCTGGTCCTGGTTCCTGTGATTCTGACTTGTGATTTCCTGTTACCGACTCGGCTTGCTCCTGGTCCTGTCTATTCTGATTTACCCCTGATCTGACCTCGGCTTGGCTTACGGACACTCTTTATCTCTCTCCTCTGTGAATGACCTCGGCTATCTCATCTGACTATGTCTGCTCTGATTCCTACCTGGTACCTGACCTTGGCTTGAACCGACTATCCAGTAAACATCCAAATCCTGGAAGGGCTTGCATACCACGCACAGGCGCCTCCTGTCTGCAGACCTATCTCTGTGCACCAGCTGTGCTTCTCAGTGGACCACCAACCAGCAATCCTACAGGCGACCTATACAACTTTGGGCCAGACTCCCACTGTCCCACTCTCAGGGGAGTCCAGAACTTATCCACAAGGGAAGCCCTCTCTCCATTGGCCTCCATCACCAGGTATGTGATACTGCCTAAATAACAACTGTATAGATCAGAGAGCCAGTGACAGACATGCCCACCCCAGTGGGACAGCTGCAGCATCCATAGGATATTAAAACATCAGAGTGAGTAGGAGAGTTCATTATTTTATGCCATCAAACTTCTCCTTTAAAGCTTTTTTGAATTTTGTATTTCAATGGTTTTTATTAATTAATAACAATTAACACAGGAGCAACAAATCACGCCCACGCAGGGGCTATCAATTGCACATAAAAGAAGTAGAAAATTAAACAAATCAGTGCTCTAACACCAACAGGGCAAAAGATCGCCCACGCAGGGGCTATCAATGTCACTTAAATAACAAAACATAAATATAACACTGATAATAACTCAGACTAAAGGCAGCTATCCACTGCTACACCAAAAGCAAACAGAAAAAAAAAAGGGGGGGGGGAGGAAGGAGAAGTACGAAAGAAAAAAGATAACCAAACCAAGAGCAGGGATCCAAGAACGCCAAAGCCGAACATCACATCCCCAGACTAGCCGGGGGGAGCGTGGGAAAGGTATATTGCACCCACGGCTCCCATATTTTCAAGAATTTACATTGGGAGTCGTTTCAGATATTCGACATCTGTTCATTGAGCATCATAGCGGTCATACAGTCCCACACCCCCTGAAGGGGGACAAGTGGGCTCTTCCAGGCCTGAGCAATTGTTCTAGAAGCCGACAAAAACAAATAGAAAGCCAACTTCTGCTGATGAGCCAAGAGGCCCGGTATGGGACGCTTTTTTGAATTTTAATTATTAAGATTACATAAGCTTGAGCTGGATCATCCAATGATGTGTGAAGAAATATGGGTTCATAATTATACTGGCCTCACTTTCTGTGTCTGTCTTTCTCAGTATAGATACTGGTTTCTTGTAACTAATGTTGCATTCGGCCCTGCCTTAATTCATTCAGAGCAATAAATTGTGATAACAAAGGAACATGGCTGTGCCTACAATGAGATAATCTTTGAAAACAACTTTTTGCACTGCCTGAAAAGGCACACTTGCATTCACTGATCACAAACACTTCATCAGTCCTTCTGGAAACCAAGAAACAACACGTCTTGAATAGTGCCAATGACATACTGCTGATTCTGTAGCCCTTTATACACCAAACTATGAAACCATTGAACAGTAATTGTCCAAAGAAAGCTTCATTATTACATAAGGATGGGTATGTTGGCTAATGATGTAACAGATGTCATTGGTAACACAATACTGATGCTGGAGTATGTGAATATACATTTTATTTAAGATCCATTATAACAAAAGGTAATGTCCCTTCGGCATTTCACTAACAACTGCAAACATTTTAATAGTGGATGTAACTTTAAACCATTACGCAAAGATTTTTAAATGTTACAAAACACATCATGTGCAGAAGAAAGCAACTAACATAAAAGAAGGGATTTTCTCTCTGTTGGAAGATTATAAATATAAAAGTAATAATTCTACTAAATTACGCCACTTAGAAATATTATGCTAGTTGAAAAACAAAATTGTGAAAAATCTGCTATCAAGACAAACAGCAAATGCTTCATAGAGCATGCAAAAAGTCAAGAAAAGACTGGTAGTGGAAACTCAATCAAACTTTAGACCCAATTTTACTTTTTGCCACATCCATTTGGTAATGAAATAAAAAAAAATGCAACAAAAACCCCCCTGGGACTTTAGAGGCAGAACCACACATGGAGTATATCTAAAAAGCAAAATGCCAATTTTTACTGTAGAAAAAAGACATAAAATCATAGGAGACCATGTGTCTCCAGAGGTAAAATAGCCATGAGGTTTACTGTATTACACAGTATAAATGTACATATACAATGAAATACAGTACTAAGTATAACTCATCCTGTCAAATTACACCCAATCGATGCCTAAGATGGTATGGAGAAATCAATGCGGGGGAAGTCTCCAACTGCATCCCAACATAAATTAGAAAAATATCCTTCTTCAGGGCAAGGAGTATGGATATGGGTATGTCTACAATGAAACAAATCACCGATTAATTATATTGAAAAAATACACATATAGTATTGCTCTAGTATAGAACAGTACATATTGGCAAAAATAGTCCATTAGTGCTTACTTACATTGCAGTATATATGCATGAATTGTACAAGGAATTCTCAATATGGACACCGGGGGACATCCCTATGTAAGCACACGGCCGCCATATGGTACATGCCCGGCGCCATTACATCACCCTGGGGGATCTCTAGTTCACTGGCACTGATCAAAGTAGATCCACTATAACAGTTGAGTGACCTGTTTGGACCTTTTCAACTCTATGTGTCGACTTACACCCAAGGGACTGGTGAAAAATGTTTATACAGACAGATTCACCCTCCAATATAGTTCTGTATGTCCTTGTATGTACTCATTATACACTTTTCTTGATGCACATTATAAATATCTTTTGTGTTCCCCCTTTCTGGGTCTGTTGGGAGGTCCTTGTGGCTTTTCGGGTGTTCCTTGGGGGCCCTACGGCTGACCCCGGAGCATCTGGATGAACAGCAGCCTTGTACAATTTATGGATATATACTGTAATGTAATTAGGTACTTATGGCCTATTTTGTCCCATTTTTAATGTACTATTTTATACTAGAGCAATATGTGTATTTTTTCTTATAATTAATTAAATGGACCCAAGGTTTCCTAGCAGAACATTGTCTAAAGCATCACTCTGCAGCACCCACTTGCCTTTTTTCCATGCTGCATCCTGGTGCAATCTCTTCCCAAGTAAGTGTGTAGGCATGTTGCCCACATTAGGTAGTTAGGCAGTTGACTGCCCCAGGCTGGGGAAGGGGTTAATGGCTTTTACTCTGTTCCTGAGCTTTTTGGACCCATCCTACACACCACGTGATAAATAAATAAATATATACAGTATATATATATATATATATATATATATATATATATACTGTATATCTCCTAGATTGTAAGCTCGAAAGAGCAGGGCCCTCAATCCCCTCATGTTTTGCATTGTATTGTTATTGTTCTGTCACATGTTCTGTCCCCCTTTGTAATGTACAGCGCTGAGCGAACTATCAGCGCTTTACAAATACTGTATAATATATATATACACAGGTAAAACTCAAAAAATTAGAATATCGTGCAAAAGTTCATTTATTTCAGTAATGCAACTTAAAAGGTGAAACTAATATATGAGATAGACTCATTACATGCAAAGCAAGATAGTTCAAGCTGTGATTTGTCATAATTGTGATGATTATGGCTTACAGCTCATGAAAACCCCAAATCCACAATCTCAGAAAATTAGAATATTCCATGCAATCAATAAAATAAGGATTATAAATAATATAGTGCAGCGCTGTAATGCTAATAGGGATATAAGTAAATAAAAGTAAGTAAAATGAAATAGAAGTTCATAGAGTCCTTTATATAGTAAAAAGTGATTGCAAACGAAAGTTTTGTGAAGACCTCCTCAGCATTAGATAGGTGACTGGAACCAAATAGATAAAATGCGCACTCACCGACCGTGCATTTAAAATGCGCATGTATGCAATTTTATCCAGATAATCAGCCAGGCATGCGGATCAGCCAAACGCATAGGTCATCCCTCTCAGGTAAAAACATCAGCCTTGGGTGCAGTAATATGCCTCTAGGTCCAGAGAGCCTTCTTGCCCAAGGTGGTAAGGTAGGTTAAGCTCCCTCTACTGGTTGCAAGGTACCCTAGGAATTGGCTGCTGTAAATCTGGAACCCTCCAACAAGAGGGTCAAAAACAGAGAGGGAATGCCAATAGTGTAGTAGGTTCAAACTTAGTTTATTAGATCAATAGTAACATACTAGCCTGGGTCAGATGCATATACAAACACTGTCAGCAATCAAGCGGACTGGTAAGTAAGATGAAAAATGGAATATACCTTTAGGAGGAGCCAGCAGCAAGTGTGACTTCCTGACCACTGGGACCACAAGGAGGTCCGGTGGCCCCTCTTTTTAACTTGCCTGTTAGTGCATGTATATTTCATTTTTCATCTTACTTACCAGTCCGCTTGATTGCTGACAGTGTTTGTATATGCATCTGACCCAGGCTAGTATGTTACTATTGATCTAATAAACTAAGTTTGAACCTACTACACTATTGGCATTCCCTCTCTGTTTTTGACCCTCTTGTTGGAGGGTTCCAGATTTACAGCAACCAATTCCTAGGGTACCTTGCAACCAGGAGAGGGAGCTTAACCTACCTTACCACCTTGGGCAAGAAGGCTCTCTGGACCTAGAGGCATATTACTGCACCCAAGGCTGATGTTTTTACCTGAGAGGGATGACCTATGCGTTTGGCTGATCTGCATGCCTGGCTGATTATCTGGATAAAATTGCATACATGCGCATTTTAAATGCGCGGTCGGTGAGTGCGCATTTTATCTATTTGGTTCCAGTCACCTATCTAATGCTGAGGAGGTCTTCACAAAACTTTCGTTTTCATTTTACTTACTTTGATTTACTTATATCCCTATTAGCATTACAGCGCTGCACTATATTATTTATTATTCATGTTATGACGTCTAGTGATTCCTTGGAGTGTTCCAGCAGCTGATTTTTGAGCGCTCGCTTTACCTATATCCCATAATAAAATAAGGATTGTACATAGAACAATATTGGACCTCTGAAAAGTATAAGCATGCATATGTACTAATGCTGCGTGGCATGGAAGCTATCAGCCTGTGGCACTGCTGAGGTGTTATGGAAGACCAGGATGCTTCAATAGCGGCCTTCAGCTCTTCTGCATTGTTCAGTGTCATGTCTCTCATCTTTCTCTTGGCAATGTCCCATAGATTCTCTATGGGGTTCAGGTCAGGTGAGTTTGCTGGCCTTCAAGCACAGTAATCCCACGGTCATTGAACCAGGTTTTGGTGCTTTTGGCATGTGGGCAGGTGCCAAGTCCTGCTGGAAAATGAAGTCAGCATCCCCATAAAGCTCGTCTGCAGAAGGAAGCATGAAGTGCTCCAAAATCTCCTGGTAGATGGCTGCGTTGACCCTGGACTTAATGAAGCACAGTGGACCAACACCAGCAGATGACATGGCTCCGCAAATCAACACAGACTGTGGAAACTTCACACTGGACTTCAAGCATCTTGCAGTGCGTGCGTCTCCATTCTTCCTCCATACTCTGGGTCCTTGGTTTCCAAATGAGATGCAAAAGTTGCTCTCATCAGAAAAGAGGACTTTGGACCACTGAGCAACAGACCAGGTCAGTTTTTCTTTAGCCCAGGTAAGACGCTTCTGACGCTGTTTATTGTTCAGGAGGAATACGACATTTGAAGCCCATGTCCAGGATCCGCCTGTGTGTGGTGGCTCTTGATGCACTGACTCCAGCCTCAGTCCACTCCTTGTGAAATTCCCCAACACTTTTGAATGGCCTTTTCCTGACAATCCTCTCCAGGCTGCTGTCATCCCTGCTGCTTGTGCACCTTTTTCATCCACACTTTTCCCTTCCACATAACTTTCTATTAATGTGCTTTGATACAGCTTTTTGGGAACATCCAACTTCTTTTGCAATTACCTTTTGAGGCTTTCTCTCCTTATGGAGGGTGTCAATGATGGTTTTCTGCACAACTGTCAGGTCAGCAGTCTTTCCCATGATTGTGATTCCTACTGAACCAGACTGAGAGACCATTTAAAGGCTCAGGAACCCTGTGCAGGTGTTATGGCTTAATTAGCTGATTAGAGTGGGACACTTTGAGCTGAGAATATTGCACCTTTTCACAATATTCTAATTTTCTAAGATTGTGGATTTGGGGTTTTCATGAGCTGTAAGCCATAATCATCACAATTATGACAAATCACGGCTTGAACTATCTTGCTTTGCATGTAATGAGTCTATCTCATATATTAGTTTCACCTTTTAAGTTGCATTACTGAAATAAATGAACTTTTGCACTATACTCTAATTTTTCGAGTTTCACCTGTATATGTGTGTGTGTATTTCATGGGGGAAGGCTGGAGACAGGAGCTCACTCTCCCGCTCTATCAAGATGCTGTAATCCTGTGGACCCACAAAAGCGGACTGCTGCAGTCTAATTTAGTGAGTTAGGGATCATATTCATTACTGTTCATTTTGGACTGTGCTGCAAATCGGCAGTAAAAGTTGCATCAACTGGTCTGAAGTTACATTACAGGGGTGTATAATGGTTCCTGGTGTATAAAAGAACTTGGGTCAGTAAGGTACAATTGAGGTCCATTACTTAGGGTTACCTTGGCATCAGGAGTGGATGAAGTAAGCAGTTGCCACAGATCACCAAGGGCTGATGTAAGGTGAATAACAGCCTGTCAAGAAGCTTGGTACCTAGTCTGAGAGCAGTGTCCTCTGGTAGCAAAGGGATCGGTGCCTGACTCCCTCCCCAGCAGTCAGTTTCTCTGAGCAAATGGAACTGAATCCGCATTATGGAGACACCAGCTCCATCGCATGGTACAGGAGAAAAGGAGTTATTAGTGCTCCCATGAGGTCCATGCAGGTGCACGGTGGGACCCAGGGGCGGACTGACACGTCATGGGGCCCCCGGGCAATAGGGGATCATGGGGCCCCTGTGTCCTTGCCCAAACTCAAAAAAGCCTATGAAAAAGGTACCAGGGGCATCTCATGGGGCCCCCTACTGACTCCGGGCCCTTGGGCAGTGCCCGGGTTTCCAAATGGTCAGTCCGCCCCTGGCGGGACCCTATTCTATCATTGGGAGTGAAGTAGCAGAGATACGCTGGACAGGTGGAGAGGGCATAGGCCCAGCAGTGTCCCTCCTAACTGTAACAACTCACAGCTAAGGTGTGCAGTGACAGCATGTCTTACTGGGACTCAGCACATATGCTCATGCATGTGGCTCATGGCTCACGTGAATGCAGCCATGCCTGGTCCTGGGTACTGATGAGCTTGCACTTAAATTAAAGGTATCCTATCTGCCCACAAACTGGCATAGTCCACGCTTGTACAACATGGCGTAGTTGCAACACATTCACTAGGCCATCCACATGATGTAAAAGAAAATGATTTGTCTGACCAGGCCACCTTATTTTATTGCTCAGTGGTCCAGTTCTGAAGAGCATGTGCCCATTGTAACCACTTTTGGCTATGGACATGGGTCAGCAGTATACTGACTGGTCTATGACTATGCAGCCCCATACACAACACACTTCAATGACTATTTTTCTGTTTTCAACACAACTTCAGGGACAACATGTTTACTTGCTGCCTAATATATCCCACTGGCTTTCAGATGCCATTGTAACAAGATAGTCAATGTCCTTCACTTAACCTGTCAGTGATCATAAAGTTACGTCTGATCAGGGTATATTACAACTTATTTCTCTAGATTTAATGTGTCTTTAAGCCTTGCATTGGAGGCAGGGGGGAGGGGCACTGCTGCTATATGGAGTGGGGCATTAATTAGAGCAGCGATGTGACAGATGTCACTGGTAACACAATACTGATCTTTGAGTATGTGTTAATATAAATTTACCAAGATCTGTCAAAAGAAATGTTAATTTCCCTGTGGTATTTCACTAATGCAAACATTTTAATAGTGGATGTAACTCAAACTGTTACACAAAGATTGTTTAAATGTTACAGAACACGGCATTTGCAGAAGAAAGTAATTGACAAAAAAAAGGAATTTTCAGTCTATTTGGAGATTATAAATGCAAAAGTAATTATTCTCCTAAATCATACCTATTAAAATATTATGATGGTTGAAAAAAATCACTGTGTGAAAAATCTGCCATCAAGACCAACAGCAAATACTTAATGGAGTATGCAAAATGTTAGGGAAAAACTTTGATTGGAATCATAGTTAAACTATGTACCCCATTTTACTTTTAGTTGCATCTCTTTATTTATGGAACCAGGTTTATATTTAAAGCTGAACTCTGGAATGGAACTGAGTTCAGGAATAGGGGTGGGCCCTCTTCATCTTGACATACATTGCAGTAATTGTGGTCCTGCATTGTACTTGATGATGTCAGAAAACCTGTGACCAGTGGAGCAACAAAGGGAAGTGGTCTAGAGAAACCAGTTGCAGAAGTTGGGGGACCTGCGCCAGAATGAGGAGTAAGGTAAGTTTATCAACTTATTCCTCCACACTTAGATTTAATGAACTTTTAACCTTGCAGTGCAGAGTTGAGTTACACAAATATTATTGGTAATGTTAAAATGGCGGTGCCATTAGGGAAATAAAAGGGTTCTCAATACTGACCTCCTGAAGAAAATGCTAGTGGCCTGTGTTTTATTTAAAGTGTATACATAAACCTAAAAATTAGAACTTGGTGGTTTATTTTTCTCTTTCCCTCACACCAAACATTATGATTCCATTTACTTGGAATGAAAGGTTTCCTGTTTGTACCTGACCACACTAACCCATCCATGCTAATGTGGTCAAGCTGCATCCGTACTTCTTCTCTGGGACTTACAAGATGCCATGCCAATGCATGGCGTGCCTCTAGTCCATAATCAGTGTTATCCCTAGCTGGATTCCTCCAATGAAACCAGGCACTTCCCACCCTTGCAGAAAAGAGATGGGAAACCTTTTTGGTCTGTGAAATATATTATTGGAATTGTTTTGTTATATTTGTTTGATCAATTAAAAAAAAGGTTGATCATTTCAGACATTCGGAGCTGTCCTATATCCTCTCCACGCTTCATGTGTTATCTCAAAAAGTCTATTTAGCCCACAGTTGTTATCATGGAATGATTAGCCTTATGTTGTAGATATAGCAAGTGAATGAATAAACCTCCCAGCAATGCTATTACTAGGCTAAAGCTAGAGGGAGCTGTAATGATTTGTAGTTTGACTTCAGGAAAGTAATACCAAAAAGCTCACATTAAACCCAAAATGCAAGTGTGCAACATGTATTCTTGTCTCCTCTTTAAATACAGGTTAGTCACACTTTGTTTATGCTACCTTTCTTCAGTTTTGCTTGTTCTGACACTCACTTTGTCTGTCTAGTATCCTATATGCTAGTAATGTTAATTCTCTAATACAAATTGATGTGCTTTTCTATGTGCCCTGCTGTGCCACTATAAAGAAAGTAATTATCTGTATAATGTGTTCCATTTCTGTTTAGCACATTAAACTCAAAATACAAGTGAGCAACATGTGTTTTCTGTCACCTTTTTAAATACAGATACTGCAGGTTGCATCTTTGTCACACCTTGCACTCAGATCACCGATAATCCTGTAAAATAGATATTTGAGAACAGGTGTGGTTGAATCAAAAAAAAGTTGGTAAAGCTAGCACCACTCAATGCTGTGCATTTTTCAACCCACAACAGAGCAAAGAGCCGAGTGCATTTCTGGTAGACCAACAGGTAATTTTCTATACTTCCATATTTCCGGGTAAAAATGCATGCATTGCAGAATTTTACTGCCTATGTTTTTTTTTTTTAATTTTGGCCTGATACACACTTTAATCATAGCCCTATATTATTATTATTATTATTATTATTATATAGGATGTATATAGCACCAACAGTTTGCTCAGTGTTTACAATATATATTGAGATAATACAGCAACCATACAGTTCAATACAAACCCTGCTCCTGGGAAATCAATCAATAAACTCCTATATTTCCACCCCCACCACAAAAACACTACTTTCTCCCTAGAAAGTATACAATCTGATAAATCCTTTTTGTGATACACATATAAATCCCCCAAACTAACTATTATTATAATCAATATCTCTTCAACTCCAAGTGTGTTTAAATAAATCCACACATAATTCCAAATAAATAGAATATAAAAATATATAAAGAAATATATGTAGTAAACCCAAAGTGTCCAAGTTCCAAAAAAATATTTTCCTATAAATCCAGTAAAGCAGAAATCGATCCTAAGTACTCCGTGATAACCTCAAAGAAAAAAAGAAAAAAATTCATAGTGTATTACCCTTAAAAAATATATATTTATATACTTCACTCTGTGCGCAACACAAAAACACATCAAAAATTGTGCAAAATAGATTAAATATATATCAATCCAAATAAATCAGCAAATAAATAAATAAAATAAAATCAAAATTAAAAACTAAAATAAAAAATATAAAGCCCAAAACGTGAAAAATCGTGATCACTCCAACCACAAGTGAATGGTGATACTAGGTACTAGTACCCTTTAAACTCCAGCCAAAAGTGATACCAGGTACTATTACCCTCTTCCAGTATTTTCAGGCATGAGCTGACATAGAAAACCCGTATCTCTCAATCCTTCATTTTCAGGGGTATTCCTCATAGAAGTAAAGAAAGGCTCTTAAGCAGGATCCATAAAAAGGAACAGATTTTAATAGAAACTTACATATAAAACAGGGATATCCAGCTTCCAGCACTGATCTCTCAAGTCCTAGGTTGAAAACCACATGTTTCCAACCAACAAAATGGCTGCAGCAACACTTCCGGTTAGCGTGTGTGCGTGATGACGTTACTCCTCCAACGTGTTTCGTCACTTCCGGACTTCGTCTGAATCCCTTCGTCTGATCCCTTCAGGCGAAGTCCGGAAGTGACGTCATCATGCACACACGCTAACCGGAAGTGTCACCGCGGCCATTTTGTTGGTTTAAGAGCCTTTATTTACTTCTATGAGGAATACCCCTGAAAATGAAGGCTTAAGAGATACGGGTTTTCTATGTCAGCTCATGCCTGAAAATACTGGAAGAGGGTAATAGTACCTGCTCCTGGGAGTTTACAATGTAAAAGGGAGGGGCTGGTGAAACAAAAGGTAATTACTGTGGGGGATGAACTGATGGGAGAAATACAAGATTCAGTCATTAGCTGAAGGTAGGATAGGCTTCACTGAAGAAATATGTTTTCAGAGATTACCTAAAAGTGGACAGAGTAGGTGATAGTCGGACAGATTAACGTAAAGAGTTCCAGAGGATGGGGGAGGCTCTGGAAGTCCTGGAGATGAGCATGAGAGGAGGAGACAAGGGAGCTAGAGAGCATGAGGTCTTGGGAGGAGTGGAGAGGATGGTTTGGGTGATCGTTGGAGACAAGATTGGTGATGTAATTTTGGCAGAGTTGTAAATGGCTTTGTATGTTATTGTTAATGTTTTGAATTTTATTAATTGGGCAATGGGAAGCCAGCGGAGGGATTGGCAGAGAGAGATGGCAGACATGGAACAGTTGGTAAGGTGGATTAGTCTGGCAGCAGCATTCATGATAGACAGAAGAGGGGATAGCCTGCGTTTAAGTAGGCCAATGAGGAGTGAGTTGCAATAGTTAAGGTGAGAGATAACAAGGGAGTGAATAAGATGCTTACTGGCTTCAATTATTAAAAAGGGGCGTATTTTGGAGATATTACAGAGGTGAAGTCTACAAGATCTGGACAATGATTGGATTTGAGGCTGAAAGGACAGATTAGAGTCCAGGATTACACCTAGTACCCTGGCATGAGGGGAGGGACTGATGGTTGTATTATTGATCTTGATGGAGAAGTCAGGGGAAGGGGCATGGGCACCCCCTAAGAACCTAGGCCTAGCCTCCAACCCCTGAAAGTAACACTAGTATTAATCTGTAGTACTAAAGTAATGTACATTGTCAATGCCAAAAGTATCAGGACATCGTGCATTGAAATATATACCAAAAGCTCCTGGACCTTGCAATAAAAACAACCAAACACAACCTGTGCCAAGATTCCAGCATTAAAAGTAGCCTACTAATTGACCAGACAGCTATGTTCTAGAGAACCTGGCATGTTTTCTAGGTTTAAGGAGTGTGCCTCTGGATCAGGGCTTTCAGAAATTTCTGAAGTATATGCCAAGCAGAAAAGCATATGCAGTACATCTCTGTAGTACATGTACATTTCTTTAAAAATGCTCCAAGTAGAGAAAATTGCCTGGCAAATCTGTCAAATTCCAGTGAGCCCTCAAAATTGTGGGCTAAAAACATAATGCCTCTGTTGCACAAAATCCCAAGTAGTGTTGTCACCACTACCTTCTGGACTAAGTAGCTTGATCCCAAACATTATCTTTCCTGCTGCACATGTATATATTTGTATCTTTCTCAGCAAAACATTCCTGCTATATTAATTCCCCTCGGCATTCTACACACAGTGTTGGAGGAAAAGGGGTCTTCAGAGATGTAGTTCTGGGAGATGCAGCATGCCTACGTCAATGGGAACTGATATAGAACACCTTGCTGATACTCCCTCCTAGCCTCAGCTCCTGAAATAATTGGTGATTGGAAGACTAGTGATGACATCACAGGGAGTAATAAATGTTGTTTTTGTTACAGGAGGATGGTAAATGAAAAACAAAATTAATTCTGAGACATGCTCTAGAGCAGTGGTGGTCATCTTTCTTGATATGGGGGGTCTCAGGTGTAGCCCCCGACATCACCAAAGAGCTGCACAAAAAAATTACATGAATATTTATTTTTCAAAGATCGTGGGTATACAACAGGATATAGTCAAATGGTGGTGGAGATTGCGGACATGGTACAAGAGATGGTTGGAGACTGTGGACATAAAACAGCAAATGGGCAGAGACTGTGGACATAATACAAGTGATGGACAGAGACTGCAGACATAACACAAGTAATGGAGGGAAACTGCGTACATGATATAAAAACAGTCAGAGACTGCGGGCATGATATAAAAACAGTCAGAGACTGTGTGCATGATACAAGAGATTTTAAGGTATAAACCCTCAAAAACAAACTGCGCTAGGAATATATAAATGTGAATCAAAAAAATGTACACGTATCTCATAACATTCTATAAAATATTAATGCGGAGCTTAAACTCTAACAAATAGTATTAAAAATACCGGTATATAAACGCATGAAATGTCCAAATAATTCAGTCCTTTTTGTAATCACCATGTGAAGTTAATTCATAATCATATTCACATTCCAGTAATCACCATGTGAATATTAATGAAACAATCTGAAGCTGTGCCGTGCTCCCCTCTCAGGTATGCACTCACCAAACATATTTGTCTTCCATTCTCATGGTTGGCAATTTAAGCTTTTGGATATATAGTTCTCCAAGGAATAGACCCCTTTCAAGACACAGAATGGATTCCTAAAATGATGGTTCAGACTCTCCAAGATAGTAATGACTCTTTCTGATACTCCCATCTATTTGTACAGCATAAGAGAACGCAGACCCATGGCTATAATAACACAGTACTACAGCATGTTCCGGAAGAAGTGACGCTTCTCCAAAAAGCCTTACAATACCACCATTTAGCCCACCCATGAATACCACATACTGATAATTTACAATGCATTTTAAAAAATGCCATTAATAAAATATATATTGGACACTCTTACTTTTTTACTGTTACATCGAAGAAAATGTTATTTCTTTTTTCCCTAGCAAAAAATGCAGGACACCGAGTGTGCAACAGAGTATTGATACAGTTCCTTGCATGCTTGATATAGATCTATGTGGAAGATTTTTTTTTCTTTCTTTGCCTACAGTATAATGTATCCTGAATTATTCATTTTTTAAACTTGACATTTAACAAGAAAGGAACTTTATTTATTACCCTTTCTTAACCCTGAGAACACTTTCACATTCTGACATTCCACTGAATTTAACAAAAGGCTTGAAATGATGATAAAATGATTCAGAAACATATCAATGTGTGCAAGACAATGATAACATCATTGTTATATGCACATGAATGCAATCACAAGAATCGCATGTCAGAAATATTCCATTCTTTGCTGATTTTGGAGTATAAGCTTTAAAGGTGACATTGTTATCTAATTTACTGTAATATCAGTCAATTAAAGCTAAACTCAACTGATAAACATCCCATTTTGGTAGTTCCCCTTTCCCTAGTATAGTAAGGCTCTAGTGTATGTCTGTGGGGACCCATTTATCTATTCTTTAATATTAATTTGATTTTCACCTTTTTTTTCCTTAGAAAACCTTTTCTGAATGAGAATAGACAGAAGGGAAGAAAGGGCATTGCTTTGAGCAACATGAGTTTAATATACAGTATGTCCTTTGGATATGGACAATCTATTTAGTAGGTTGGGGGTTGGGTGTTCAGTGTGCTCATTCCTGTATTTTTATGCATGAGTGCCCTCAAGGCCACTGGGCAGTGATTGAGCACATTGAACGCACTTCCATCATGCCAGAAAGGTTTTGGGCTCATTTATACATGTTTCAAATTGCGGCATTGGACACACTTTTTTTAAAGCACTTTGCATGCCAATCAAAGTATCTGTCACTAAATAAAATGGTGAGCTTACAGTCTTATTTTGCATGTTGCATTTGTTTTGCTTCAATCATTTTACCGCATGTCACTTTCTTGGTGCTTCAAAGTGTCTCCAAAGCCTCCATAGAAGTCTACAACAGGACTCGCTGACTGCATTTTCAGCTTTGGAAGGGCTTTTACTCAGAGTTAGCTCTTCTTTTTTTGGAGGTATTGCAGGTATAAGATATCCCAGAGTGCACTGGGAAACCAACAAGCAAACTGGAAAGGCATCACCAGCTGTTATTTCTGGTTCATAGGTATATTTCCTGAAAGTGTCTGCTGCAGACGTCACATCTGATGTGCAGCATGGAGCAGCAGGAAGTTAAGTGAGGTCCAGACCAGAGCGGAGCAGCTAACAGACGGCACACATGGCGTGCAACATAGGAACGCTACAGGAGAAGGTGAGCAGGGACCAGAGAGAGAGGACTGAGCGGCAGAGGGTCAGCAGATCTGGGGGACTAGAGCAGGAGAAATTAGCAATGTCACACGTGGTGTGCAGCTTGGGAGCAATATAGCGGTAGGTGACATGGACAGGAGAGAGAGGAGGATCAGCAGGCCATAGGATAAGCTGAGCTGGGGATTACTAGTGAATGGGGGATCAGCAGAGCTGGGGGTACTACTGAGCAGGGGATATTCTGAACGAGGGTACTAATAAGCTGGAGATCTGCTGAACATGGGTACTAATTATTATTATTATACAGTATTTATATAGTGCCAAAAGGTTTGCTCAGCGCTGTACATTATAGTGGGGGACAGTACATGAGACAATACAGTAACAATACAATACACGAGGGGTTCGAGGGCCCTGCTCCTTGGAGCTTACAATCTAGGAGGGAGGGGATATTGGTACAGGAGGGAATGGCTGTGGGGGATGGAGTGGTAGAAGTGGAGGAGATCAGCTGTTAGGTGAGGGCGGGGTATGCTTCCCTGAAGAGATGGGTTTTCAGGGTGCGCCTAAAGGTGAGGAGGGTAGGTGACAGTCTGATGGATTGGGGTAGTGAGTTCCAGAGCATGGGGGAAGACCTGGAGAAGTCCTGGAGTCAGTAATGGGAGGAGGAGACAAGGGAGCTAGAGAGTAGGAAGTCTTGTGAGGAGGGAAGAGTACGTGTTGGGTGGTATTTGGATGTCAGATCGGTGATGTAGTTTGGGGCAGTATTATGAATAGCTTTGTACGTCAATGTTAGTAGTTTGAATTTTACGCGTTGGGCAATCGGAAGCCAGTGGAGGGAATGACAGAGGGGGGTGGCGGATACGGAGCAGTTGGTAAGGTGGATGAGTCTGGCTGCTGAGTTCAGGATAGACTGAAGCGGGGATAGTCTGTGATGAGGTAAGCCGGTGAGGAGGGAGTTACAGTAGTCAAGTCGTGAGATAATGAGGGAGTGAACGAGTTGCTTAATAGTTTCTGGGATTAGGAACGAACGTATTTTGGAGATGTTGCGGAGATGGAGCCAGCATGAATTTGCCGGCGATTGGACATGGGGCTGGAAGGACAGACTGGAGTCTAGAGTGACGCCTAGAACTTTGGTTTGTGGGGTGGGACTGATGGTGACATTATTGGTCGTGATGGAGAGGATGGGGGGGGGTGCGGGCTGAGGAGAAAACTAGGAGCTCGGTTTTGGAAAGGCTTAATTTGAGGAAGTGGAGTGACATCCAGTCTGATACTCTATGTCGTTTGTAATGAGGCAGAGGTCTCCTGAAGAAGGGTACTATTGAGCTGGGGTTATACTGGGCCCCTAAATTTGCCAAGCTTCATTAAAGCTTACAAAAATCATCAATGAAGCATCATCAAAGCATCACAGACGCATCACTGGAGGATCAAAAAAGCATGTTGGAGTGGTAAGTGCTTTAATGTCAAAACAAGTGTGAATGACCCTTTAAGAAATGTGTTTGCTATGGGGTTATAGACTAGAATGATGGTTTTAATTATTTGAATTCGAATTGTGTTGTAATAAAGCATTCTTTACCCTGGCCATTCCTTTCCTTACAATGACGTTTTAGAGTGTTGGCTGATAACAGGTCTATTAGGGAGGTACAGTATATTGGCCATTCCCTTCAACTGAGGTGTTTATGACTGTATATCTGTTAGATTGCTCAAGCTTGCAAGGGTGATGGTTTTATTAGGGTTTCCCAGACTGGAGTGTAGATTCAGCTAATAGGCATGAGAGGGCCTGTACTTGTCGTGGTCTGATAAGAAGGCTCTGGCATCAGTTAACGGAATAGGAGACTTGTGACGTGAACAAAATGGCTGCTATTTGTGTGCCCAGTACGCATGGCCATTACACCCTCCTTTTCCTGTGTAAATGCATTTAGTACAGTTGCCTTCTCCTTGTCTTTTGTAAACAACTTCCCTTCATTATCCTTTATGGAGCCAATATGTTCTGACCCCGCTTTTTTACTGTTAATATTTTTTTAAAATGTTTCCGGATTTTTTTCACTCTCCTCTATTGTAGTCTCTTGTAGTCTATTTTAGCCTCCCTGATTGTGTTCTTCTTCTTATTGTTTTCCTTGTATTGTTGGAATGCTGACAATGGCACCTCGGACTTATACACCACAGGGCCACTTTGTGTTAAATTTGGTTAGGAAGGAGCTAGTTCTTATTTAGTCTAGTAGACATATAATAAATAGAATTCTGCAACATTACACCCTATCGGGTGCTCAGCCTCATAAAGTCTCTCCTTTTCATTGGTTATGTGGCTGTCCCCTTGCCAATGTCACCACCTACAATGCAGGACCTCAGATGTTGGCATGGGAGCACCCGCTGTTGAGAGAAAGAGGAATAAAACAAGTATTTGTCTCTGTTATCTCTAGATGAAAAAAAAACCATTCAAGCCTATGAGGGGTGGAGAGGTATCACAAAGAGGATTTTTATCAATTGAGCATAGTTCAAACAGGTAAAGAAATAGATCCATGGCTATCCTCCTTCAGATAATTCCAGCTTTCTGACAGTCATACAGGTGACATTATATCACTCTGATACTCTGAACAGCAGTGGTATTTTTTTTTTTAATCTTTGGTGTGACTGTTTTCTCCTAATAGTTCTCTGCAAATGTGAGATGTTTTTTGCATGTACTATTGAAGAGAACCATTGATAAACTTAAAGTGGTATTAAACCCAAATCCAAAAATGTAATATATTGTAGCTTACCAATCTTTAAATGTGGTGGCTGTATTCATTTTCTTTTTTCCGGCTTTTCCCCTCTTTTCACCTAGTGATCTGGCCATTAACTCAAATCCTGTATTAGCCCTGGTTTACATATATGCGGTCGTGTGGGCCGCATTTGCGCGGGCACTAGAGCTCATTCATTTGAATGGACTCCCGTGCCCCGGGACACGCAGGGAAGAAGTACCTGAACTTCTTTGGAAACAGCAGCCCGCACGGGAACCTCAGTTCCCAGTGCAGTTGCGATTTCCTGTGCAGGCGGCTTGACATTAGAATTAATGGCACCCGCCCGCAGGTCTGCATTCTTCTGTGCGGGTGGTGCGGCTGCACGGATTTTTGTGCAGATCTGCAGCGGCGCCACCCACACATATGTGAACCTAGCCTAAGGGTGTCCCCACTCTGGATGAAGGAGCACAGGGGACACCTTTGGTTAGATATACTAGCAGATTTAGATACACTAACAAATTGAAGCTGAACTCCAGCTAACACTTTATAAGCAATTACAGCTATAAGGTAAAGGTTTTACATAAATAAATAAAAACTGGTGATTGTAAACACCCCTGATAGTGTTAAATGGTTTATCTCATCTCTGTAACTGACACGTTCTGCTGGAGAGCTTGTTCTTTTGAAAACAACAGACTTATTGGCCAGATCACCAGATGGAAATAGAAGAAAAAAAGCCTAAAGTTTAATACCACTTTAAACTTGCTAAACTGGCATAATTGGTTACAGTAAATGTATGCCTCTAGTTATCTCTGTGGTCTCCCTGAGCTGGGGTGCTAACTTAATATATGTCAGTTTCTACTTATAATGTTAAAGAAAAAAGCAAGTTTTCACATTCTGCCTTTTTTTTGTAATTTGAGAGTAGTCTTTACAAGCCCAGGCTAGTGTAAATATTGTTTTGTAACATTTAGCTTGTCTACATGACTAAGGCTGGGTTCACACTGATGGGGTGCGGAATTTGCAGCTTTTTCTGTGCAAATTCCGCACCGCATCAGAATCTCACCCCGTTCATGCGAACCGATGCGGGTGTGTATGTTAAGTTAACAACACCCTGAAATCAGTCAGCAAAACTCTGTGCGATGTGCAGCATCGGACCGCATAGGTATGAATACCCATGTGATCTGATTCTAGTGCGGACTCAAAAAAGAATCACATGCAATGTACCGCATCGCAATAGTGTGAACCTAGGCTGAAGGATTCATAAATTTCGGTCCTTAAACCTTTAACATTGACTCCAAAACTGCTTGACATGGGTTCAAATGGCCACAGCAGCCCATTTATTAACAAATGAATAAATAACATAACGTAACAATTTCAAACAATGCAAATTTTACAATGTAACCAGGAGGGGGTCTTTGGGTGTCCCTAAGGCACACTTTATGACTATAATCAGCCATGTCCTCAGCTGTACCCTAAGCGGCTCGGAGACGTTACGACTCACACTTTCTTAGACTTTCCCCCAGGGGACCTAGCTCCTGTGAGAACCCCCAATAACCACAGAGAGGGAAAACCATACCCTAGGTGGGCCCCACGTTTTAACAAATATTGTTAATCACTGACCCCCCAAAGACCCCCAGACTCACCAAGTTGCTGTGACAAATATCCTTAATTTTTTTTCGTTTCGCTTGGAATAGAAAATCGTAACCACCAAAATACTACCCCCACCACCACAAATACACCAGGAACCCAGAACCCAGGGAGGGAGGGGAAGTTTCCTCTTTGCCTGAACTTTTGGGAATGAATACCCAGCAATCCTTGCAATGGACTACCCTTGCGGCTCCACCCAGCCCATCTGACCCTCAGCCTCCAATCAGATAAGAACTACGCCCCTATTTTAACCCATCTCTGACCTGTTCCTCCCTTAGTCATGCCGACCCCGCATCCATTTTTCTTGTCCGGGTCGCACTTTCTGCACGGATAAACAGTACAGTACATAGTGCAACTACCAGCTTGATTCTATGTATTCTGTGCCAGGAACCATACATAGTGATACATAGTGATTTCGCTATTGAACTGCTCTCATGTAGTTACCGGAGAAAAGGTAATGGACTGTTAGAAGCAGGTAGCCCTGTTCTAGGTTTGTCTAAACTCTGTCCACTGTTGTCTATGAAGGTAGACAATCAACTGTGTAAAGTGTAATGTATATACAGTATACTGTAGAGTCCCCCATTGCAATTCCCTAGTCCTCAGCCTTGGCCTGAATCAAGCTGCTTTCTAAACAGTACAGTACTAGTAGACTGCAGACAGCTTGAATGTAACAAGTTTAACTACTTCCCGACTGTCCTATAGCAGATCTACTGCTACAGGGCGGCAGGGCTGTGCAAAATCATGTATATATATATATGATTATGTATTTCCGGGTAAGGAGCCCTACCCACACCACCATCGGCAGCTTCAGCTGTCAATCACTGGGTACCGGCTGGTGATTCCCTGCCGGCTCCCGGCGATTGCCAAGTATCACTGATGGGGGAGAGGTCTGTACATAAACAATACAGATCTCTCCCCTGTCAGCTCCAGCATGCTGCTTGGTATTGCTCTGCAGCTTGCTTACACAGTAAAACACACTCAGGAAATAATGTGAAACACACACAGCACACAGTTAACCCTTTGATTACCCCAGATGTTATCCCCTTCCTGCCCAGTGTCATTAGTACAGTGTCAGTGATTTTCATTAGCACTGATACGAGTATTAGTGTCACTAAGGATGTCACTGACAGTTAGTCAGTTCCTCCCCAGTGTCAGAATGTCCACCGTAGTCCCACTATAAGTCGCTGATCGCCGTCATTACTAGTATAACAAAATAAATCAAATAAATCAAAAACTGCGCAAATACCCAAACCTACTTGTGTACAAAGCAGCAAACACACCAAGAGGATATCCTTTCTAAATCACAAATACAAATAAATCTCTAGTTTTGCGCTAAGTGAAACATAAACTAAAAAGAAAACAAAACAAAAAAACACAAATGATGTACAATTAATACATATTCAATGAAGGACAGAAAGAGAGGTGCTGAATAGTGAACTCCCTTGTTTTCTAATGAATAGCTGAAAATCTTCAGCCTCCTATAGACAAGGAGTGTATGTCAATTCTACGAGATCAGGACGGTTTGAGGAGCCTCTGATGATACATGTGATCTGACTTGAGTTATATGAGTCTGGATGGAAGTATTCATAACAGGCGTTTGTTGACTCCCTATAGTTAAGGGGTCAAAGGATCTGGTAAGCCTCCAATTTGTCATCACAATGATGCAGTATTCATGTTGGTGGTTATGTTGGAATGAAGATTTTCAGCTATTCATCACAAAACAAGGGGACTGTTCTATACATCCTATAAGGACTGCTCCACATATGTTAGTCCTATTTGCACTATAATTTCTGGCATTGGTTAACTATTGAGCACCTCTCTTTCTATCGTTCATTGAATATGTATTAATTGTAAATCATTTGTGGAGGGTTTTTTGTGTTCTTTTTAATTTATGTTTCACTTAGTGTAACACTAGAGATTTATTTGTATTTATAAAAAAATAAATAAATAAAAATTCCAGTATATGTACCGCCATTTGTAGACGCTATAACTTTCACGTAAACCAATTAAATTGCACGTATTGGGATTTTTTTTTTAGCAAAGACATGTAGAAGAATATATTTTAGCCTAAATTTATGATGAAATTGGATTTTTAACATTTTTTTACTCAACATGTTTAACCCCTTGGCACCGGCGCCTCCCGGCCCTTTAAGGGTTCCAGAAGAGATAGGCGGGGTTTTAGGGTCATATGACCGCCTTGATTCGCTGTCACAGTGGTCACATGATCGGGACGGGTCCCGATCAAAAGAGGAGATCGGTACCTTTTCGTGAGTACCGAACGTGTGTGCTGGGAGCGCGCAGGGCCCGCACTCTCAGCACATTTTTTTTTAACAGAATGTGCGGCCGCTCAGCGTCTAGGCCCAGACAGCGGGAGGCCGTACATTTGTGTTCGGCTGGCGCCAAGAGGTTAATAGAAAAAATTAAAAAATATAGGGTTTTTTTTCAAAATTGTCAGATTTCTTTTGTTTATAGTGCAAAAAATTTAAAACGCACATGCGATCAAATACCACAGAAAGAAAGCTCTATTTGTGGGGGAAAAAAGGCATACATTTCATTTGGTTGTGTTGCATGACCGGTCAATTGTCAGTTAAAGTAATGCAACGCCGTATCGCAAAATATGGCCTGGTCAGGAAGGGGGGTAAATCCTCTGGAGGGCAAGTGGTTAAAGTGGAATTGCAATTTCAATAAAACAAGGGGGTTCACTATTGAGCACCTCTCTTTCTGTCCTTCATTGGATATGTGTTAATTGTACATCATTTGTGTGTTTTTTTTTGTTTTCTTTTTAGGAGGGCAAGTGGTAAAAAGCAGTATTTTTGGTTGCACAAGGTTGGATGATGGAAGTTCTGGGGAAAATTCTCTTGCAAAGGGCAACTTCCCTTGCAAAGTGAATAGTCTAAATCCTCTGGAGGGCAAGTGGTTAAAGTGGAATTGCATTTTCAATAAATACATAACAAAATTGCTCAGCCTATTGTGAAAAATGCAGCTTTAGTTTCAAAACTCACCTCCTGCATGCATTGTCCCCCTCAAATGATCCACACCACCAGGGGCCTGGTTCATACAATCCACTTTCTGTGAGCCCTGGTTGTCATGGATAAAACTCCTAGTGGTGTGTCATTATATCAGCCTTGGCTCATTCTACAACACTGCAGAAAGTATTTATTATTATTATTATACAGTATTTATATAGCGCCAATAGTTTGCTCAGCGCTGTAAGTTACAATGGGAGACAGTACGAGAGACAGTACAGTAACAATAAAATTCGATACACGAGGGGTTAGAGGGCCCTGCTCCTTGGAGCTTACAATCTAGGAGGGAGGGGATAGTGGTACAGGAGGAAATAGCTATGGGGGATGGAGTGGTAGGAAGAGTGGAGGAGATCGGCAATTAGTTGAGGGCAGGGTAGGCTTCCCTGAAGAGATGTGTTTTCAGGGAGCGCCTAAAGGAGAGGAGAGTAAATGATAGTCTGATGGATTGGGGTAGGGAGTTCCAGAGGATGAGGGAAGCCCTGGAGAAGTCCTGGAGACGGGCATGGGAGGAGGAGACCTGGGAACTAGAGAGCAGGAGGTCTTGTGAGGAGCGGAGAGTGTGTTTTGGGTGGTATTTGGATACCAGATTGGTGATATAGTTTGGGGCAGTATTATGAACAGCTTTGTACGTCAATGTTAGTAATTTGAATTTTATGCGTTGGTAGATTCCGCAAGTAGATTCCGTAAATATCGCAGACTGACCAATGCTGCCATGTGCACGGAAGAGGTACTTTAATACTGACCTGGACCTGCGATGACAGCTCTTAAGGTGCATAGTGTCAGGAATCAGCAGCAGAGTTGGCCAAATCTGTGTAGCTACACTTAGGCAACTGGCACCAGACTGTATATGCTTTAAATGAGGTTTCTTTACCGTAAGCTCTGGTTCACACTGAATGCAACTTTGAAATTGCACTACTTCACTTCAAGTAGTGCAATTTCAAAGCCACAGATCAGTGCGATTTGTACCTCCAACTTCACTGCAGCTTGCGACTTAATTTAACAGAAGTCAATGCAAGTCACAATTAAATTGGGAAGAAAAAAAGTGCAGGAACTATTTTTGAAATCATGCTACTTCAAAACACACGGATTAAGACAGTGCCATAGAAATACATTAGATGCGACTTTAGGTGCAATTTGTAAATCGCAGCTGAAGTTGCATCGGTGTGAACCAAGTCTAAAACAAAACCTATCCAAATTGCAGCACACAGCAAACAAAAATATAAGAGAACAAAAAACCCAGTGACAGAATACCTAAATAATCAACCTAACAAACACAAAGCCTAACAACTAACTACACTCACCGGTCACTTTATTAGGTACACCTTGCTAGTGCCAAGAAAATATCCCCCACACCATTACACCACCAGCCTGAACTGTTGATACAAAGCAGGATGGATCCATGCTTTCATGTTGTTTATGCCAAATTCTGACCCTTCCATCTGAATGTTGCAGCAACCAGTCTGCTCATTCTCCTCTGACCTCTGACATCAACAAGGCATTTTCATCCACACAACTGCGGCTCACTGGATATTTTCTCTTTTTCAGATCATTCTCTGTAAACATTAGAGATGGTTGTGCTTGAAAATCCCAGTAGATCAGCAGTTTTTTAAAAACTTAGACCAGCCCATCTGGCACCAACAACTATGCCATGTTCAAAGTCACTTAAATCCCCTTTGTTCCCCATTCTGATGCTCAGTTTGAACTTCAGCAAGTCGCCTTCAACACGTATACATGCCTAAATGCATTGAGTTGCTGCCATGTGATTGGCTGATTAGCAATTTGTGTTACCAAGCAATTTAACAGATGTACCTGTTAAAGTGGCTGGTGAGTGTATATACAATATATACAAAATGGGGAACACAGAAAAGCAGGGGACAACTGGAGGTGCAGATTTGGAAGGGGAACTAAACCTGGGATCAGGAACAAGGGGGAGCAGGTACAAGGCAGTAGAGTACAGGGCAGAAGCAAGATTAAGATACATTTCAAACAGAATCTGGCAGCAGCAAAACACTGAAGTGAGAGGCACTATTAGAAGAGGACCTAAATACCTTCTCAGCAGCCAGCATTAGTTGGAAACTGATTATTGAGATATGGTTGCTGCTGTAAAAAACCAGCTGGTGGACACTGGAATTACAACCTTCTGCTCTGTGAAGCACAATGCCACCAGCAGGTGATCCAGGTCCTGACACATAAAAAGAAAGATGCAAAATGTTATATTGGCAAAGTTCCTTTTTGTTCATCAATATATTAAAACATATAATGTGTTTAAATAGTATAGTTGTACTTTATAACATTCATCTAGCTCACATGTTCTACCTTCTGCTGTCTTTCTCATAGCAGGGAAGGGAAGAGTGTTTGCCAAAGTTCAGTGTTCTGAACTGAGACCTGTATTTTTGGCTACTTAGGTTTCATTGCTTTGAAAGCCCTGGGCTCTAAGCAATAATTAAGGCCACACGTAGGCACCTCAAGGCGCTCGGACTTAACTTCTGCTGTCGGTTTAACAGGTTTAATTTCACTGTTGGCACACTTCATGTACTTTTGTTCATTAACATTGATCAGTATGTTTACTTGGTGTTTAAATGTGCGGCAAAACTTGGCAGAACATAACATTAACGTCTCTTTTACTTTGGGGCACCTGCCTTTGATTTGAACTTCTTTTTATTGCCTTGGTGTATTTATTGTGAAGCCTCATCATGTCAAACCAGAGTGTACGCCAAGTAGAACGGAGAACAGAAGCTTTCCGTCAGCGATAACGGAGAGCAGATAAAATATTAAAATAGTTCTGCACTGCAAAAAAACCCCATAAAGTTAGCAGGTAGAGCGGAAAAGTTCCTTCACCATTGCGGACTCTTCAGAAACGCTGGAACAATTGATTTATTTTCTATAGAGAATTCAATCTGCTGCTTATCAGTTTGTAAGATAAGCAATTATAAAAGCTCACTTGGCTGAACAAAACATTTTCCTATCTTGTAAAACATCAAGAACACCATAAAATAATACTTCATTTCAGGACATAACACTTCTTGGTGATGAATGTTTATCACTTTTAGATTATAGTATGGGTTTGGTCACTTCCAAGATGTTGCTTGTTTTCTTATTTATTATTGCCTGATTCTCCTTCCTACTGTAATGGGACACAAATTGCTTAGATTATGGCTTTGTAATTATAAAATCCCATTACGGTTGGCATAGGCATGGTATGGGAATGGGACGACTTTCCCTGAGGAAAGGCACTAAGTGCAGGAGAGCATTGCAGTACATAAGACAGTTTTATGTGGTGCGCTTGTCATTCTCAATGTCTGCTTCTCACAATAATCCAGAGCTAAATCAATCTACATATGAAGTGGGAAATTATCTGCAAGTATGTTAGCATACAGCTTTGAAATTTAACAAAAGTAGACATACTGTACTGTATAGTACAGCCTTGATCCGCTTAACATGATATTAAAGGTTTCATTTTTTTTAACATGTAATACTTACCTGTTCTGTGCAATGGTTTTGCACAGAGCAGCCCTGATCCTCTTCTTCTTGGGTCCCCTGCTGGTTCTCCTGGTTCCTCCCCTATGACCATGGCCCCCAATAGTAAGCTGCTCGCTATAGGGACACTGGTGCATACATGCTCCCGAGGCCTGCTCTGAGTCCATAAGACACACAGAGCTGCTAC